>NC_081182.1:25249748-25849748 GCF_029867415.1 Vicia villosa | reverse complement strand
GGATCTTGCGATATTTAGCAAAGAGGAGCTTCAAAGCTCTCTTGAGACTCGTGAGCAAAGGATAGAGGAGAGAAATAACGACAAGGAAAAGGCGAAGATCTCTTTACAAGCCAAGTTCAATGAGAAGAACAAGAAATCGAAAGAAAAATGACCCATGAAGAGTAAAGGGATTTTTTTCACAATTTCGGTGAAAAAGAGTCTCAAAATTTGACTTGTCAAAATGGTGAGAGTTGTTGCAACAAAAATGATGGCCAATGCAACTTTAGAGTGAAGGTGAGAACAATACACAAGAAGGGGGTTGAATTGTGTATTTACTTCTTTTTCGCTTCTTGAAATAGCTTCAGAAACAGAATAAATTCAGAGTCTAAGCTTAGAGTAATTAGCACCGAAAATAGATAAAGTGTAGAAGCAATAAGTAACAGCACACACAGACTTATCCTGGTTCCTCTACAGCTGAGAGTAGTCCAGTCCCCATGTCCCACAAGAGATTTTTCACTATAATTAAAAGCTGATTACAAACTGCTCAAGTAAACCAGCCTGAGACATCCTTTACTCAATCAGCCTAGAAAGAGACTTGTACTCAAGCAACCAAGCAAGAGACTTCTACTCAAGCAACCAAGCAAGAGACTTCCTTTGCTCAAGCAACCTAGCAAGAGACTTCCTTTGCTTAAACAATCTAGTAAGAGACTTTCATTATACTTCTAAACAAACAGTTTAGATGAATAGATAACAAGATGCACTTGATATAAAATCAGTGGTGCACAAAGAATACACCACAAACAAATACTTTAACACTTGAGATTTCTAAGATATACAAAGATGAGAAATCTCAAGACTAAATGCAATACAACAAATATATATGAAAGCTTAGTGTAGAGTTTCTAGTTTTCTCTTTTTGTAATATCTATTTGTTATCTTCCTTCAAATATTCAGCTCCTTATATAGAGGTAATAAAAGAGTCGTTGGAAGATGACTTACACAAGGTCTTTGTTGAGAAGAATTTTCCAAAAGAGAGTTGTTGGAAGTTGGTATGATGATCTTCTTCATCTTCTGAGTAAAAGCTTTATTCACGGTGTCTTTCTCAAACATGGAGACCACAAGGATGTTGGAGCAGACTAAAAAGGCCGTGTCAAAATACTTTAGCCTTGCACTAGGAAACCCTAGTTGACTTTATCCATAATATGGCTTTTGACAAGATAGAACTTCTTTGCACACAAAATACAGACTAGAGGCGCAATACTATGTTTCCCAGATCATCAAAATTTGAGTTATCATCAAAAGTTGAGATTCCAAGTGCTAAGTCATCATATTCCGATCCTTCAGAATCTGAGTCATTTGCTTCTCTTTATAAGCTATTTAATAGGGTCAAAACCAAGTTAATTTAGAGTTTGTGATCCTTCACACTTGAATAAATATTAATATACCCAATTATTCATTAAGTACTTTGTTATCATCAAAGTGCATAACATTTATTGAATTTCAAATAATTATTCAAATTTCAAACAACATCAGATTTTGTTAAGTCAGTTTACGAGGTCTGACTTAAAAAGTGCTGACTTAAAAAGTTTTATTTATGTATTTGAATCAAATATTTTATGCATGATAATTTGAGAATTTTAGAGATGAAAATGTATAAAATATTTTGAGCACTAAGTTATCAATATAATTGCATGCTTGTACCTCTATTAATCAAGATTCATGCTAGTCTTCAAATAAAAAGTCTTGAATCTTTTGAATTGATAAAATACACTTGAAGCTTTTTCCATACTTTTTGATAGGATCATTTGATTTGTACTTTGTCTACATCAAGATACACGGGTTGCATAAATCCCTGTATGGACTTAAACAAGCTTCAAGAGCTTGGAATAAGAAAATAGACGGCTTTCTAAGGGAGAAGGAACTTTTGACGTGCACAACTGAGCATGGAGTACATGTCAGAAGAAGTAGGAGTGAACTGCTTAAACTATGTCTCTATGTCGATGACCTATTGATAACAGGTATCTGCAAGAATGAGATCGAAGAATTCAAAGGTAATCTTAACCAGGAGTTCGAAATGTCTAACCCGGGCAACATTTCATACTTCCTTGGTATATAATTCTACAAAAGTAGTAGAGGCCTGATGATGCATCAAAGAAGATATGCAAGTGAGATACTTAAAAGATTTGAGATGGAAAATTGTAATGCAACTTCGACACCTATTGAACCAAGATTGCAACTGTCAAAAGACTTAGATGAAGATGATGTCAAAATCTAACATAATATAGAAGATTTATTGAATCACTAAAATAAATGTGTTACACAAGGCTTAATCTAGCATACAATATGGATATGGTGAGTAGATTCATGCAAAAGCCAAAGTTATCACACTTGACAAACACAATACTAAGGTATCTCAAAGGAACTCTCAACTATGGAATTTTGTTTCCTGCAGATGATGAAGGAAAAGAATGAAAACTAGTAGGTTACACCGACTCAAGTTGGTGTGGTGATGCTGAGGATAAAAATTCCACCGCTGATTATGTTTTTATGCTAGGAGATGCACCGGTTGCTTGGCACTTAAGAAATGAACCAGTGGTAGCACTTTCGTGGTGTGAAGCATAGTGCATAGCTGCTTCTCTTTGTGCATATCAAACAACGTGGATGGTGATTGGTGAACCTGATCAAGGAGATTTCAAGAGAATATCATGGAGCAATAATCATGAAGATCGATAACATGTATGCTTCCGATAACACATGGAAGAAATAAACACATCAAGATGAAGTTCCATTATCTTCGGGAGCAAGTAGAAAATGAGAAGCTGAAGTTGGAACACTGCAGAACTGAGAATGAAATTGCAGACATCATGACGAAGGTTGTGCATGAACTATTCAAGAGAATAAGAACTATGATGAATATATATATATATATATATATATATATATATATATATATATATATATATATATATATATATATATATATATATATATAGCTTAGACACAATGAATTAAGTGGTTTGTTGAATGTAATTCTTTGTGTCGAAATATATTAGACTTAACATTTGTTGTGTAACAGTTGAGTTAGTTAGAGTTTGCTTGGTGAACAAGCAAACTAAACTATAGATAGGGAGACACCATATTCTGTGTATGTAAGCAATTCAGTTAGAGTTAAGAATCGATAAAAAGAAAAATCTCCTAAAACCACGAATTTTCATCTTTCTCACTTTCTTTTTTCTCTCTCAATTATCTTCTTTCATAATCTTTGCATAGTTAAAATATTTTACAATTAAGGAGTGAATGAAACACTCGAGTGAAGAGTGAAGAATGAGAGAAATGATCAATTAAAAAAATTGATTTTTGTTTATCAAAATTGATTCAAATTACCTTCAAATTTAAGGTTAATTTCAACACACACATACTCAGACACATCTGGACACGGTTGTTTCACCTACGTATGATGATGACCCTTTTAGGACCAATGATGAGTACTAAATCAACCACTTTCGCCTATATGTTCATGTACATAGAAAAATCATTTTTATGTTTTTTGAGAACGGTGCTCTTTGGTATTGGAGGTTGTTTAATTAATTTTTTTTTTTAGGAATCATCATAATTAACTAATGCAGTTACACCTAATTAACTAATGTATGTGGTCCACTTGCATAATTATTATTATTCTCTGCTCTAGAAAGATCAGGGAATTGTGATTTTGGTTTACATGGACCATTTGGATTTGATTAGATTGGAACTAAATTGTGCAAAGAAAATAAACGAATTGTAAAAGGAGATAGACTTTGCAGGGGGTTTTTCTTGTCACAATTTTACAAAAAAGCAGTAAGGTAATCTTATCTACGGGTAGTGTAAACCCAGAAATTCAAAGATTAAATTGAATGAAAAGAAAATTCATATATATTGCTTGAATTAAATTAAACTAAAATTTCTATTTTTTTATTTTAAAAATTTTAATTTGATATTTTAAAATTTACATTTAAGGAATTAAATAGTAACTTTAAGTAAAGTATAAATATAAGATATAACTACTTAAGTCTAAAACTTGATTATTAATTTAAAATCTTTTGATAGTAAATCAAAACTAGCGTAAGATTGATACCACTGTAATTTTGTAAAAAAGAAGAAATATGATAGAAAAGATTGAATTTTAAATTAATAATTTTAGAAAAACTCTTACTCTATCTCTTGGATCTTTCACCCACCATGCTAGGGGTGATTGTATCCGAACCAATCCAAAAGGAAAACCGTAAACCGAACCAATCCAAACCGAAAACCGCAAAAATCGCACTTGGTTTGAATGATTTTGGATGATTTTTGGGCCGAACCGTACGGTTCGGTTCAGTTTGCAGTTTTCATTTCACAAAACCGAACTGAACCGCATATTTAACTAAACTTTTGAATTTCTATAATTAATTTATTATATTTCAAATCCAATTGCAATATTGTACACTCATGTCACGTGACTCACTATTCCTTCATTCTTCCTTCCTATTCAACATTTCAACTTCATTATCTGATTTCTCTCTCACTCATTCTAGAGAAGCATTTGGTGTATATGTAGTACTGATAATATTTAGTCCTGAAGTTGTTATGTTGTATTAATATTTATAACTGAAGTGATCTGATACTTGTATATGTAGTATGTAGTTTATTAGTTAGTATGTGGTTTATTAGTATGAAAAATTGTATATAGTATGTAGTATGAATAACTGAAGTTATATTAGTAATTTAGTATGCAGTATATGTAAAACACATAGTATGGTACTGTAAAATACATGATACACTTATATGGTAGTAATTTTGGTGTAAAATACATGTATGGAAGAATGAATTATTTTGGTGTAATTAGTATGAAAAACTTCTTTTTAATGGTATTGTAATATATGTAATAAATGTATGGAAGAATGAATTATTTTCCTTTTTTTAATTTCAGTACATTTTTATTTTATGGTGTAAACCGCAGCCCACCGAACCAATCCTAACCGCATTGGTTTGGTTTGGTTTGAATGACTTTTTAAAAATTAACCGAACCAAACCGAACCGCATGCATTTTTATCTCGCGGTTAGGGTGACTTTTATGCTCAAAACCGAACCAAACCAAACCGCGAACACCCCTACACCATGCTAGTTATCAAAAATGCTCTTCTGTTTGTTTTCGTAGATGTATATTCAAATGTATTTTTTTTAAATTTGATTTTTTCGTAGGTACATTTACGGAAGCTTAAAAAACATAGTGAACGTTGAAAAAAATTCAAATTATGTTAGTTTAGTAGATCTTTCTGAGACTTATCTGCGGAACGTGTTAAAAACAGAGTGTTCCGTAGATGTACTTACAGAACATTATATCATATTTTGATGTTCTATTTTTTTAAACCATAAACCCTAAACCCTAATAATAGTACACCAAAAGAATACATCTATACATAACATAAATTGCACTATAATTTGATATTCCATTTTTTAATCTCTCGGGACAGTATCGACAAGATACCTATTTTATTTTAATTAACGATTACATTTATTTGAGACACAAAAATTTTATTTTCAAATGTCACAATTTTCTTCTCCTTTTTGCGAGTCTTTTCTTTTCCTTTTTATGATTATTTAATACAATTAAATTTATACTATATTGTTTATTTGATATTGATGAGATGAATTAGAGATATTATAACGTTAGGGTTGAGGTATTGTGAGAGCAAGTTACCTCTTTGATATTTTTAAATCACACAAAAAGATATTAAAATACATATTATATTTTTTATGCATGACAACAAAATCCGTACTCGCAGGTACATACCCGAACCTACCCCGAAGTTGACGGAAAAATCCGTTTTGATTAAGTTTAAGTTTGGATTTTGGTTTTTGGTTTTTCACGATTACAAATATGAGAATGAGTCGGTAATGGAGACACTAGTATACATCTCAAACCTGTCCCATTTATTTTATAATGTGCATTATTATTTATTTTTGATAATTTTAAATATTAAATATCTGACCAATGTTTTGATAATTTGATTTGTATTTATTATTTAAAATATTTGAAATATATATATGAAATTTTTTGAGATTATTTTATTTTATTAATTATAATGCAATTTACTTTTGAAAAAAATAAATATCTTTATTAAAAAATATATTTTTACTAAATGAATGGTGGTCGGACGGAGATACTCGAATCCAACCTGAACTCATTTGAAACGAATTTGAGTTTTAATTTTTCATCACCATTTAAAATTTGGGCGATAAACATAGATTATTTGAAGATACAGATTTGAGTTGTTACGAACCCGCTCATGTTTAATATTACTATGTACATGTAAGTCCTCCATATTATAGGATCGAAGACATATAAAAAAATTGGTAATCATAATATTGACAAATTAGTTCTAACAGTTTAAATTATAATTAAATAACAATAAGAGAATCAAAAGATATCCTAGCAAGTAGCAAATATATTGGTTGATGGACAGAATGTGGTTATGTCTTTTCGAGAGGGAGGGATAACATTTTTGTGTATATTTTTGGACACATCTAGACATTATTCATATTTTTTAACTTAACTCAGTAGTCTTTTGTGGACAAACTACGTACTTATTTGTACTATATTTTAAATGTTAGCTTTTGTCGAAAACTAAAAGTTGCATAAATCCACATTTCTTGAAATGCTAAGATTCTCATTTTCTGCTCTACGATTCTTGACACTCAACGAGGCTGTCTAACACCCCACCATCGCCGTTGTTGTTTGACCCACGTTTGTATATCCAAAGTACAGCTAACCCAAATCACATTCCAAATCCAAAGCTTCAATAATACATAAATTCACACTCCAAAGTGTGATACTTCACCCATACTTGTGTTACAACTTTTTCCAGCGTACTTTTTCTCATTTACACAAAGGTTTTGCTTTGTTTTGTTTTATTTCATGCTCTATTGCTCATTGTGTTTAATGCTATTCCATTATGTTTTTATATATTTTATTTCTAGTGATAAAGGTTTGATTTTTATGACTAAGTTAGATAGTTTATCAACTTTAACATGTTTATGTTTTTGTTATATGTTTAGGATTGTGAATGGATGGTAATGGTAAGCATCAAGGTGGTGGAGTAAGCATGATGGAGAAGAAAGGTGAAGTGGTGGTGGGGATTCCAAATGTAGGTGGTGAGAGTAATGACTTTGAGCATGATCATGATCATGGGTTGAAGCTGTTTGAATCTATGCCTCAAGGTGAAAATGAACTTGCTTCAAAGTCACCACCTTTTGACTGTGCTTCCCCTGAGATAAGGTTCACCCCAAGCCCTAATAAACCCCCGAGATATCCTACTACAAATGCAAACCTTACTAAGAGGAAATCTTTTGTGAGATCGGTGTATTCTAAACCCAAATCAAGATTTGGGGAACAACCTTATCATGTTGATGGAACCATTGTAGAAGAGAATGTTTTGCAAGAACAGTTAGCTGTTAGTTCATCTTATAAGAACTCGTTCAATAAAGGTTCGTATTCGTCCAATTACAAATCTGAATCAATTAATAGAAGTGTTTCGATTGCGTCTTTCCTAACTACTAGAACATCTTGGAGGGCATCTCCAAGTCATGCTGGTGAGGATCCTGATGAAATTATTTACAAGAAAGTTGAGTTTAGTAAAGGCAAGCATAAGAGACTAACAACTAGGACTTCCATTGAGTTGTTTGTGTTTGCAATGATTGCGGGGAATATGCTGGCTAGCTTGACTGTTGAGGAACTGAGAAGGATACATATGTGGAGTTTGCGGCTTTGGAGGTGGTGGATGCTTGCGATGGTGACCTTTTGTGGCATGTTAGTTACCAAATGGTTCATGCACATTGTTGTTTTCGTGATTGAAATGAACTTTTTGTTGAGGAAAAAGGTGCTTTATTTTGTCCATGGAATGAAGAAATGTGTCCAGGTTTTCATTTGGATCGGTTTGGTTCTCCTCACATGGGTTCTTTTTATCAAACATGAGGTCCCGCGATCTAAACTGGCCGAAAAGATTTTAGATGGTGTAACATGGACTCTTGTTTCCCTTCTAATTGGAGCATTTCTGTGGGTCGTAAAGACATTGCTGCTGAAGATTTTGGCATCGAATTTCCATGTGAAATCTTTCTTTGATCGAATTCAAGAATCAATCTTCCATCAATATGTTCTGCAAACTCTCTCCGGGCCTCCACTTTTGGATGAGGACGAGAAGATTGGGAGATCGCAGAGGTTGAGCCATTTTAGCTTCCGGAGTATTACCAATAAAGGTGACACAAAGAAAGAGGTTATTGATATGGCAAAGCTTCACAGCATGAAGCAAGAGAAAGTTTCGTCGTGGACCATGAAGATTTTGGTAGATTCAGTGATGAATTCAAAGCTGTCAACAATCTCTAGTTCACTAGATGAAACATTTTATGATGTAGAAAATAAACAAACTGATAAAGAAATTACAAATGAGATGGAAGCAACTGCTGCAGCCTATCATGTTTTCAGAAATGTCGCTGCTTCCCCTAGTTGCACGTAAGAATATACGCGTTATTACTTTAGAAGTTCATTATTACTTAAATGTTAAAAACCACTTAAGCTACTAATGTTTAATTAAACTGTTTATCTAAAAAGTGCCCTTCTCCTTGTTTTGATATCTGCCACTCTTGTTGTTGCTAAAAAGTGCTCTCATTATGAACAGGGACATTGACGAGAATGAACTCCGTAGATTCATGATTAAGGAAGAAGTTCCTTGGGTATTTCCTTTACTGGCACAGGCAGAGACAGGGCTAATTACCAGAAAATCTTTGACAGATTGGGTGGTATGATTTTATATGTTTGCTAGAAATTTGTTGTCATCATAATGAAGGATTAAAATTCTGTTTGGACTAATGTTTCTATTTTTCAGTTGAAGGTATATCAAGAACGCAGAGCACTCGCACACGCCTTAAGCGACACTAAAACAGCTGTTAAACAATTAAACAAGCTTGTGACAGTGGTTGTAGTACTTGTGACCATACTAGTGTGGCTTCTTCTTATGGAAATTGCAAACTCAAAAGTACTTTTATTCATTGCATCGCAGCTAGTACTTGCATCTTTCATGTTTGCAAACACATGCAAGAATATATTTGAAGCCATCATCTTTGTGTTTATAATGCACCCGTTCGACGTTGGCGATCGATGTGTTGTAGATGGTGTTGAGGTAATTTATAGCAGCCAAAGTTTTTGTTTTTGTTTTGAGATTCGCGTATTAATGCTTTTCAATTCATCTGGCAGCTAGTGGTCGAAGAAATGAATCTATTGACAACCGTATTCTTGAAACTTAGTAATGAAAAGCTGTATTATCCAAACTCTGTCCTGGCCGTAAAACCCATTAGCAATTATTACAGAAGCCCAGATATGATTGATTCTTTAGAGTTCTGGATTGATTTTAAGACACCAGCAGAGAAAATTGGAGCTCTGAATGAAAAAATAAAGTGGTAAGCTACTGAAGTTTTATTACCAATTTGGAATAACTCATGTTGCTGTAATCTTAGTATTTATATGCATATCTTGGTTCTGATGTTTTTGTTTTAAAAAAATTAGGTATGTGGAGAGGACTCCACAATACTGGCATGCTAATTTCGACTTGTTTGTGAGGGAGATTGAAAATGTAAATAGGATTAAGATGGGTCTTTATGTTATTCACACAATGAACTTCCAAGACGTTGGGGCGAAACTCAGGCGGAAAAGTGAACTAGTGATGGAAGTAAAGAGAATATTTGAAGAGCTCAAAATCATATACAACCTTCTTCCACAAGCTGTTCATCTCAGACACACTGAACCTGATACCAGTTAATCTTAAACGATGATTGTTACACAATGCTATTCAACTTCATGTATGTCTCCATTTGTTTCTTTGGTCTGTCAAATGCCATTAGTTTGTTTTCTATGGTATGTTCAATTCATACATCTGATCGTGTTGGGCCTTGAAAGATAATGTTAACAATTGTTTTTCATATGGTTATAAAATTATATATTCAGGACTCTTCTGTCTTATTCATGTACCAACCTTGAAGTTGAACCAATGCAAAAAATTTGGCTCACGGTTTAACTTTGTCCCTTGAATCTGGTTATAATTTGATTTAATTTTGGTCTATGAAGTATCAACACACAAACGCGTATAACAAACATGACACTGACACATATCACAAATGGCATGAATAATAATCTGAGAGAATGAAATAATTGAATGAAACTACATATTTGGTGTGTGTTGGTGTTGGTTACATGCATGTCTTCAATTTGAAGTGTTGTATTACATAATTTCAAGTGAAGAATGTACTACCACTTAGGATGACAAACATCATGTGCATGAATTGTTGATAGTAGAAAATGACTTGCGTGAACTCTATCCGTGATTGAGTGAGAATCTCATTATCTTCAGTAGAGACAAATGACCTCAGAGAAGAGGTTGCGGGTGGATGGTCTCCAAGGCTTGCTTCGTAAGGATTGGTGAAGTAGTCAGGAGAGACTAGAGACCATCTTGGCTATCAAACCACTGACCATTATCATCTATGAGTTTGGATATACTAGTAATTTTTCATACATATAGATAATTTAGATTAATTAACCAACTAAGGTTAATTAGTTTGTTTTTGTTAACTATTAGTTTGTATAATTCAAACAACTTTTAGTTATACTTTCCTTATATAGTTGTTAGGTACTACAGTTTATATATAGATAGGATAATTCTTCTATATTGAATGTAACTTACCAGAGCCATTTCTAGAAGGCATGACCGATAGGATAATTCTTCTCTTGATTCTTGTTGTATTCCAAGATTAATTGTAACTCTTGATGATGTTTATGTATGCCTCTAACTAGTGTTAGAGAGAACCTTGTTTGTACCCATTGTTGATTATAGTGGAGATTTTAAGTGGCCTACGAGTCCCGTGGTTTTTTACTCATAGTTAACGGAAGTTTTTCCACACTAAAATTGTGTTGTGTTGTTTGATGTGTTTTTGTTGATTGTTTCTAAGTTGTATATGATTTTTAAGAGAATTGATATTGTTGAATTATTCTGTTGCCTTTGTGATTTCCTCTCTACAATAGAAATTTGAAAATTTTCATCTAAGATAGTAATCATCAAGTTTCTTGTACTATATTTGTTGAAGCACCCTCTGGGAGGACTTCATAAAAGATTCTCTCTGTTACTTGTTGGTACATGTATAACAATATCCTTTGTATTTAAGTAGTCATTAAGTTCCACTAGTGAGCTTAAAGTTTAAGGGCCAGTTTGTTTCAGCTTTAAAAAAAATGGATTTTTTCTTTGTATTTTTGAAAATAGATTTTTCAAAACCGTTTTTCAAAATATTACAAGTTTTTTTATATTCGTTTTTTCTAAAATGAAACACTAATTTTGATATCCTAGAACATAAACATAGATTATTGAAGACCAAAACTTAGTCAAAATTGCAAGTTTTTCAAAAAGTTGTATTTCAAAAATGATTTTTATGAAAATCTATTTGAAATAGCTTCAAAATTAAGTGATTTTTTGAAATTTTGATATCCAATTTTTTTTCTCCATAAATTGATGAAATACCTAAAATCACATTTTAAGAATAACTATTCAAACAAAATTTTCATTTGAAGCTTTTATCAAAAGTATCTTTGTTAATTTTTTTTTCACAAAATTTTGTAACACTATAAAAATCATTTTTAAAAAAAGCCAAAACAAACGGGCCCTAAAAGTCAACAGTTTTGATTCTCTGAAAAAAATCTAGTTGTCTTATTTGAGGTTATTCTTTTAGAAACCTTTAGACTATGGTTGGTGTAACACTCCATATTTTCTAATTTTAATTTAATCGGAAATTAAATTATTGTTTAGAATTATTTGGAGAATTATGAGATGGGCTATTGGGCCAAGTGTGGTGTTAGTAAAGAGGGGGTGTTATGTTAGTAAGCCCTTTTCTAAAATTATAATCTATTTTCATAAAATAAGAAAAAGAAAGAAATTGGAAAATAGAAGAGGAAAACCTAAGAGGAAGAAGGAGAGAGCTCATGGACAAAGATCCATTTTCGTATTCATGGTGCAGCCTTCACAAAATGAGTCATAACTCTCTGCTCGTAGCTCCAAATCAGGTAATTCTTGAAGACTCGGATTCTACACGAAATTTCCTTCGATTTGATATATTAATTCGTGTCAGCGAAATTCCTGATGAGTGAGATAAGCGAGTTTGAAGATTGGAGATTCTTGCTGAATTTGAAGAAAGAGGGCTTACGAGTTTGATGGAGAAGAAGGGGGAAAGTCCATATTCTTGACTAAGGTAAGGGGGGACTCTTACGATTAACATCTATCGGGTTATGGATAATAGGACTGATATAAGTATATTATTTCATGTCAATTGAGTCGTATGATAGAGTTTGGGTTTTGGGATAATTTTTGAATAGAACATATAATTAGATGTTACCTATGTTAGTTTCTGTGTATAATTGTTTGATGAATGGTTTTGATGTTAGATAACCTCTAAAATGTGTTATAATTGTAGTATATTATGTTAATTGATGAGATTTTGGTGTGAGAATTATTGTGGTGCGATTGGACTGAAATTGAGAGTGGAAGGATGTTAAAATCGCAGAAAAATTCTGCATAAACGCAGTATGCGTCGACCTATGAAATTCATGAGTCGACCTATAGGTTCCCAAAAGACCAGCATGAGTTGACTCATGGGTCAACCTGAGCTAACCCGAGGGGGGACATGAATTTCTATGCGTCGACCTGGAAAAGTTGTGAGTCGACTCACAACATTCAATTTTTAACAAATTTTTCCGAAAGTCATAACTTTTAACCCGTATATCCGTTTTTGGTGCCGTTTCGAGTATGATAAACTTTATGAGAAAATCTGTGTGTAAACAATGAAATGAGGTATACTTTCAATTATTTTGAATCATGATTTTATTGCTTGATGAATGATGTATTGTGCATGTATGTGATGAGATGTGATAATACATGTTATGTTTGAAGCAATAATCATGTGATGATTTATTGGTTGTATAATGATGACGATTGGATGGTATTTGTATGATGTTAATATATATAAACATGCTTTGATGATGATGATGATGATTGATTGAGTATTAGATGATGTTACTCATAGACTTGACGATGGTATAAGTATGTTTCATATATGTTTGCATCCATTCATAAGCATATGTTGAGGACTGAATCCAAATGATGTTGTGGATTCAGTGAAGGGCATAATTCCCATTGTGTGGAATTTGTGTTGGCAGGGCCGTATCTTGATGATGTTGGATCGGTCGGTGGGTTATTCCCATTGATGATGTTGGTACCACATGCATAGTGTCATTCCATTCATATGCATGATTTTTATAACATGAATGGATGTTTTCCAGTGTTATGAATATGAATGATATGTTGGTTATTGTGATGATGAAACTTGTCTGAATAATTGTATATGATACAATTGGGTGAATAATGTGACTAAAATGTGTTATTGTTTATGACTCTATAATATTTGTTAATTTTAATGAGACTCACCCTTACTATTGACATTTTCAGATTGGCGAGTAGCGGCTTTTGGCTTTGGTGAGGATAACTCATAGGCCAGTTTGTTTAAGTATAGTGTCGGTGTCATGCTCTGATATTGTAACACTGGGGAACGCTAGTTTAGAGTTAATGATGATACTCTATTTTGTTGTTATTGTATTAACTTTGTGGGATATTGCATTGATGATGTTATGCTTATCCGTATGATGAATATTCCGCTGTGTAGAAACATGATTTTATTAAATTGATAATTGTTCATTAATGAAGCATGGCAAGTGAGTTATGATAAATTGTTTTATTGAATTGTGGCACCCTTGTTTTCATGTTTACTCTGGAATTTTTATTTAATTACCGCGGGGTTTAGAAGGGTGTTACAGTTAGGAGTTTAGAGGGGAGGGGAGGGGAAGACTTCTGAAAACAAATTTTTTAAAAAATATAGAAAAATATTTAATATTTTTTGAAAAAATAATTTTGTTTAGAATGATAAAAGAGTCATTATCATTACAAAATTTTTAATTTTCAAAATAGTACAACAACCTAAAAGATATTTGGAAAATTTATGAAAGCCCTCCAAAACCCTCATTCAATACAATTTTTGAGCTCCCCAATTTATGGGGTTTTTGGTATTATGAATAAAATCAAACCTTCCAAAATCCTTCTACCCAAAATCTTTTTATTCTTTTTCATCTAATTCTTCCTATTTTTTAAAACCCTCACCCCCCCCCCCCCCCCCCCTCAAAACTCCCAAACATAACCTTAGTAAAACTTATTATTAAAAATAATAACTTAGTTTCCACTCTCAACGTTTGAGACATCTAAATTATAATACACATGTTACATTGATATACACTTTACGTGATAAAAAAATACAACTTCGTGTGTGACAAGACATGCTATAAACATAAGGACACAAAATAACCTAATGCAAATAGTACAAATTTCACAATGGACCTTTTTATTAAAAGCTTAACATCATGCAACAACCACAAATAAAGGGGTTGAGATCCTCTCCATTTTTTAAAAGAAACGGAAGACTCCATTACTATAGTTTTGAATATATAAAATTAAATAAATGTGAAATAAATGTGACATGTCATGAAAATACGTGTTATTTACATACAAAACTATAATAATGGAAAAAATTGAGAGGATCATAACCCCAAATAAAGGGAGTAAAGTTCCACTCCATTTCTTAAAAAGAAATGGAGGGTCCATTATTATAGTTTTGTGTGCATAAAGTTAAATAAATAGTAAATATGTGTCAAATGTCTTAAAAATACGTGTAATATACACACAAAACTATAATAATGGAAAAGAAATGGAATTTAAGAAATGGAATGGATCATTACTCAAATAAAGGATGCTATATAAAAGCTCAACTCCCCTCAGTTTTATTCAACAACAACAAAAAAGAATAACACTTCGAATATTTAAGTAAGCGTATAAGAGTTATGGTGCATTATGGTGCCAAAGCACCAAGGTCAATCTGCTGGTGGGAGTTCTTCTCCAGAATCCAAAGCCACTAGAAAGGATGTGTTAATTGAGATAATGGAAGTGTAAAAGGCTCTGCAAGACACAATAACGGCAAGTACCATCTGGAAAAGGATTATGGTTGAGTTGATCAAGATGTTGACCAAGGAAAAGGAAGTTGAGGAAGAAATAAATGACAATGAAGAGGAAGAACAATTTGTTAGTGAGGAAGAGGAGGAAAGCTATAAAGAATGGTTGCATTCTTCAATGTCTATTTCAGCTATTTTTCCGCCCTTGTATATGGGCATATTTTATTTTCTATTACTAAGTTTGTAGTGTCTTTTGAACAATGAATTATTTTTGCACTTGACAAATGTTCTCAGCTTTTTTTAGATGTGGTTTATCTGATTCTGGCAGGATGCTTTCTGGTTTTTCTAATTCATCATATCTTTGCTAAATTATGGCAAAAATAGGGAGATTTTAAGGGTTATTTGATAAGAAGATGTGTGCTCTGTCTGAGCTTGATTTTCTTATGCTATCTTATGATGAGCTTGTGTGATGTGTGCTCATATGTTGTATCATCTGGCCTGGTTTATGATCTTATATGTGAGCATATAAGGTTGTAAGCTTAAGAGCTTTGGTGTGTTCTGAGTATGTTATGGCTGACTTGACTGACTACTATCAGACTTTGTTTGTGTGCATCACAGTATGAGAGCATTGTGTTTGATCTATTTTGCATTAGAAACCAAATTACTTGACTTTTGATTTTATGCTACTTCTGCTACTAGTGGTTGCTTTGTTTGTTTTGAACGTTTGTGGTGTCCTTATAATGCTCTGTGTGTGTTATTTTTTAAGTTTTACCCATGCACAACTTGCAAGTTTTGCAAGAGTTGATTTTTCCAAATATTACCAAAGGGGAAGATTGTTGTTCCTTTTGATTGGTTGCATTATGTAAAACAACTTAGAGTGTACAAGATGCTTTGATAAAGAAAGGACACATGTGGGACACAATGTTTCAGCATGTGCTACATATGGCCTTTGTCAGTTAGACATGGTTGTTGTTGTTCTGAACAAAAATTATAGTTGTGTTTAATCAAATTTATTGTTATCTTTTAGCAATGTGTTAATTAGATTTGTTTGGCAGATTGAACAAGATGAAATCAAATAATTGGGAGATTTAAATTTGAATAAAAACAAATCGAATATTTTTGTTTGAGGTTTTTAAAAAATAAATCAAAACATAATCCTCTACAAATCTGGACATGATCAAATTTTATTCCCATTAGTTAAAAGCCCAGAAGTTGGATTGCTATTTAAGAAGACTTAAACCTAAAGTTTGAGGTGTGTGCAAGTATTGCAGAATATTTTTGTTAGGGTTTCTATTTTGAGTCTTTGTTTGTGCATCACTCTAGTGCCTATATTGAACATCTAAAGACATAAAGATTGGTTTGTTTGTTGAGTTATAAGTCAACATTCTTTAAACTGATTATTATATTGATCACTAGGGTTAGGTGTCGAGAGAAAGTGAGAGGGGTCTCATATTTAGGGGGGCCCTAAATAGAAATACACTGATAGAATTAATAAGAGGGACATTTAACAAGGTTGCTCATCTAAGACACTTTATACTAATTCTATTGAGAGTGAATTTTCTTTCTTGGGTATGAATCCCCCCAAACGTAGGCGACGTTGCACCGAACTGGGTTAGCAATCCTCTGTGTTCTTTATTCCTCTTTGTTTTTTTCATAGTTGTTGTCAAACTGTTATCATTCCCATGTGTACAATTATCCCATACACTGTGTCGAACATCTGTCCCCATAAGAATAAAATTTCATGCTCCCAAGTGTCAAATAGAGATTCCTCCTATTCCAGCCTAAAGTTTGATATCTCACTTCTAATTTGCACAGTTTTACTCAGCATAAAATATAACACGAGAAACACAACTTTTAACTCATCCTAAGTTGTCATGGAGTTTGCAGAAAGAGATTGTAGCCACGCACAGACTCTATCCCGTAAGGAAAAGGGAAAAAAATTGAGCTGAATAAAGGCGGGGTCAACATTGTTAGATTTCAGTGTGTCACAAAATTCGACAAAGATAGATAATTGAAAATTGGAATATTCAGTGGGTAATCCCGAGAGCTGTTTCTGCTGAACCAGGCCCACAAGAGAGGGATTAATCTCGAAATTATTTGATCCAATGGGTGCATGGACTATATTGTAATGTGGTTCCTCATCGAAGGGGATCACATAGTTCTTTAGTGGCTTATTATTTACTTCATAGATGATTATGGTGCGACCATAATTAATTATGACCTTACAAAAATTAATTTTTTTGAGCTTAAATGCACTTTTGGTCCTTGTAAGTTAGTGAATTTTTTATTTTCGTCTCTATAAGTTTTGTTTTGTATGAGTCTCTATATTTTACTTTCGCATTCGTTTTAGTCCTTATTATAAAAAACTGTAGAAAAATCCGTAGGAAACTTGTAGATTTTTCTACAGATTTTGAATTCAGGGATTAAACCGCAAGCCAAAAATTAGATATAGATCAGACTCATACATAAAAAATTACAGGAACGAAAATAAAAAACTCACTAACTTATAGGAACTTAAAATATTTTTTAATTTTTTTTTAAGATTTTAAACATAATTAGTTTAAAGCTTTCATAATCGATTATAAACAATTTCTCCTATAATATATTACATGGGTCATAATCAGTTATAGACACACATAATCAATTATAAACATGATTTTGCTATTTAATTGATTATATCAGCTTAATAATCAAATACAGTTCGATTTAAATGTTTTAGCTTAATCTAAAGTGATTTCATAAGAAGTTTTGAAAACAGATGAAATTTGAAAAATAAGTTTTTTTACATACGTGTGTATAACGTAAATACTTTGAGATTAACACACTTAATATTAAAATTTTGATAAAAATAAAACTATAAAACACATACTCATATATGAGCTTTTCACATATAAAATCATTTTTTCATATTGTTCTTTAACATTTGATTTTTTTTTGAGACAATCATAATTTTTTTTTATTTGATTTAATTTTTTAAAGTTTAATGACACTTATGATATTTTTTAAAATTCTGTTCTAGTTTAAATATATTTGCGGTCTTAAATATGTCAAATTTTATTTTTAGTTTTTTAAAATACTTTTTTCAAAGAATAATTCTTTTAAAAAAATGTATCCACACTTTTGATTCTTTCTGCAAATTAGCGATAATTTTTATAACTTACCGACAAAATTAGTAACGGTTTATTACTTAGTAACTGAATTAGTTTAACAACAATTTATTATTTGATGACTGAATAAACGAAAATTTTAACCACGGCTTTAATATTAACAACTAAATGTAAATGTAAAATTTTAAGATGTTCATATTTATAGAAACTATTTTAAGAGACTAGAAACAAAATTTAAAATGTTTAGGAGGTCCATAATATATTTTTTTATCATCAAAGATCGGCTTTAATATTAACAACTAAATGTAAATGTAAAATTTTAAGATGTTCATATTTAAAGAAACTATTTTAAGAGACTAGAAACAAAATTTAAAATGTTTAGGAGGTCCATAATATATTTTTTTATCATCAAAGATGTTTATTAATGCTCAATACATAAAATAACAATAACTTTTTTTTAAAGAACTAAGTTATAGCATGTATATTTAAGACAATAATTTGTAAGTTGGACTCCTGTAAAAAATCTAAGATATTTTCAGGTGGACAAGAATATGAGTATTACCTTGGTGATTGCAATCATCTTCACTACAACAACAAATCCTTCAAATGAACTTGCTTCCAGTTGGTCCCTATAAGTTAGCGTATTTTTTATTTTTCGTTTTTTAATCTCTTTTTTTCTTTTTAATTTTAATCTCTAAAGTTAAAATTCGCGGAAAAATCCAAAGAAAAATCCGCAAGAAACCTGCAGATTTTTCTACGAATTTTAATTTTAGAGACTAAATCTATTTTTTTTTTAATATTTAAGAACTTTATTAAAAAAAATATAGAGACGAAAACAAAAAACACACTAAATTATATAGACCAAAAATTATTTAAACCTAAATTTATTGTATGTGTCTCTTTCCATGACTTTTATATATTAAATATTTACTTTGTCATTTCATTTTACCTTAAAATTTTAGTAATAGGAGCAATTTTCCTACCCATAATAATCCATCAGATCACAGTATGACTTCTTATCAAAAAAGCATGACTATGACTATGAAAATGCAGCAGACAGCGTGTACACGCTTACTACACAAGATTCAGCAACAATGGCAGCAATTACAAATTTTCTTGATAACAATCAATTATGCAATGCAATAGCAAATGTCAACCATTGATTAATCCACCATCTTTGTCTTATAGTATCATTATTGTCCACCGAATACGTGCTGCTGGCATAGCAATAGTCTTGTGTTTTGTCGCCATTGTTGCGCTATCATGACATTGAGGATTTGAGGTGCATTAATCATAGCATATACTCGTTTATAACCAAACACTAATCAATTTTAGTGGTCACATTATATTTTAAGAAAACACGTGTCAGAACTTGAATGAAAACACTTGTCTAGTTAGCTTTAGACAAAATCAATTTCGTGCATGTTTGTTATCATTATTATGAATTATTATGAATTTGTCCAAATCACAATCACATTAAGACATACTCCATTGTTTTGCATAAACTACACTACTCATGTCTCTATCTCTGTCTTAAGTCAAGTGTGTTTTGAATTACTAATACTATTTTTTTAAACTTCAAATTATGAATTATGATTTTTTTTCTCAAACTATATATATATTATAGTTTTCCCCAAATAGTCAACATACCATTTCTTAATTTTTCAAATTATCACACTTTCAAACATTTTTTTTAAGTGGCTTCTTCAAATTAAATATATTTCCTAGCTTTTAGCCAACCAACCACCCATTTCTGGAGTGATTTCTACTTTTGAGAAAAATTCAGTTTTAGGCCCTTGGGACCCATTTCTGGAGTGATTTCTACTTTCTAGGAAAATTCGGTTTTAGGCCCTTGGGATCATAAATACATCAGTATCCTAATACTCAAAATCTAACCATATTAGATAAAATACACATGTACAGTAACTTCTCACCTCACATAAACTAGCTCTTAATACCATAACAATCCTAAAACCTCTAACAACCTTTAATTTTTATGGGTTATTATATATTTGTACTTTTAGCAAGTAGGTAGCTTCAAAGCTTGCTTCATAGAAAAGTGGACTCTTGAACAAGGCTCATGATGTGTTGAAATAAAATTCTATTTGTAATATAGAAGATGGAGATGCAAACTTTGGGTTGTAGTCATGACTCTCAAAATATCATCTTTTCGAGAATATCTGAGATATCCTCTTCAATTTATAGGTTTAAAGGTTAAAGACCTGTGGGTTGATGAAAAAAATATCATTGCAGACTTAAATATTTTGTTTCCTCTAAAAGTTATTACTTCAATTTAGAGATTGAAATCAACTTTTGTTAATTCTATTGAACATTGTTGGTTGTCGAGTAAAAATATTAATGGTGATTATATTATCATAAGCGAGTTTTATTGGTTGTCATATATGCCTCAGGGTTATGTCTCTTACGATCACTGGAATTGGATATGGAAGCTACCTCTTTGAACAAATATTCAATTTTTATTTGACAGATTTGTCATAACCCTTTTCCAACTAAGTCAGTCCAGAAACATCAAGGTGTTAATGTTTCTCCTATATGTCCTAACCCTGTTGAAAATATTTAAACTATTACCTACAACTTACTACTTTTTCCACGAGCCGTGTCTATTTGGCTTGATTGTGGCTTTATGGATATCTCTATATGGTTTCTAGAAATTAATAATATGAACTTTTTAAATTCTAGAAATTAATGTGGCTTTACGGCCTAGATCTTTTGATTATGTGGAACATGTGATGTACAAGAAATAAATTTGTCTTTGAAGGAACACAATCAACGACAACGTCTATGATTTCTTTAATTTTTTTATAGCGGACATTTGGTTACTCGAATTCCTCTTCCTCTCTATGGCTTTTAAGACAATTGTGTTGGAAACATAGCGAAAATGATACTTGGGTTCTATATGTTGATAATGGTGCATTGTAAAACTTGATTCAATGAGATTATGGTAGCCTCGTGCACAACTCAGATGACCAATTGGTGTACAACTCAATACAACTAAGAAATATGCAAGAATACAACTAAGAAATATGCAATTCCATATTCACCCTTCAAAGGATCTTTTCAGGTCTATATAAAGAAGACTTGGGAGAATGGAAATCAAGAACTTTTACATGAAAAAGTTTTGAATAAGCTGAAACTCTGTTTGATTGAAAAGCTGTAAAGCAAGGAACTTTTATCCATATATCGCTCTTAACATTATTATGTTATTTCATTGTATTTCATTTTGTGTAATCTTCTTATCAATAAGCATATTTGTAAACACATTTTTGTATTTCAACTTGTAAGTTGATACTGTTTCTTGAGAGACTATAGTATAGTCAGAAGTCTCAAGAAGACATTGACGCAAAGTCTTTGTGGTTGTAATCAAGTTTGGCTATAATGGACTAAGTTATTGTGAGAAGGCAAAATCACCTTGGCGGGTAGGCTGGAGGTAGCTTAGTTAACAGCAAACCAGGATAAAAATATCTTCTCATTTTTTTCCTTGCTCTTTGTTTATTTATCTTGGTTGAAGAAAAAAATTTAAATCTTAAAACTCAATTCAAACCCCCTTTTGTGTTTCCTTTACCTTCACAAAGGCTTTGTGAGTATATCAGCTAGTTTCCATTTTGTCTTGCAATGCTCAAGTTCTAGATTTCCTTTATATACTTGATCCCTGAGAAAATGAGACCTCCTTTATATGTGTTTACTTCGACCATGACACATAGGATTATTGGCAAGGTCGATAAGTGACTTGTTATCTACAAACAACTTCATTTTCTTAAGTTTCGTGATCTTCAGCTCTTGTAACAACATCTTTATCCATACTTCTTGACATGCTGCATATGATGTAGCCACATACTCAGCTTCACATGATGACAAAGCCATAATAATTTTCTTTCTTGAGCTCCAATATATTAGAGTTCCTCCAATCATGAATATGTATCCTGGACTACTCTTCTTCTCGTCTTGATCTCCACTAAAATATGAATTAGTGTAGCCAAGTACCTCTGCATCTATGTTGGTGTTCTTCTGCCTCGACATCAGCACACCATGATCAATAGTAACTCTTTTGTATCTCAGCATCCTCTTTATTGTGGTGAGATGACATTCTTATGGCTTATCCATAATAGGCTCAACAACATGACACTTTGACAAATATATGGTCTGGTATTGCAAAGATACCTCAAGATTCCAATGATTTTTTTATACAATGTTGTGCTTACAAACTCAAATTTGTATCCTTCCTTAACTTTTCTTCAATTTATATTAGCATGACAGCTGCTCATCTTGAACCTTTTCAAGATTTTTTAGGCATACTTCTTTTGGTGCAAGAACACTCATTCACTTGTCTCTTTGAACTCCATCCCTAAGAAATACGACAAGTTCTCTAGGTCGGACATTTTATATTCCTGCAACAACTTGGACTTGACTCTTTGTATCTCTACGTAATTTGTACATGTGATCAACAAATCATCCACATACAAGCATAAATGATTCAATTGACAATGTCTGCATCATTGATATATACTCCATGTTTATAGACACACTTTATAAAACCTGCTTCGGTCAGGAAGCTATCTATTCTCTTATTCCAAAACCTTGTGGCTTGCTTCAAACCATATAGAACCTTCCTCAATTTATACACCTTCTACTCCTGCCCTTTGATTTCGAATCCTGGTGGTTGGCTGACATAGATAGACCTTTTCTTCCAATGGTCCATTCAGAAATGGTGACTTTACATCTAATTGATGTATCTTCCATCCTTTGTATGTTGAGTTTGACACAACAATTCTAATGGTTTCTAGCCTTGCAACATGTGCATATACTTCATTGAAGTCCATACGAGGTTTTCGCAGAAAACTTCTTGCCACTAACCTTGACTTATACTTGGTAATTTCCCCGCTTGGCCTTAGTTTCAACTTGAACACCCACTTTACATTAATTGGCTTATTACTAGATCTTTTGACAAGCTCCCAGGTCTTGTTCTTCTCAATTGCCTTGAGTTCTTCCTTCATGGCTTCCAACTAATTCAAATCGTTCATGGCCTGATCCAAATTAATTGGTTTTGATTAAGCCATAAACATTGCTTCTGCTATGAGATCACCATCTGCATCAATTGCTTGATCTAGAAATATTTCATATCCATATAGCCTTGTCGACTCAGCTCTCATTCTATTCGGACTTCTAACATTCTACCCTGGTGGTTCTTCATTTTAATTGGTTGTAACTTCAGTTTATTGGTCTTCTTATTCAAGCACATTTGGGACTGCCTCTTGCTTATGTAAAACCGACTCCTGATTCCAATTCCTATTTGCTTTCATCCACCAAAATATCTCTATTAATTAATCACTAGCTTATCATTATTTTGAGAATATAATTTGTATGCACCAGTCGAGTGATAACCTATGACTACCATGGTCTGACTTCGATCATCTAGTTTCTTCATTAACTGCTCAGGTACATGCCTGAAAAATATTGATCGAAATAATCTAAGATGACTAATGTTTAGTTTCATTCTTGTCCAAGCCTCATAAGGTGTCCTGTCGACTATCTTCTTGGTTGGACATCTATTAAGTATATCCAATGTTGTCGAAACTACTTCTCCCCAAAATCTCTTTGACATTTCTTTAGCTTTCAACATACTCCTTGCCATACTTAGTATACTTCAATTTTTCCTCTCAGGTATACCATTATATTGTTGTGTATAGGGTGCAAAGATCTCATGAAATATACCTTCCTCATTGCAAAATCTTTCAAAATCTCTATAAGTGAATTCACCTCCACCATCAGTTCTCAATTTCTTTAACTTGCATCCACTTTGTTTCTCGGCATGAAATTTAAACTTCTTGAATTGTGTGAATACCCCACTCTTCTTTTAAATCAGATAAATCCACATATATCTGGTGAGTTCATCTATGAAAGTTAGGAAATAGTATTTACCTCCATTCGACCTTATTTCAAAAAGGCCATACACATTAGAGCGAACTATCTCTAGCTTTTACTTAGACCTCATTGGTAAGTGATGCTTGAATTCTTTCCTAGCATGCTTTGATTTACAAAATTCCTCGGTTCCTTCCCCTTAGATTGGCCATACCATCTTCTTCAGGTTGAGCATACTTAAACTTATGAAGTTTCGATGTCCATACCTATGATGCCACATCCATAACTTGTCTTTTTCTATAGTAGAAGCAAAACATTTGTGACCAACCATATTGATCTCTACCTTAAATGTCTCATTGTCTTCCATTGGTGCTTTCATAATCATCCTTCCATCACCATCATACACTTTCATCTAATTCTTTTCCAGCTTCATGTTGCACCCTTTTACAAGTAATTAACGTATGCTTATTAAGTTACTTGTCATCGGATGTACATACAACACATCAGTAATACTAGACTTTCGACCATCCTTTCTAACCAGAGATATGTTTCCTTTTCCATTTGATGTAACATTCCTTCCATATGCAAATTTGATCACTTTCATAGCTGATTCATCTAACTTGGTGAACCAATTTTATGACCAGACAAGTGGTTACTGCATCCTAAATCTAGATACCACATATTGACTTATTCATTATTTGACTAAGTATTGATCATGAGTAACACATCATCAGAGTCACTATCTCCTGCATGTGCATATTGTACTACATCAATATCTTTTATTTTTGCGTCCTTCTTTCTTCGACAGTCTCGAGCATAATGGTTAGATCCTTGTTTGTTGTAACACTACACCTCCTTCATGTCAAATTTCTTTCCCGAATACTTGTTGTACATTCCTTTCTCGGTTGAATCATCATGATTCTTTGAGTTCTTGCTTGACTTCTCATCATTAGCAAGAATCTTTCTCTGCTTCACTTTTTGTTTTTCCAAACTTCTTGATGAATCTTGCTTGCAGTGCCTGTTCAACCACCTTCTCCCTTTATGAGTTCCTCTACTCCAGCATCATCTCATGAGCCTCTAATGAAGCTTGAAGTTCTTCCAACTTCATCTCAGCTAGGTTCTTGGATTGTTCAATAGACACTACAATGTATTTAAAATTTACAGTCAGAGATCTCAAGACTTTCTCAATCTTCTACAAATTGTTGATTGATTTACCATACACCTTCATCTGGTTCGTGAGTAATACTAATCTTGAGAAGAAATCAGCAACTACTTCATCTTCTTTCATTTGTGTTATCTCAAACTGCTTTCTCAGCGTCTGCAACTTCACTCTTTTCAGTTTTTCATCTCCGTCGTACAAGTTCTTCAACTTGTCCCACGCTCCTTTGGAAGATTCCTCTTCATTGATCTCTTGGAACACATTAGGATTCACACATTAATGAATCAAGAACAGAGTTTTTCCATCTTTCTTCCTTTGATCCTTGCGTGCAACTTTCTGAACATCGTCTGCATTTGCTTCCAATGTCGGTACTCCATCATTCATGATTTCAACCACATCTTGAAATCTGAAGATGACATTCATTTGCGCAACCCACCTCTAGTAGTTCTCACATTTGAAAACCGGTAGATTTCGTTGAAAATTGTGTTGATATTGTGTTTCTGTTTGCCAATTCAAAATCTCACTGAATCGCAAATCGGACTCGTTGATCCCAATTTGTTGGAACAATTAAAGTTCTAGGAAGAAGAAAGAAAAGAGAGAAAATAAATTATTCTGTATATTGAAAAAGAGATTTTATTAAGTGAAATTGCAATATCTATTTACAATTTAACATGTCTATTTATAAAAAAAAAATCCAAAAATACAAATTACATATTCGGCACAACAACTATATGATATATTTTACTATGTCGAATACAATTAATCCTACTCAACTTAGTTCGACTAAGTCGAACACATATTTAAAACGCTAAATAGCTTCTAACAATCTCTATCACCATATTCTCATAAAAGAAAGGGTTAAATAGTGTTCACCCCCTGCCAAATAAGCGAGATTCGGTTTTCCCCCTTATTAAAAAAAAATTTAGCCTTGGCCCCTTAGAAAACAAGATTCTGTTTCCAGGAACCCCCTATCACCTGTTTGGCTGACTGGGCTTTTGGAATCTTGCTGACGGAGCGCCATTATCCTTGTTTGGCTGCTGACGTGGCTTGCTTATTTTATGTTTTTTCTTATAATTATATAATATAATATATATAAATGTTAATTAAAATGTTTTTTTAATAAAGTGTATAATTAACTTTTTTAATTTTTTTAATAAACGTTTTTTTAATAAATATGTACAGCTTTTTTTAAAAAAATTTAAATAAATTTAAAAAAAAACGTTAAAATTATTCAACGTAAATTAAAAAGGTTTATTACAATTATTAAAAAAAAGTTTATATAAATCATTAAAATATAAATTTATATAACGTTCATATTAAAAAAAAGTTTATATAAATTATTAAAAAAAAGTTTATAATAAACTTTTATATTTATATAATTATATAACGTTTCCAATAAAAAAATTAAAATCGTTTATTAAAATTATTAAAAAAAATGTTTATATTAATTACTAAATAATACATTTATATAATTATTAAAAAACTAAATAAAATTATTAAAAAACGTAAATTAAAGAGTGTTATATATTAATACTTCATCGTTGATTATATAAAATAACAAGTTTCAGAAAATTTCAAATAAAACTAAAAGTGCCATCACTGTTCCTCTCCCTCCTTCGTTTTTCTGGAAAAAATACAGGGACTTATACCTACGGTCCCCGAGCGTCACTACAAGTCTGGGAATCAACAAAACTCACCACACGCCTTATAAATTTACCCTGGAACCATAAATCAATTGCAATTGACCTCCTGAACACGAATATGCCCCTTATTTTGTCCAATTTTTCCGGTTTCGTGGAGCCCCAATATGAGAGCTCCGAACCCTAACAATGGCGAGATCGCGTATCTAGGCTCAAAACGCAATTAAATCATCCAGAAAGCTTTTATACACTATGCTGAACACAAACATGTCATTGAATTATGTTGAATGTGCACGAATCAACGTGAATCGAAAAATTTGTGATGGTGCAAACCGTGGCCTCTGTGGGAGTGTTCTTGACGCTACAACCTTGGAGGATGAACGAAAATCCTTCTGTGATGTGCTAGGGACGCATTTGAACCCTCAACAGCTTCTGAATTCCTTCCAAAACGACTAGCACGAAATTGATTTTTTCTCCAAAAGTTTGGTTGTTTTTTTGGGTCTTTCTCTGCCGATTTTTCGCCTCCCCCTTGCACCTGCAATCCTTATCTCTATATATGGCATCAGTTTAAGTTTTGACCATTAATTCTTGATTGAATCAGATAAATGGTGATTGAGTAATACATTTATATAATTATTTAAATATTATTACAGTTTTAATTGATATGTTATTGAAAAAGAATGAAGTATTAATATATAACACTCTTTAGCAACAATGAACAACTAAATATGCATGGAGTGGTGGTAAGCTTTCAGTGCTGCAGCCTAAGTAACCTGGGTTCGAATCCTGGTCTTGCAACTTATTTATTTTCAATTTTTCCAAACTTTCCAAAGCAAAGCAGCCTGGAAACAGAATCTTGTTTTCTAAGGGGCGAAGGCTAAATTTTTTTTTAATAAGGGGGAAAACCGAATCTCGCTACTTTGGCAGGGGGTGAATAGTATTTAACCCTAAAAGAAAACTCTTGTGTGAACATCTTTATTAAATTAGGTGTTAACCACAGGAGTCTCTTGTGATATTGCATAAACACATGTCATGTCCTCTTTAGCATTGTTAATGGATGTTGTATGAATGCCCATTATTAAAACGTAATCATTTTTTCTTTTTCTTATTTTCTTCTCATGTAATAAAAAAATCTATAGTTCCTAATTTGTGTGAAATAGACAAAGGTGGCATAATTTGGAACGGGAGTTACCCTACTTTGCTATGCTTATGGTTCTTCATTAAAAGTATCTAAACCATTTTTTAATACTAAAATCTAAGTCAAAATTCATTGCATTATCTTAATCATCTTTCTTTCTTTAATACTAAAAAATCTAAGTCGGCTTAGGAGAAATTTAATCAATGAACTTGTAATCATTTTCAGTTTTCAGACCCTACTTTGCTTGTTTGTGATTTTTTCTTGTGAAGCAAACTCGAAGTTTCTTCTAACTGCTACCTCTCACTTCTTGTCTATTGATTTAGATTTGGCCCGCTAAAAGAATCTCAATAATTATTATGCTTCTTTTTAATGATTATATATGAAACAATTAATTAATATTTTATTTAAGATATAAAATAACAAACAATTTAAGACCAAAATATTACAAAGGAGATATTCTTATAGAAGGGAAGCAGTAACTATCATCATAAATGTAAAGCTAAAGATGCTAACTTAATAATGATACACATAATAACGTACTACAATTAAAAATGATAATCAAAATATTATTTTGAAAATAAAAAATGATAATATCAATGTAATACTAATTTTACTTGCAAAGTTTAGTACGGTTGGCCTCAGTCGTATTCTCACTCAAATTGTTTCTCTAATTTGTGGGTGATCATCTATTTATATAGTACTACAGATATTTTATGTATTTAATATCTATTAAAGACTATTACGTGGTTTCTCCTAAATTAAATGTGATCTGGTGATTAAAATCAGATTTTTCTGTGAAATTCTCTGTTATAATGTTTGTCAATTAATCATAAATACATATGATAAGATATTTATGACTCTTTATTAGGTGACTTTCTTAGGCTAACTTTGGGTCGGATAAATGACCCGATCCGACCTCATTTACTGCGAGCGTGCCCTTGTTTGGCTGGACTTTTTCGACTTCATCCTATAGTTTGATCTAATTTAAGATTTCCTTAATGTGTTATCCAATTGGCCGACTAAGAGATGAGACATTTATACGTCTTTCAAGTATGAGTCGAAGAAGAGCGGAATGCTTTCTTGAGATCGATTAACTATGTAGCACCAACACATTTGAAAATAGATGTGTTTGTGTCTGTGTTCGTATCGGTGTATCGACACTTATGTTTACGTTTAATTTATTCATTTTTTAAAATTATTATAGTGTCGTCATGTCAGTGTCAAGATCGTGTTCGGTGTGTTTGTGTTTCATTGTCGCCTAAGAGCTCGAAAATTTACACAGTCTCTCAAGCATGAGCCACGTAGGAAGTCATACATGCCTTTATTGCCATTAATTTCATGCCTGTTTTCCGCAGGTGTGTGATACGAATTGTAGATATGACGGAGTCGAAAATCCTAGAGATTAGCAAGCGCTAAATTTAGAATAAAAACACAGGATTGCAAGCGCAAAATATGTCAGTTAAGCTATGGAATCCACCATATAAATAAAATACTAAATTTTTTAAGACGGCCACATCCAAAAGTGTTTAAATAAAAAAAAAGAAACCCTTATGTGTTTATAATACAAAACAGAAATAAAACGCAAAAGAGAAACCCTAAGGGACTTTTTTAATTCAAAAAAACTAAATAAATAAAATTGGGGAAAATGTTAAAATACAGTTTGAATATGAAATAAACTCGGATGACTTGAAAGGCCTTCCTACACCAGCCTCCTCTACCTCTGAAGAGCTCGACCCCGAGTTCTCTCCATGAGAGCTACCACATGAGCATTATCATTAATCTTCCGGGTAACATTGAACAGGTCATGCTTGAGTGGTTGTAGCTTGCTGTAAGTACCAACTGAAAACCTCTCCCTACGCAGAAACACCATCACATTGTCTCTCATATTAAAAGCTTTAACTTTCTGGTGTTTATCTCGTATAGGAGGCAAATCGTTTGGTAGCTCATCTGCCATCAATTCCTTGAAATCATCTAGGATCCCTATCACTTCTTTTGTAATTTATGTTTCCCCTTTTACAAAATTCACCATCCCTTTAGTCACCATTTGACAGAAAAATCCACTTTTTTTAATAGTTTCATCAAACTCCTTTTTACTTTGTGTCATCACCAAGAAACTAGACTTCATTCTTCTCAGATTCTTATCAAAGTGCAAAATATGAACCATAAATTTTTTATGTATGCCCCATGTAAACATCATCACGTTATCTCGTCCTCGATAAGTGTTATCATTATCAAACTGCCAAGACTTACCAAGTAAAATATTATAAACATTCATATCAAGAACATCACAAAGTACATCTTCTTTGTAACGCTTTACGATGGAGATAGGAACTCTACGAGTTAGTGTTACTTGAACTTGAGAGCCCTTGTTTATCCAGCTGAGGTTGCATGGCTTCTTACGGGGTTTTGTGGAAAACTTCAATTAATCTGTCAATTTTTGTGACACAAAATTCTCCATACTGCTAGTATCCAGAATCAAATTACACACCTTGTTCTTGATAGAACAATGTGTTTTAAACAAATTATTGCGCCGCCCTTTATCTTTGGATGCTAGTAAAATTCTCTGCAACACAAAATTTACCCTCTCATCAGATTCTTCCTTTGCATACTTAACTCATTCATATTCAGCATTCTCAACTGCATGTCCTACTCTTTCCTCTTCCTCTTCCCTTTCTTTCGCAACAACATCGACTCTCCTTGTTGGACAAACATTTGGTACATGTCCTCTTCCATTACAATGATAACACGTGTCTCCAGTGGGTTTAGTAAATGGGTTATTCTTCCTCTGAACTGGTGCTTTAACATTTTGGACACAGCCAGGGTTATTAGTCCCCTTTTTCTCAAAGTTGGAATCTCTAGTTGCTGCACTCTTTTCCTTGTCGCCTACTAATTCAAAGTTATTCTGCGGAGAATTCTTAAAAGGTGAGAAATTTTGAGGGGATTTCTCCATCAATTCTGCATTCAAAGCTAAATTGGATGCCTCGGCCATGATCCATATAATCTGTAAATCTATCTTCTCCTACAAAGATCCCTTTAAGTCACTTATGTATCGAGCTACCTTTTGGCTCTCTGATTCTCCCAATTCATTATGCTTAGAGTAACGCATGAACTCACTTGTGTTTCAATCACAGTTCTCTTGCCCTGAACATACTAAATTTACATCTTATAAATAATCTCTTCATAATCTTCTAGTAAAACTTGCTCCAGCATCAATTGTTTCATTCTTCGCCATCTTATTGGTCTCTTCCTTTGCCTTTGCTCTGAACAACAAGCTTATCCCACCAGATAACAACAATACTCTCGAGTCTGATTACCACCATCTTAACTTGCTTGTTCTTAGGAACACCACAACATTAAAGAGCATATCAACATCAATCTGCCAATCCAGAAACTCCTTCACTCCCATCGTTCCATATAATAATGGAATATTAACCTTCACTCGATAACCATAATTATGTCGATTCTCATAATGAACTACCTCTTCCTCGTAGACTTCTTCTTCAAAACTCGAATTTTCAGCAATAACAACATGATGATTGTTTCCACCCCGCGGTACCCTAACATGTTCTTCTCCCCCGTCTCTTTGCCGATTCTCGTTGTTGTTGACGTTGTTCACCTAATTTTCTAAATTCAGTGTCTGTTCAATCAAAGCAGTTAGAGTCGCGTTAAAGACGGCGGTAATACCTTCTAGATCTGCTCTAGTCACCGGTTAATCTCCCATGGTTGATCAAGCTACGAAAAGAAACAGGAAAAATTTGCCCTGATGCCACCTGACGCAGTCAGAAACCCTAGGGATTAGCAAGTCCTAAACCTAGAATAAAAACACATGATTGCAAGCGTAAAATCTGTCAGATAAGCTCTGGAATTCACTAGATAAAGAAAATACTGAATTTTATTAAGATTTGAGATAACCTTGATGATCACACTCAAAGATAGTTAAATACAAAATATATATATATATATATATATATATATATATATATATATATATATATATAATGGACTTTTAATCCAAAAAGAAATAAAATAAAATAAAAACTACAATGTACTCTTAATTAAATAAAAGAAATAAAATAGAAAATTATAAATAATATTAAAATACAATTTTTAAATATGAAACAAATTCGGATGACTTAAAAAACTTTCTTACATCAAGTTCAGTCAATAAAGTTGGACAGATCTTTTGAACTCACTCATACTCAATTTGAACTTGACCCGTACTATCTTTCAAATATTCTCAGAGCTTCAAGCGTATAGAGCGGACACATGCCGATATAGACAATATCGGTGCATATGCTAAGACATTATTATTATTATTATTATTATTATTATTATTATTATTATTATTATTATTTAGATCTGATAGTTTTTTTTTACGGTAAAACAAACTCATTCAATAGATGAAAAACGAAAGATACAAACATAGTGAAAGAGATTGTGTTAGGGTATTTCCCATCCACAATTTAACAACAACACTAATAATTGAGCCAAACAAGCTATGGACTTCAACAAACTTAACGAAAAAAGAACCTAAAAAGGAGTTACCAAACCAATTCCTTAATCCAATCCACCAAACAGAACTCTTCCGCAAGATACAGATGAGTTTAGGAACCACAATCTTTATATCTATCCAATTAAGGATCATATCTTTAGCTTTAACACTAGCTTTATCACGCGCAAGTCGATTATACCGGTTCACAATATTGAAAAAACTCACAATTTGTGGATGAATCAAATGTTGAATGGAAAAAGGAGATTGATTTGCACCAGCCCTGAAAAGGTTCTTCCTCAAAAATACATCACCATCATCTGAGCTTCTTTGAGACCTATCATCAAACACCTTGAGCACGAGTTGACAACACCCTAAGCCTAAGAGCAACTCACACAGCAAAATAACATAAACCAGAAACAACAAGAACAAGAGAGACACCAACACCTTACAAGACACAAAACTCTTATGAATCATCTTGACAAAACCCAAGAGTGCAACATTTACCCATGGCGGCTTCGGTGGAGGACGAGTAGTTCCGGACAGCGAGAGAGAAGGAGTAGCCGAAGAGCGAGAAGCATCCGTCGAAAAGGTGTGTGGGATGTGAAGAAAACCCACAACTAACTTGTTCTTTGTTAGTGGTGGTGGCTCCGGTGGTGGCCGAAACAGAAGAAAGGGAGACTTAACCGTTGGTATTGTGAAGACTTGAGAAAGACAACGGATGGGAAGGAGGGTGTTCTCAAAAGAGAGGGACGTGACCACCATAGGGGTGGAAGGCAAGGGCCACCATGAGGGTGGGAAAGAGCCACCAAACCCTAAAGGATTTGGGGAGAAATTTCTAGAGAGAAGGAGGAGCATCTCTCTTTAGAATTTTTTTTTAGTTTTTTACAAGCCCATTTTTTAGATCTGATAGTTTATAGTGATGGGAAGGAGTATAATTTAACTAGTATCAATTTGTAAAAGCAAAAGTAGCCTGAAATCCTTGTTTAAACAACTAATAATTGATATAAATAGCCTACTTCTACGAAGCTAATCCATTGTCATCAACAATTTCATGTTCTGCTTTTCTGCTCTAAGAGCATTACTACATTGGCAAAAACCGCCGTAACCACTGTTGTATATGTAAGTAAGGCTACCCTTAAATTCCCATGAGAATTGAACCCATGAGCACATGGATATAAACCAACCCCAAACCACTAAACCAATTCGTTTTAATTGAAATAAGATTGCTCCTGCTATACTTAAATGTGTTATTTAACGCTGTACATATATACTTAAAAAAACTGTATGTTAAATAATTATAAAAAAACGTAAATTAAATATTTTAAAGTTTTTTTTTATAATTATATAATATAATATATATATATATATATATAAATGTTAATTAAAACGTTTTTTTTAATAAAGTTGAATAATTTTTTTAAAGTTGAATAAAGTTTAATAATTAACGTTTTTAATTTTCTTAATAAACATTTTTTTTTAATAAATATGTACAGCTTTTTTTAAAAAAAATTTAAATAAATTTAAAAAAAACGTTAAAATGTATTATTTAATTATATAATATAATATATATAAATGTTAATTAAAATGTTTTTTAATAAAGTTGAATAATTTTTTTAAAATTGAATAAAGTTTAATAATTAATGTTTTTAATTTTTTTAATAAACATTTTTTTAATAAATATGTACAGCTTTTTTTATATTTATATTATTAAAGTTTTTTTAATTTATATAAACGTTTTTAATAATTTTATTTATATGTTTTCTTCAGTTTTTTTATAATTATATAAATGTATTATTTAATAATTTTAATAAATGTTTTTAATTAATGTTTTTAATTAATGTTTTAATTATATAAATGTTTTTTTATAATTATATAAATGTTTTTTTAATTAACGTTATAATTATATAAATGTTTTTTTAATTAACGTTTTAATTATATAAATGTTTTTTATAATTAAAAACGTTCTAATTATATAAATCTTTTTTTAAAATGTTTTTTAAAAGTTGGATATTATTACTTTATTTATTATTTTATTTATTTAAATCTTTATTTAATATTTTATATATTACTTTATTTACTTATTTTATTTATTTATTATTAATATTAGTTATGTATTAATTAGTTATTATTAATATTATTAATATTTATTTATTACTTAATTATTTATTATTAATATTATTATTAAAAAAATGTTTATATAAATTATTAAAAAAATGTTTATGAAAATTATTAAAAAAATGTTTATATAAATTATTAAATATTACATTTAAATAAAATTATTAAAAAAACGTTTATATAAATTAAAAAAACTAAATAAAAAAACATTTAAATAAAATTATTAAAAAAAAGTTTATGTAAAATAAATAAATAAATAAATAAATAATACATAAAGTAATATATACATATTAATAATAAATTTATAAATAAATAATACATTATAAATATGAATCTATACTTTTATTGAAAAAAAAGTAGAAAAGTAGAAAATATGTTAGATATACAGATCCTTCCATATGTAAAACTTGAAAGCTTCTATAGCCTAGTGGTAGAGGGACTACATGTGAACCCCTTGGAGCCGTGTTCGAATCTTGGGTTGTGCAACTTATTTATTTGCTATTTTTCCAGCAGCATGGAACAGGGGGTTCCTGGAAACAGAATCCCCTTTTCTAAGGGGCGAAGGCTAATTTTTTTTTTAATAAGGGGGAAAACCGAATCTCGCTACTTTGGCAGGGGGTGAATAGTATTTAACCCTAAATACTATACTAATACTATATTTTCGACTTGTTCCATTTTGTTTTAATGATTTCATTTGTAATTATTGTTCAACATTACTTGCTTCATTTTGTCAAAAAAAAAAAAAAAACATTACTTGCTTCATTGTAAAAAATTTGGATTGAGATTGTATGATTTAATTTTAATTTAATTTAGAAATCAGTCCGTGATAAAATTTTTAAAATTTTTGGTTAGTCCGATATTAAAATTAAGATAGCGTAAAGTTCAACCCGATATTAATGTTTTACAGGTTCGAGATTATTTCGGTGTTAAAATCTTACAGGTTATTGATTATCCCGTGTAAACCAAGGTTTTTGGGCTCAAAGGTTTAGGAACTTGAATACGAACTGCTCCAAGATTTGTGTTTGTGGAAAGAGGAGTAACTACTTCAATCCACCATTGGGAAGAAATATTGGTCACTCCACCCCTAAGTTTATTTTGAAGAAAAGACGCAAACGCCCATATATATCATCTTGTATTATTTAATTGAAGATCAACCATCATTTTCTTATATAAGGGGGTTCATGAGTCTTTCCTACTAAAATCTCTCAACGTTTATTTGATACTCTCAAGATCAATTCTTGGGGACATGACGAAGTCTTGGTGTTCTTCTTCTTCCCCTAACTATTTTAAATTTCCGTAATTTATTTTCTTCCTTATATTTTTCTCGATGCTAAGTTTTTCAAAAAAATATTTTTAAACTCTGATTTTACTTTCTAAAATTTTTAAAACCATTTTTTTTCAAAAGTCACAATTCACCCTCCTCTTGTGTGCGAAGTCTCAAGTCCAACAAATTATATCGCGTTATCTACAGAAGGACGAGCTTCTCTACTAGGAGGTAGAGGCGAAGAAGGTTTGGAAGCAAGCATCCAAATATACCCTTCTAGTGGGGAAACTCTGCAAGATGGGAAAAGCCTCCCCAATTCTATGATGCCTAGGGGAACACGAAATCGCCTTAATCCCCGCTAAGGTTCACTAGGGAGCATGCGGTAGCCACATTGGCAGTCGAGCCCTCACGCACAAACTAACAAGGGTAGGCTACTATTGGCCTCCCTTGTTGAAGGATATTGTGGAGTTCATCAAGAAATGTGATTGATGTCATAGACACGCCGATCTACATCACGCCCCAGTTGAGCTCCTTCACTCCATGACATCACCATGGACTTTTTATTAATGGGGGATGGACATCCTAGGCCCATTCCCTTTGGCTTCTGAGAAATTAAATTTTTTTACTGTAGAATTGACTATTTCACAAAGTGGATAGAGGCGGAGGTTGTCGCCAAAATTATATTAGAAAGTATTCGCAATTTCTATTGGAGAAAAATCATGTGTAAGTTTGAGCTATTAGGAGTTATCGTCTATGACAATGGAACGCAATTCGCCTATACAATTACTGAATTCTTATGCGATTTGGGAATGCAAATAAAGTTTGTGTGTATCGCCCACCCACAAGCATATAGGCAAGAAAAGTCGTTGAATAAAGTGATATTGAAAGTGATCAAGAAAAAGTTGGATGATGCCAAATGATTAAGGGCTGAATTACTCCATGAGATATTGTAGTCGTATCATACCACCCTCATTCAACAACCAAGGAAACCCATTTCACCATGGTATACAGGATAGATGCTATGTGTTGAAGCGGTAAAGCGGCAAGCAAAAAGTAATAGATTTATTATTACCGGGTGATATAGGTTATATCGTATCGTAGTCCATAGAGATTGGTTGAGAAAAATTGCCGTTCAACTATCTCGCGTTCTAAGTTTCATGATTTGGGTGCGGAAAGGTAATTGCGGGAAATGTAAATAAAAGCAAATAAACAATCTCAATAGTTTAAGAGAAATAGTTATGGAATTGCATTTCGTTCTACCCGTCGAATACTTAAATCGGAAGATCTTATCGTAACACACTCACAATACGCATCAAAATCACCAGGCATCAACCGAGACACCACATCAGTGTCCATTTCTGCAACACCGACGAAAGCTCAACCGCACTATTCACATCAGCGATGTCTCAACCGACACAAACAACACGGAGACATTAAAATTGATACCCATTACGATTGTTAGCCCTAAATCCATGTCTGAAATCTAGAAACTAACATTTATTATTCCTAATCAAGATCTATGATGTCTATTTCTACAACAACACAAATCCAAAACATTTAAGTAAAAAGATCAAGAACAACAACAATGATGATTTGTAAAGTGAATATATAAACGATCCCAAGATCAACAAATGTACATACAATAAGAGTAGAAATATACATACAAAACCCACCATTGGAATGAAACATAGGGAAGAAAGAAGATGAACCGGAAACTCTCACCGTGTCAAGGCAATCGAGACAAATCCATAGTCAATCCACATGATGTAGCACCCAATGGTGTTTCCTAAGCCTCTAAACTATCAAAAATGGATCAGAGCTCTTCTATGGGGGAAAGAGATGATAAAAAACCTAAAAAAAAATTTGATTTTACAACATATATGCAAAACTGAAAATCGCACACCGCGCTAAGCACGCCCACCGCACTAAGCACGGTGTCTTTTATTGGTCTTAAACCGCCAGACCGTGCTTAGCCCCAAAAACCCGCGCTAAGTGCCCTACTTTCTGCCAGAATTGGTCTTTAAGTCTCCCAGACCGCGCTTAGCGCGGTCAAGCCCGCTTAGTCTGCTCAACAGAAAAATGAAATCTTGTTTTGGTCATAACTTGAGAAGCGTAACTACGATTTACGCCCGGTTCGAAGCGTTAGAAAGATTATTCCATGCTCTATCTAAAAATGAATAAATAGAAACCAAATTTCTGATTTTTATCATCCTTATTTTGAGCCTTATCTTCCGATGAATCACTCAAAATTGCGCGTTTGAAGCGATGTCTTCGACACTTTATTGCTCATGCTCCAAATACACAAGAATACCTACAAAAAGACACAAAAACTATCAAAATGTATAAAATTATATGAAAATACAACTATTCACAAAGTATACGTATTTATACATAAAATGGTGAATTATTCAAACGGTATTAACAAAAAGTATCGATAAGTGCCACTATTTACAAACACAAAATAACTACATTTTTGCACTTATCACTATGCTACTTGTAGGGATCACCGTTCTCAATTTGACCGGAGATAAAAGATTCAGGGCTGAGGCGTGCCACTAATTTAATCGACGGAGTAAGAAATGTCTCCCACATCCTAGATTTTCCCGCCAAGAAGAGAGTGGCCAGAAGATACAACTCTAAATTAATGCAAAGGAAAATGCATGAAGGTGACTTGGTGTTAAGACAAATTGTTTTGCCTGCTCAACATGGAAAATTTTAGCTCAACTGGGAAGGATCATATCGTATATTCTTTAAGCTACCATATAGAGCATATATAAGCTGGAGAAATTGGATAGGACACTCATCCCCATGAATTGAGCTCCACCTGGTTAGAATATTATGATAGTTAAGTTATTTATGAATTTTTAGAGGGGGGGTATTGCCCACTTATGTTCGTATTTATGAATATTTATGAGTAAAAAGAATATTTTGGTTTTAATATTAAGTATGTTGGACTTCCACGAGAACATTATTGTCACCTCTCAAAGCAATGTACAAAATTCTAGACTTTCACACGAAGATCCTTGATGCCTCTTGAGGAAATATATGAATACTAGACTTCCACAATAAGGTCCTTGCCACTTCTTAAGACAATATACAAATGTTGTACTTCCATAGGAAGATCCTTCCCACCTCTTAAGGAAATACATGAATGTTGGACTTCCACTAGAAGATCGTTGTCGATCTCATGGGCAATACGAATACGCTATGTGTATAGGAATCACCCCATCTAAACGCCTCTCATGAAGGACTTAGAGTCTCCTTAGAGTGATTTATCTAAAGCCTCACCTGAGGCACTAAGAGTCTCGTCAGGTAAGCTCCTATAAATGCATTGCCTGAGGGACTAAGAGTCTCATCGTAAAGGCTTATATAAATGCCTTTCCTGAGAGACTTAGAGTATTTCCAAACACGCTCATTTAAAGTCTCGCCTGAGGGACAAAGAGTCTCGTCAAACAAGTTCATTTGAGTGCCTCGTCTGAGGGAATTAGAGTCTCATCAAACAAACTCGTCCAAATGCCTCACATGAAGGACTAATAGTCTTATCAGACAAACTCAATTTAAATTCTCTTCTAAGAGACTCGACTAAAGTCAGCCCCGAGAGACACAACTTAAAGTATCGCTTGAGGGACTCTAATAAAGTATGCCCTGAGAGACACAACTTAAAGCCTCGTCTGAGGGACTTAGAGTCTGATCCAACAAGCTCATATAAATTCCTCGCTTGAGGGGATAGGAGTCTCGTCAGACAGGCTCGTCTAAACACCTCGCCTGAGAGGATAAGAGTCTTATTTGGTAGAGTCCCCTAACACAGTAAATTAAGCATTTCACCCTTTACCAAGCCCTTGTGCTTGAGGGATTGTGTACTGGTATATTTGTGAGCAACCCTAAGGGGGGCAAGGAGATCATATCATCCTCAAAGTGGCGACGAGATCATGACGCCCACAAGGAGATGATATTGCCCACGACACGCCCCACCCTTTCCAGTATAGAAAAACGTGGAAAGTGACATGTCTTGGTCAGAGATAATGCAAAAAAGGAGTCAATGGAATAACTTGCGTCTCCTTATGAAATAGGGATTCAACGGTCCACTACCATTGTTAGGGTGGCGACTATAATTTTTTAGAAGCCCTTAAGGGTGAGGGTGACATTCTAAATTCACCAGGAAATACTTCAAATACAGAACTTCTCACCCTCGTGAGTTTGCTCTATCTCACAAAAATTACCTCTAAAATAGAACTTATCACCCGCGAAAGGTTTTTTTTTCTTATCACCCGCATAAGGTTGCTCTAACAAACACAAACTCTAACACAAACTCTAAAGCATCTCTGGCCACTCTATTTATTTAAAATATTAAATGACAACTTATTCAATAGAGAAATTTCAAATGAGATGTTCTTTTATAGGATGGAAGGAGTAACTATCATCATAATGTAAAGCTAAATATGCTAACTTAATAATGATACACATAACAACATAATACAATTAAAAATTATAATCAAATTATTTTGAAAACTGAAAATGATATTTATTATCTTGAGACACATTATTTTTCTTGAGATGTGATAGGTATAATGATCATCAGCAAAAGATGGGCCTAAAATCCTTAAATAGCGTACCTCAGAGAAGCTAATCCATTGTCATTAACATTTCATGTTCTGCTTTTCTGCTCTAAGAGCATTAGCATAAACCGCCGTAACCACTGTTGTACATGTAAGTCAAGCTATCCTTAAATTCCTTAAATCTTAATCATTCTCAAAAGGGTCAATTCTAGATTCCTAGTACAAAGTGAACAAATCCTAGTACATGTGTTTTTTTTGTCAGAGACAACTAGTTTCTTTCTTGGTCTTTTTTCTTTCATGCTCTATTGCTTTTTATTTGTTTATCTATAATAATAACAATAATAAATACTATAGTAATACTATATTTTCAACTTGCTCCATTTTGTTTTAATGATTTCATTTCCAATTATTGTTCAACATTACTTGCTTCAAAGATTTGATTTTCATGACATAGTTAGATTGTTTATCAACTTTAACATGTTTATGGTTTTCTCATATGTATAGGGTGGTGAATGGATGGTAATAATAAGCATCAAGGTGGTGAAGTAAGCATGATGGAGAAGAAAAGAGAAGTGGTGGTGGTGATTCCAAATGTGGGTGGAGAGAGCCATGGCCAAGATCATCATGATCATGAGTTGAAAGTGTTTGAATCTTTGCCTCAATGTGAAAATGAGCTTCCTTCAAAATCACCACCACCTTTAAACTATGTTTCCCCTGAGATAATGTTCACCCCAAGCCCGAATAAACCCCCAAAAGCTCCCATAAGAAAGACTTTTGTAAGATCAGTGTATTCCAAGCCCAAATCAAGATTTGGTGAACAACCTTACCCTATTGATGGAAACCTTTTTGAAGAGAATTTTGTTTCTTCAAATTTGCAAGAAGAATTAGCTGCTAGTAATTCACCTTATAGGAACTCATTCAATAAAGGATCATATTCACCTGATAACATATCCGGAACGGTTAATCGAACTGTTTCGTTTACTTCTGTCGTCACGCCTAGAACACCTATGACGGAATCTGCAGTTTCTTCTGATGATGAGGATCCTGATGAAATTATCTACAAGAAAGTTGAATTTAGTAAAGGCAATCGTAAGATACTAACGACTAAGGTTTCGATTGAGTTGTTCGTGTTTGTGAGCATTGCAGGTTGCTTATTGGTTAGCTTAGCAGTTGAGGAACTTAGAAGGACAAAGATTTGGAGTTTAGGGCTTTGGAGGTGGTGTATGCTTGCGATGGTGACCTTTTGTGGCATGCTAGTTACCAAATGGTTCATGCACTTTGTTGTTTTCTTGATTGAAATGAACTTTTTGTTGAGGAAAAAGGTGCTTTATTTTGTCCATGGAATGAAGATTTGTGTCCAGGTTTTCATTTGGATCAGTTTGGTTCTTGTCACGTGGACGCTTTTTATACATCACGGGATCCAGCGATCCAAATTGGTCGCAAAGATTATGAATGATGTAACATGGACTCTTGTTTCCCTTCTCATTGGAGCATTTTTGTGGGTTATAAAGACATTGTTGCTAAAGATTTTGGCATCGAATTTCCATGTGAAATCTTTCTTTGATCGAATTCAAGAATCGATCTTCCATCAATATGTTCTGCAAACTCTCTCTGGGCCTCCACTTATGGAAGAGGGTGAGAAAATCGGCGGGTGCCAAAGTTTTGGTCGATTTAGTTTCACGAGTATAACTGGTAAAGATGGCACAAAGAAAGAGGTTATCGATATGGAAAAACTTCACAAGATGAAGCAAGAGAAAGTTTCCGCGTGGACTATGAAGATTTTGGTAGATGCAGTGATGAATTCAAGGCTCTCCACAATCTCTAATTCACATGATGAAAGTTTTTATGATGTAAAAAATGAACAAACTGGTAAAGAAATTACTAATGAGATGGAAGCAACTGCTGCAGCCTATTATGTTTTCAAGAATGTTGCTGCTTCCCCTTGTTGCAAGTAAGCTATTATGTTATAGAACTGTTCTGGTAGCGGTTTGTTTGGATTGACTTATTTAAGTTTATCAACTAGCATTAACATTCGTAAGACTGTTTCAGAGATTTTAGGAAAACAACTTCTAACATATCTATAAGATTTCAAAGCTAATTGAAACAACCTATAGCTTAAACGAAAAAATTTGAGCTTATTTTATATTTGTTATTGAAATAGCTTATACATAAGCACTTATATGATAAATGTTTATGCTACAACGCTTAATTAAGTTGTTTATCCAAATAGGGCCTAAATGCATTTTCTATTTTTGTTGATGCTAAAAGTGCTCTCATTATGAATAGGGACATTGATGAGGATGAACTCCGTCGCTTCATGAATAAGGAAGAAGTTCTTTTGGTATTTCCTCTACTGGCTGATGCAGAGACAGGGCTAATTACCAGAAAATCTTTAGCAGATTGGGTGGTAAGGTTTTGTATGTTTAATAACATTTGTCATCACCGTCATGAAGGATTAAAATTCTGTTTGGACTATGATGTTCTTATTTTTCAGTTGAAGGTATATCAAGAACGCAGAGCACTCGCACACGCCTTAAACGACACTAAAACAGCGGTTAAACAACTAAACAAGCTTGTGACAGCGTTCCTAGTAGTGGTGATCGTAGTCGTGTGGCTTCTTCTAATGGAGATTGCAACAACAAAAGTACTTGTATTCCTGTCATCACAGCTAGTACTTGCAGCTTTCATGTTTGGAAACACGTGCAAGAATATATTTGAATCCATCGTCTTCGTGTTTGTAATGCATCCATTTGACGTTGGTGATCGATGTGTTATAGATGGTGTCGAGGTAATATATAGAAACCAAATTTACTTTTCTTGTTTTGAGATTCGTGTATTAATGCCTTACAAATTATCTGGCAGCTATTGGTTGAAGAAATGAATATATTGACAACAGTATTCTTGAAGCTTAATAATGAAAAAATGTATTATCCAAATTCAGTCCTCGCCATGAAACCGATTAGCAATTATTACAGAAGCCCGAATATGACTGAAGGTGTAGAGTTTTCCATTGATTTTACGACACCAGCAGAGAAAATTGGAGCACTGCAAGAAAAAGTAAAGAGGTATTTGGAGAGGAATCCACAATACTGGCATCCAGTGTTTTGCTTGTTTGTGAAGGAAATTGAAAATGTAAATAAGATTAAGATGGGTCTTTATGTTACTCACACAATGAATTTTCAAGACTTTGGGGAGAAATGCAAAAGGACAAGTGAATTAGTGATTGAAGTAAAGAGAATATTTGAAGAGCTCAATATCAGATACAGCCTTCTTCATCAAGGTGTTCATCTCAGACACATGGAACCTGATACCAGTTAATCTCAGATGATGTTTCTTACTCATGTATGTGTTTCTTTAGGTTCTGTGTGTAGTGAAAGTAAAGTCCTTAATAGACAATAATATCAAAAGTTTTGTGTATGATTATTAAATAATGTATTCAAGACTCTTTGAGTCTTATGTATAATGCTTGAAGTGAACCAATGTAAAATTTTGTCCTAAGGTTCAACATTACTTCTGATGTTTGTTGTATGGAGATTTTTTTTGTTCCTTTTTTTCTATCGCTTTCTATACTGTCTGATCTTGATCTAACGACCATCAACACATCGACGAATGTATAAGATTATGGCAAGTGTAACCTTATGAGATGACAATCTTATCTTCTGAATATCAGGTGGAGAATGTTCCACGTAGGATAACCAACATATGCCACCTCATCAGAAAATCTCCAATTTCCACCTATCAAAATCTTTGTGTAACCATTACCTTATCAGAGTATCAAACCACAAAACTTTTGAGCAGAGAACATCAGAAGCAAAACAAACAAGACCAAAAAAATGGCTTCTGCTTCTTTTGCAACAGCTCTACCACTTAGTTCTTCAACCCAAAACAAGCTGAAAAACCCATCCTCCCAATCCCTTTTCAGACCACTACCAGTAACACAACCAAAGAGAATCACACAGTCAAAATCCAAGGTTGTGATCAATGCATCTTTGAAAGAGAAGGCAGTGACAGCACTTACAGCTGCATCCTTGACAGCTTCCATGGTAATTCCTGATGTGGCTCATGCAGCTGGATCTGATCTCTCACCTTCTCTCCAGAACTTTCTGCTAAGCATTTTTGCTGGTGGAGCTGTGTTAACTGCTATACTTGGAGCTGTTATTGGAGTTTCCAACTTTGATCCTGTTAAGAGAGCTTAAATTAAGTATGTCTAGAAAAGCTTTTGAATTTTATGAGCTTTTGATTTAGTTTCTGGCTTGTTTGTATGTAATATGTTTATGCAACTGGTTTACTTATATGTTTGTTTACTTAACAGTTAATCTCAGTTTCTCCTTATCTTATATTCTCTATATTCTTCTTGTTTTCACTTTAATTGGATATGAGTTTGGACTAGATTTTGGTAAGTTTTTCTTCATGCATCTTACAATCAATCACTACCTTTTATACTCGCAATTTGGTACCAAAATTTGATGGAACAATTTATGTTAAAGCATTAATTTGACTGAGTACATTTACAAATTACAATCAACATTCATTTAGTAAGATGAGACTGGGTTTAGGATTTGTTAGACTATGTGTCATCTCTCCCGATTTTATCTCCCACACAACTTAATTGAACTCCACTATGAATTCTTTCCCATGTTTTTGTCCATCTTCACCCACTCACTAACTTTCAAATGATATGATTAGTTTGTTCATAGGTCGGATCCAAAACTTTCAATACAAATAGACTTTCAATCTCGTATCAAAATACACCAAATACTTTGGATTTTTCCTTTCTTGCTCTCTTTTTCGCGCTCTTTAAGTTTTCAGAGCCCCTTTTTCTTCACCATTATACTCATCGAATTTTCCAAGTATTTCTTGAAAATATTATCCTTAAAGAATTAGTTGCATTTTGAGAGAGAAACATTATGTTAGAGAAATTATCATGAGTGATCTTGCAACCATTACTTAGGGTGTTTACTATAATGGTGTCTATAGCGCAGTAGGATGCAATACCATTTGATTGGACTATTTTATCACAAAGACTTTGTGGTTGATAGTCTACTTGACTAATTTTGGTTAGTGACACAAAACTTCTTAAAGATAACAACCTATTATGCTACTTGTTAGTTTTATGGTTTTTGTAATTGGCATAATTTTGTTAAAACATGGTTTTTAACTAATGTTGAGCAAGATGTTGAAACATCTTGTTCAGCTGTCAAAATAGGTTCAACTGTTATGTGTTTTGACAGATGTTTTGCTAGATGTTGTGACATCCTACACCAGAATATCCTGACAGTTTAGACTGGTTTTTTAACCTTGAAAGATTTGATTGAAAAATATGAGAATCTGGAATATTCAAATAATAATTACAGGCGCAGACAATCAATGGATGTTTAGGACAAATGTAGATTAGTCTTTGTTTTTAGAAAAAGAATCTTTGAAATTTCTTTTGAAAAACTAAGATTCTATTTAATTTGATTTGTTCCTATTATGTGTAAAGATCTTGTAGTTGTTTTCAAAAAGGGGAAGAATGGATTTATTTTAAAGTCCAAGCTCATTCTGCAAGAGTCTATAAAAAGGAACTTGGGAAACCTAGTTTTGTAAAGCATTCACATAAGAAAAACCGTGGGTGCAATAAGGATTGTTGTTTTGGGAGTCTCTCAAGTTTTTCCTGTGTTTTGTTCTTTGTGTCACTCATGTATCTTCTGATACATTGAGGTGGACTTGTGTTCTCGCTCTTCAAGCTTTTAAGCAAGAGAGTTGAGTATTGTTCTTGATCAAAGCTTTTAAGCAAAGATCAAGTATTGTGCTTAGTTAGGATGCTTAACTAAGTATTTTTTTATTGGAAAATATAATCTTTCTATTTGGGTTTCCTTGGTCACAAGGTGTGTGGTCGTTTTATCACTGCGGTGATTAGAAGTGGAATATCGATTTCTCAGGTCTAGATGTCGACTTATAGGCAGAAGTAGCATTGGGTAGGGATTAGGCGAGAAGTTATAAACTGGGACTGTTTAGACTTTGAACTAGTATTACTAATAGTGGATTTTCTTCATGGCTTGGTAGCCCCCAAATTAGATGTCGTTGCACTGAATTAGGTTAACGATTCATTGCGTTATTTATAATTCTGCAATTTATTTTCCAGTTTTGATAAGTGTGTTGTAAGTCAGCAGATGTTATAACATATGTCTTGACATTGTGTGTTGTTAGGACACCTGTCTTGATATCTGTTGTAAGTGTCAGAATTTCACTACTAAGAAACAACAATTTGGTGGTAAAAATCATTTTTAAAACTTTATGTAATTCAAAAACAACAATTTAAAGATGTTTCTTTCTACCATATCTACCGAAGAAATTATTGGTATCATTTATGTTGTTTATGACTTCAACAAAAACTTTAAATTTGAGTAAATTCATTTCAAACGGTGACAAAAAATGCTATTTTTCTTAACAATGGGAAAGGTTGTCATTATCTTGACTAAGGACATGTCAGTCGTGGACAAAAGAGGTAATTCATTCGAAAAGAATAAAACGGCTAAAGAAGCATACATGTGGCATGAGAATGACTGTCTCTGTGAAAACTATACTATGAATGGTCTGATTTATGAGTTATATGATTACTACAGTGTCTACAAGCCTACCAAAGACATTGGATAAGCTTTGAAAAAGAAGTAACACACTAAGAAAGTTGGTGCAAACAAATATGTTGTGACCTACTACCTCAAAGTACCAAATGACAAATTAAAAAACTATGGAGTCTGAATTCCAAGGAATAGCACATGAAATCATCATGGGATGCATGCCTTTAGATGAAAAGTTATTTATGCATTGAAGATGAATCATGGAAACAAGATCATAAAGAAGAAGTGTTTTTTGTTTCAAATATCAAAAATGAAATTTATAGGTGTTGCTCCGAAGACAACTAGAAAACTACACAATAATTAGAATCGCAACATGAATAGAAATAATAACACTAAACGCAATAAGAATGACTACCCTCCAAAGGGCCAAGTTTCAAGGAAGTAACTACCTCCTCAAATAATTGAACCTAATGAGTCACAATTAAACTATTACAATTATAGAAATCTAGTACAAGTGGCATAAAAGTGTTGGAACAGGTCAAGCACTACTATACATGCCAACCTAACTGAATGACCACCCTTCTAAGGGTCAAGCTTCATCTCAAAATCCTTGGTTGGAGCAAAAACCCTCTATCAAAATATATAGAAGGCGACAGTGGCGTTGGTAACTGCATCTAGGAAGTTGTTGTTGTACTTCCTAGCACACGCCATAGTAGTCTGAACTAACTTAACCTTAAAGCAAGTGCTTCATCACCCAAATTTAGCAGAAAGGCTAACAAAATGGTCCATCTAAATGTCCAAATTTGATGTTTCCTTCGAATCAAGGATAGCGTTATAGGCATAGTTGTTCGCGGATTTCTTAGCATAGATGACCCCAAGCACACCAGATCGTGATCTTATTTGAGTGGTGTTTACAAATGGATTGTCCAATAGTCAGGGAAATGGAGTCGAGCTTATTTTGGAGAACAAATTCGACATAGTGATCATAGTAGCTATGTTTTGAATTTTCTATCACTAATAATCAAGCCGAGTATATAGCAGTCATCGCCAGCCTCACGTTAGTTGTTGAAATGGGGGCAAAGAATGTCAGATTAAAAATAAATTCCCAACTCATGATCTCACAAACAAAAGGGGAGGCACAAATCAAGAAACCTTTTTTACAACAATATGTAGCTTTAGATCAGGATAAGTTGTCAAAGTTCAAATCATTAAAGATCTTGCATATCCCGAGAGAGCAGAATACTCGGGTTGACGCCCTCTAAAAACTTGCAAGCAACTGGGCATTCGGGGTAAATTATTTCTTCATCAAGAAACTCTAAAGTGCTCAAATATTAAAGCTCCTGAATTTATGATGATTAGGGATGGCAACGCGTCGAATCGGGTGCGGGTTTTGCACTACCCAAACTCGCACCCGAAATTGGCACCCGAACCATAAGGTTGTTCGGGTGGAAAATTAACACCCACGCCCACACCCGTTGGATTCAGATTTTTTAACCCAAACCCGAACCCGCAGCAAAATACATAAAATACAATTTTCCTACCCCTTTCCATAATATATATATATATATATATATATATATATATATATATATATATATATATATATATATATATATATATGTATAAACGGGTGTGATTTCGAGTTTCGGGTCATTTAAAAAAATACAATTTTCAAAACTAGCAAATCTTATATGTATGTATATATGATTTTCCTACCCCTTTCCATAATATATATATATATATATATATATATATATATATATATATATATATATATATATATATATATATATATATATATATATATATATATATATATATATATATATATATATATATTTGAACTTTTATTATTTTCAAAACTAGCAAATCTTATATCTTAGTTTATTTAAAAAAATCGAGGGGTAAGATTATTTACTTTACCCAAAATATTACATTGTTTACACATAATATTAATATTAAAATTAAAATTAAATTCCCTAGAGATCTAGATAAAAATCAAATTCCCTAAGGATCTAGATTTTAGATCTTCGATCTATTGAATTTTGGAGAAGATCAAACGTTGGGTGCGAGATTATTCTATCGGATCTTGCATGCATTTTGTTTCTGATGAAAAAAATTAAGAAAATTAAAATCAAATTTTCAAATATATGATTTTCGGCTCAAATAAATATTTAAGAAAATAAACCTTGAACCCAAATAGTTCTCTACTCTAGCAATCCATCATAGAAAATTTTTTCAAGCGTCTTTGGATATATCTCAGTATTTTTTACAGGTCAAGAAGATTTAATACGGAACAAGTTTTATATCTCCAGCTGTATACAAGTTGTCAAAATTAGATGATAAGACAGTTTAGGAAACTTGATATTTGTGTTCCAAGATTTAAGGAGATTTATCTGCACAATTGGTGCATCACTCGGCTTTTGGATCAAGAAATATCTGAATGCAGATTTCGAAGCCCATGGACAACAGAGGTGTATTTAAAGAGAAGTCCTGACCTAATGTAATCTGAACTTTTTATATTTTTTAAATTAGGGGAGGCTTAGAGTTGCAAGTTTGAGAATCTTTTGTGTAGTTTTATGTCACCCTTTTATCTTCTGATACTTGTGGTAGACAAAATATTCTCACATAGAAGTCTTTATGTTATGATTTGAGTATTGTTCTCACTCTTGAAGCTTTAAAGCATGAGAGTTGAGTTTTATTTTGGAAGAACACTCTTCTTGTTAGATTTTTCTTGATATAGTCACTGGGATTGAGACTGTTAGATATCACTGAGGTGATTTAGGAAGTGGGATGATGATTTCTCATATCTAGATGTTGATTTCTAGGTAAAAGTTGCACATGATAGTGATTAAGTGAGAAATTGTAAACTTAGACTGTTTAGCTTTGAATTGATACAATCAGTAGTGGAGATTTCCTTCTTAGCTTGGTAGCCTCCAGATTAGGTGTTGTTGCACTGAAATTTGTTAACAATTCTTTGTGTTGTTTATCATTCTGCAATCTTAATTAAGTATCAATTTTGAGTCTGATGAATCTATTCAGTTTGAAGACAGATGCTGTAAAGACATCGGTGTTAACATATTTTGCCTTTACCAAAAATTTTAATTGCGCAGGCACCCTGATCCATTAGGTGAGCTTCGGGGAGTATTTTAAAAGTTCAATTATTTATTGTATACATTATTAAATTTTTAACATGTGCAATATTTGATTCGCTAAATATTAATATTAATGTTAGTTGTTTATTTATTTTAGTTGGAAGTTTTTTTGAAGATTTGAATTTTATTATAAAAAAAAATCTATGACATGCATATTTTGTAACTTTATTGATAGTATTTTGTACTAATGAGATTATAATTTTATTAGTTTTTTTTAGTGCGTTGTTTAATTATTTAAATTCAAATAGATTATATTCTTTTTGTTTAATGAATTTTTTGGTGACTAATAAGATTTATTTATAGTAGTGTTGGTGCTATTTTATTAAAAAAATAATAGATTATTATAAGGAGTTTATGTTAGAACTTAGAGTAATTGTTGAATTTGGATGTAAAATTGGGTGGAAGAATGTTGTTAGTTGGAATGCATAATGATGTAGTGGTGGTAGTAGTGATATAGTAGTGAGTATTCATTAATTGGAGATTATTTTGAAGGTAACAGTATGAAATGAAACAATAAACAGACGGATGAGAATGAGATAATGTAAGGGAACTTAGCCAGAGCCACAAAAGTGTTATCTTGATGATGATGGTTTGCATAAAATATATTAATAACAAACGATACAAAAAATAAACAACTGAGTCGTTGTAGTATAGTGGTAAGTATTCCCGCCTGTCACGCGGGTGACCCGGGTTCGATCCCCGGCAACGGCGAATTTTTTCATTTTATTTGTGTTTTGCGTCAAAACGACGTCGTTTAGCGTTTTTTTTCCGTTTTTGAATTCATTCCTAAACACGACGTCGTTTAACTGTTAGCTCTTTTGCTTTTTCTTTCTGGATCGTGGGCTCTCTCTCATTATTTGGGCTGCTCTTGTTTTTTTTCAAACAGGAAATTACAATTATTATTACTCTAATGTCACAATTATATATTTACAGTACACTCTCTTAATAATTCATTTATACCAAAATATATTCATAATTAATTTTTATTTCAATTATTAAAATACTAATTGTTAACTATTTTTTAGTTTAAATCATTTTTTGTTTTCTATTAAATTCAAACCTTCTTAATTTACTTCATATTTTTCAAAAAATAACTATATTAAATCATAAAAATAGATCACAAATGATAAAATATAAAATTAACACTATTATCAAATATATTCAGATAGATTGAATCCATCTAGTATTTGCAACATCTAAATCTCTCTTGATCCTTGAATGCCTAAATATAATATTAAGATCCATTCTAATATTTAACATTCTATTTCAGATAACCAACCTAATATATAATATTATATCTCAATTCTATATTATAATAATAACTTTAAATATGCAAAAAAAATTATATACGTTGATTATCATAAATCACTATAAAAGATTTAAAAAAATAATAAATTAATAGTCACCAATACAAAAATATAATATGATAATAGTTTTACAAAATTACAATTCTTATTTCTTTAAGTACACCAACCTATATGGCTTTTTTTAATGCTATAGATTATTTTCAAAATAGAAATATTGTCCCATATAGATTCAATTTATGAACATTGAGAGTATCAACGAATTGATGAGATCCATATTCTAACATTTTTTTTCTTCTATTAATTTAAGTCGAATCTACTTTATTTTACGCAATCCAAATCTTACTTTATTAGCCTTAGATAAACACCTTAAGGATAGAAAATGATAGATTGATGACCAGGTCTCTGTGGGTTCAACACTCTTTATATTACTCTGATACGATCCGTATACTTGTAAAAAGCACCGATTAAGTTTTTGGCGCGATTTTCGGGGACCAATTGCGTCAAATTTCAAAATCTTGTTGTTACACAGTCTAGACTAAGGCAACCCTTTCTTATGGTAGATGCGAAGATCTCGCAGTACCAGAGCTTTAGTAGATTCAATAGCTGTACCAGAAAGATACGTACGAGCACGAAACTTGCTCCGAAAAATTAAGAGAGCATTGGCAGAAGACCAAGATCGTAAGCGCCTTAAGGATTTTGCCTTGCCCTCCAATGAAGAACCTCATACTAGTATTGTGAATCCTACTATAACAATTCATAATTTTGAATTTAATCCCGTTTTGTTGTAAATCGTATAACAAAACAAATTCTCTAGCTTAGCGAAAGAGAACCCTAACCAACACTTGAAAGTGTTTGTCCAACTGGCCGATACATTGAAATCTAATGGTGTTGCACCTGAGGCAATATGATTACTTTTATTTCCTTTTCCGCTCAGAGATAGAGCTAGATCATGGTTAGTTTCCCTTCCAGACAATTCTATTACCACTTGGAATGACCTGAAGAAAGTATTCCTTGCTAGATAAATTCCACCAAGTAAGAATGTTGTCCTTATGAACCAAATAACTAGATTCATTCAACAAGATAATGAATCTCTTTACGACACTTGGGGAAAGATACAAAGATTTACTAAGAGCATGCCCACACCATGGGTTGGAACAATGGTTAATCATCCATACCTTTTATTTGTGGGACACCTGGACATATCACTGCCGATTGTAGCCTTATAGCAGAACTTATCATAGATCGGGTCTACTATGCCCAAGGAAATATCTATTCAAACACAGATAACCCAGGATGCAGAAATCATCTAAACTTCTCTTATAAGAACAATAACTCTAAGTTTCCTCAAAACACTGCACCTTAGAGACCACAAGGGCACCAAAACCAAAGACACACTCAACCTAACCAAGCTGCACCTCAAAACTCCAATCTAGAAATGATAGTGGAAAATTTCGTTACCACTCAAACTCAGTAGAATAAAGAATTCATGAATCAAAGCGTTCGCGTACATGAGTTGATCACCCAATTAGGAAACAAAGTCGATTCTATGGTAACCCACAACAAGATGTTGGAAACCCAAATTTTCTAAGTAGCACAACAACAAGATGCCCAGGCCAAACATGGAGGATCATTCCCTAGACAACCATAACCTAGCCCTAAAATCCATGCTAACGTTATTGCATTACAAAGCGAAACCGCTTACGATGGCCCTATAAACCCTAGGTTGAATAACAATAAGCCAGAGCCACCCAAAGAACCAGTTGTAACTGCTGTTAGAACAAGATTTGTTCTGATCAATTATCTTAGTTTTGATGATAACAATAATATGAATTTTGCTTAAGATAATATGGTACTCTAATCCAATGCAATTTCCTTTTCAGGAAATATATAAAGAGTACGCATAATTCAGCGCTCAGAAGCTTTGTCTCAAAGGGTTCAGCATGCAACATCAGAACATGGTCTGGCAAGACATCAGAAGATGGTCGAAGCAGAATCAGAACATGGGTCTATGGAAGCATCAGAAGAACAAGAGAACAGAAGCACTGAAGTACTGATGGTATCACGCTCAGAAGCACTTCAAGGTCAGAAGATCAGAAGATGCTTTGCACCAAGCTGTTTGACTCTGATGATATTCAAACGTTGTATTCACAAACATCAGATCAGAAGGAAGTACAAGTGGCAAGCTACGCTGACTGACAAAAGGAACGTCAAAAGCTATTAAAGGCTACGTCAGTAGACACAGCGTGAACAAGGCTCGAGGTAGTTGACAAAAGCGTATAACATTAAATGCGATGCTGTACGGAACACGCAAAGCATTAAATGCACTCAACGGTCATCTTCTCCAACGCCTATAAATATGAAGTTCTGATGAGAAGCAAGGTTAACGATCCTGAACAAAACAACGTCTATTAACTTGCTGAAACTCTGTTCAAATTCAAAGCTCAGAATCTTCATCTTCATCAAAGCTCACTACATTGCTGTTGTAATATATTAGTGAGATTAAGCTTAAACGTTAAGAGAAATATCACAGTTTGTGATTATCGCTTTTAAGAAGCATTTGTAATACTCTTAGAATTGATTACATTAAGTTGTAAGGAACTAGAGTGATCGTGTGGATCAGAATACTCTAGGAAGTCTTAGAGGTTATCTAAGCAGGTTGTAACTAGAGTGATCGTGTGGATCAGTATACTCTAGAAAAGTCTTAGAGGGTATCTAAGCAGTTGTTCCTGGAGTGATCAGTGTGTGATCAGAAGACTCTGGAAGACTTAGTTGCTGACTAAGTGGAGAACCATTGTAATCCGTGCGATTAGTGGATTAAATCCTCAGTTGAGGTAAATCATCTCTGCGGGGGTGGACTGGAGTAGTTTAGTTAACAACGAACCAGGATAAAAATAACTGTGCAATTTATTTTTATCTGTCAAGTTTTTAAAGCTACACTTATTCAAACCCCCCCCCCTTTCTAAGTGTTTTTCTATCCTTCAATTGGTATCAGAGCGCCGGTTCTAAGGTGCAAGCACTTAACCGTGTTTAGAAAAGATTCAGGAAGAGAAAAACGCTTCAGTAAAAGATGGTTGATGAAAGTGAAAAGTCTACACCTGCATCTACATCTGGCTCTGCTGAGCAATACAACGGTAACAATGGTTATACTAGACCTCCGGTATTTGATGGTGAAAACTTTGAATACTGGAAAGATAAACTGGAAAGTTATTTTCTTGGTCTAGATGGTGATCTATGGGATCTTCTGATGGATGGTTACAAACATCCAGTAAATGCCAGAGGCGTAAAGCTGACAAGGCAAGAAATGAATGATGATCAGAAGAAGCTCTTCAGGAATCATCATAAATGCAGAACTGTTTTGCTGAATGCTATCTCTCATGCTGAGTATGAGAAGATATCTAACAGGGAAACGGCCTATGACATATATGAGTCCTTGAAAATGACTCATGAAGGAAATGCTCAAGTCAAGGAGACTAAAGCTCTAGCTTTAATCCAGAAGTATGAAGCCTTCAAGATGGAGGATGATGAAGACATTGAAAAGATGTTTTCAAGATTTCAAACTCTTACTGCTGGATTGAGAGTTCTTGACAAGGGATACACCAAGGCTGATCACGTAAAGAAGATCATCAGAAGCTTACCCAGAAGATGGGGTCCTATGGTGACTGCATTCAAGATTGCAAAGAATCTGAATGAAGTTTCTCTGGAAGAGCTTATCAGTGCCTTGAGAAGTCATGAAATAGAGCTGGACGCAAATGAGCCTCAAAAGAAAGGTAAGTCTATTGCATTAAAATCCAATATCAAGAAATGCACTAACGCTTTTCAGGCTAGAGAAGAAGATCCTGAAGAATCAGAATCTGAAGAAGAAGATGAACTGTCTTTGATCTCCAGAAGGCTAAATCAACTCTGGAAGACCAAGCAAAGGAAGTTCAGAGGCTTCAGAAGTTCGAAGAAATTTGAACGTGGAGAATCTTCTGATGACAGAAGATTTGACAAGAAGAAGGTCATGTGCTATGAATGCAATGAGCCTGGACACTTCAAGAATGAATGTCCAAATCTTCAGAAGGAAAATCCCAAGAAGAAGTTTCATAAGAAGAAAGGTCTTATGGCAACCTGGGATGAGTCAGAAGATGATTCAGACTCTGAAGATGAGCAGGCTAACTGTGCGCTGATGGCGACAGAAGATGACGGATCAGAATCTACATCAGAATCAGATTCTGAAGAGGTATTTTCTGAACTTACTAGAGATGAGTTAGTTTCCGGTCTAACTGAACTTCTGGAACTCAAGTCTCAGATTAGTCTCAAATACAAAAAGCTGAAAAAGTTATTTGAATTTGAAACAAAGAAGCTTGAGTTGGAGAATTCTGAATTAAAAGAAAAACTTTTAAAATTATCCAATAATGTTGGATCTCCTTCTGATTCAGAAAAATCCACTCCTAGTCTAAACCATATTCTGAAAGAATATGATTTAAGTTTCAGAAAGTTCTTATCTAGAAGTATTGGCAGAAGTCAGCTAGCTTCTATGATATATGCTGTGTCTGGAAACAAAAGAGTCGGCATTGGTTTTGAGGGTGAAACCCCATACAAACTTGAACCTGTTGATGAAATGAAATTCACATACAAGCCATTGTATGATCAGTTCAAGTATGGCCACTCCCATGATATTAGGCACACTTCACATGCTCAAAGTTTTCACATAACACACATCAAAAAGCATGTGACACAACCTAGGAAATATCATGGAACTCACATTAAGAATTATCATGCTGTTCCTCCTATTGCTTACAATGTTAAACCCAAGTTCAATCAGAACTTGAGGAGAACTAACAAGAAAGGACCCAAGAAGATGTGGGTACCAAAGAAAAAGACTATTTCTTTTGCAGATTCTCTTGGTGACAAAGAAGATAAAAGTCAACATGACATGTCTCCTAGACTCAAGTTGGTCTCAACACTTGAAGGGAAGAAAGACTGTCTTCCAAGTTCTGGTACTTAAATCTGTTGAAGAAACTATGTTCGTAGAATTTCTGCAGATATAGTTTTGTCTTATCAGAAGCTGCAGAACAAAGAAGTGAACCTCCAGAAGCTGTGTATATCAGAAGTAATAGATCAGAAGATCATTCAGATTTATATCAGCACACTTCAGAAGGAGTGTTTCCTGAAGAGAAACTTGATCAGATCAGAAGCAGTGATCAGAATCTGAAGGCGTAAAGTCTATTCTAAAATTTACAGCTGTCATCTATTATCTGATGGTAAACACGTGTCTGTACGGTTAGTACAAAGCGTGCAGTTGAAAAGACGCCGACCTAGGTAACTGTATTAAATCATTTCATTTACCACGTTCTCTCTCCTTACGTCACTCATCATTTAATAAAATTGATTTCTTTTGATTCTGGAACTGTTCAGTTTATATTTCTTATTATTTTCTTTTTCAAATCCGTCTCTATATATTCTTTTCAAATCATCACATATATTTTTTCGCTCCCTTGTCTCTCTCTCTCTCTTCTTGCATTCTCTCGTTTGAAAAGTTCTTAGCCGTTTTCTCAAAACCCTAATCGAAAACCCATTTCGCTTCTCTTGTTCGTTTTTGTTCATTCTGCATCTATGGCTGCCTTCTCATCCCAAAATGCTGAGTCATCTGTTCCTCATCATCTCCAAGAAGAAACTTTGCAACTCACTCCTGTTGTTGCATGCTCTATTCCTAAAGATGAATTGGAAGTTCTGTGTGAACTCATGGTTGACTTTGACAACATTGAAGAAAACCAATTTCACCTTAAAGAAGACATCATCTTTCAAGGATGGACCTCGTTGTTTGCTGAGTTCGTTGGTCCAGTTTATCCGGATCTTGTCAAGGAATTCTGGGCACATGCTGTGGTTGCTCCAAAATCTATACTTTCTTTCGTCCATGGAAAGTTTGTTGTTATTACTGAAAACATCCTAAGAATGATGTTTGATCTGAAAAATCCTGAAGGGGTTTATGAGTTTGATCAAAGGGCAGATTTGGGAGATGTTCTATCCACTCTCTATCCAAATGTCAAGAAAACAAAACACGTCAAGGATTTGAGAGATGTCTACAGAATCTGGACAAAGATCCTTCTTGGGTGTTTCTACCACAGGAAATCAACACATGCCTCGGATTTCATCAGTAATGATCAAAGGTATATTCTTTATTGCATTGCCACTCAGAAGAAGGTTGATGCGATCTACATTATCTTCAACCATTTGTGGAAAGCAGTAAAGGATTCCAGAAACGCTTTCAGAAAAGAAAATGGTGGAACAATCATTCCTTTTGGTAGAATTATTACAAACCTTCTGGTGCATTCCAAGATTGTTGAGAGTCTGGAGTCTGAAGGTATTATCAAAAATCTTGCTGTCACCTCTGGAGCCTGTCTGAATGCTTTTTCTTTAAAGAAGATGAAAATAATTGACACTATCCTCAAAGTTCCTCAACCTCTAGCTGGAACAAGAATCAGAAGAAAACTAGTACTAGCTGACTTTGAAACCTTCTTCAATAGTGAGGTACCTGAAGTCAGAACTAAGTATCTGAAGTCACAAAAAGAGGATAAGAGTCTTAAAGATCAAGACAAAGGTGCTCCTATTAAAGTGAATCGTAAGAAGGAAGAAAGGACCAAAAGAAAGTTTGATCATCCTGCTGCTACCACCAAGAAAGAAGTGGTCCCAGAAGAAGTCATTGCAAAGGTTGCTAAGGCTGTCTCTGCTGATTTTGAGAAGAAAAAGAAGGAAGCTGAGAAAAAGAAGAAGAAGTCAAATAACAATGCTGAGATTGTTGAAGTTGTTGAGAAGAAGAAAATCAGAAAAAGAAAGATGATTCTTCAAGAATCTGATGAAGAAAATATCTCTCAAGAGGCTGAGAATCAACCAGAAGTTCTGGCATATGTCAGAAGGAAAGAAATCGCTAGCGGCAAAACAAAGATTTTTGAAGAGCCGAAGAGTAAGAAGCAGAAGAAGTCTGAGGATGTGGCCAAAGCTTTTCTGAGAGGTTCCAAAGGTATATGCATTTCTGAACCTGATTCTGTTCCTGCTGTTTGTTCAGAAGCTGCACCAATAGAGGTTGTACCTACACCTGAACCAGAAAAAGCCACATCAGAATCACCTGTCTTTGTCCATGTTCTTACACCTCCATCTTCTCCTATAACCATTCCTTCCTCTTCACCTACCATAAATCCTGTTCTGGATATACCACCCCTTCAAACTCTCTTTCCATCTCAACCTTCTATAAATGCCACCCTTGAACATACTCCCTCCACCTCTCAAAACAATCCTTGTGATTCTCCTCTTCCAACCTCTGCATCACATGAGCAGCTGCTCCGTGATTGCAACTACACTCCCAAGCCTCGTCCTGAAGCTGAAGTGGTAGTGTTAGATTCTGATACTGAAGCAGAATCTTCTTATAGGTTGGATAGAGAACCTCATCCGTACTTCACTTCCAACCCTGCCTTTTCAAAAACCCAAATAAAATTTCGCCCTGTATATCCTATTGGTGTAGTTTTTGAAAACATAAAGAGGAATCTCAGAAGTACCTTTGATACTCTCAGAATTGCTGAAAGTTCTGGATTGAATGATGTTGCTATGCGGAACTTCTGGAGGATTTTTCGCAGAGAATCAGATGCTCTATTTTTAGAACTTCAGGAAGCCTGTGTAGCTGCTGCCCCACGGCCTCGTGGAATTCTGAGGAATTATGAAGACTTCTGGTTTGCTAGTCTCAAAGGAAGACATCTGTTGGAAGAGAAGCCCTTCTTGGATGAGATGGAACAATTAAGATTAGCTGCTGAAATGGAAGCCAATCCTTGCAGGGAGATTGTGGTCTGGATACCTCAATATCCTGTTCTACTTGGGGATTTCAAGACTCTCTTTGACTTTCTGAGGGAAAACCCTTCTAAGGAAGACCCAAGCTTGGTCATTCCAGAAGTTGTTGACCCACCAGAAGTTGAAGGTCCTTCTGCTCCCAGGAATCTAGCTGCCATTCTTCAGGCACTTGAGAATGGAGACTCGGAAATTCCTGATGCAGAATATGGAGATGCTTCTATGCAAGAAGCAGATGCTGAAGATCATGTTGCTAAAACTGTTCCTGTTGAGGAAATCTCTGCAAATGATCTATCTATGGAAGCTGCAGATCAACATGTCATCCCTGTGGATAGAAGCTGTGAAGCTTCTTCTGATGAATCTTCTCGTCTTGCAAGGACTCTGGAAGAAATTCAGAAGAGACAGGATGAGCAAAGCTCACTCAATGATAAGTATAACGCTTTCATGGTGAGGCAAGAAGGACACAACAATAAGGTTCAAGAGATGCTGACCAAGATCTTGTCAAGACTAGGGCCATCTTAGATTGAGTCTGTGCTGTTTCTTTCTTTTCGTTGCATCTGTTTTTGTTTCGTGCATCTGATCTTTCTTATCTTCATGTACTTCTGTACCTGCTGTTTGAACTTAAATGAAATCATCTCCTTCCTCCGTGTGTTTCGTTTTGTTTATCTCTGAATCTTTTCTGTTTTTTGATGATATGACAAAAAGGGGGAGAAGATAAATGATAAATGATTTGATTAATCTATCAGTTGCTGGGTAAAGCTCCCACACATTTACTAACAAGAACTGCAAGTTCTATATGGTTTAAGTGTTTTGCAGGTATAAAGAAGTGAAGAGAATCTTCAAAGCAAACACAAGAAGCAAAACCATGGAAACTGAAGCAAGCCGAAGTGCTGTCAAGCTTCAGAAATCAGAAGCAAGAAAGAAGAATGAATCAGAAGCACTGATAATAGAATTTGATCCATATTTGTCTATTTGATCTGACAAAATTCTATTTGCTCTGATACATTATTTTAGCCTATATGGCTCTGATACATATCATGTGTTCTAATACACATTTTATGTTCTGACTCGTTCATGCTGACTTTTGTCGTTTAGTTTTTGTTCTGTAACATTTCAGGATGTAGAGATGCTCAGATGATGCTCTGGTACATTCAACAATGTTCTGATACAAATCTAGCATGAAGTGATGTTGGTAGAAATTCAAAAGCTCTGAAGCTATCCGAGGGAAGCAGAAATCAGAAGCTGTGAATGTTCAGAAGATCAAAGAAATTCAAGTTCTGAAGCTGTCCTAGATGGAAGCAGGAATCAGAAGCTGTGAGTGTTCTAGGGATCTAAAGAAATTCTAGTTCTGAAGCTGTCCAATGGAAGCAGAAGTCAGAAGCTATGAATTCTCTAAAGACAGAAGCTTATACGATCGTCTCTACCGAAATAATCAGGGAAGTCTTTTATTAAAGTTCTTCGAGTATTTATTTCAGGGGGAGATTATTTATCTCAGGGGGAGATTGTTAATCTCAGGGGGAGACATATTCATATGCTTATGCTATAGCTGTGTAATTTGTCTTTTGCCGTCTGTTCTTTCTGATCGCAAATTCATATCATTTATATATGTTTTTGTCATCATCAAAAAGGGGGAGATTGTTAGAACAAGATTTGTTCTGATCAATTATCTTAGTTTTGATGATAACAATAATATGAATTTTGCTTAAGATAATATGGTACTCTAATCCAATGCAATTTCCTTTTCAGGAAATATATAAAGAGTACGCATAATTCAGCGCTCAGAAGCTTTGTCTCAAAGGGTTCAGCATGCAACATCAGAACATGGTCTGGCAAGACATCAGAAGATGGTCGAAGCAGAATCAGAACATGGGTCTATGGAAGCATCAGAAGAACAAGAGAACAGAAGCACTGAAGTACTGATGGTATCACGCTCAGAAGCACTTCAAGGTCAGAAGATCAGAAGATGCTTTGCACCAAGCTGTTTGACTCTGATGATATTCAAACGTTGTATTCACAAACATCAGATCAGAAGGAAGTACAAGTGGCAAGCTACGCTGACTGACAAAAGGAACGTCAAAAGCTATTAAAGGCTACGTCAGTAGACACAGCGTGAACAAGGCTCGAGGTAGTTGACAAAAGCGTATAACATTAAATGCGATGCTGTACGGAACACGCAAAGCATTAAATGCACTCAACGGTCATCTTCTCCAACGCCTATAAATATGAAGTTCTGATGAGAAGCAAGGTTAACGATCCTGAACAAAACAACGTCTATTAACTTGCTGAAACTCTATTCAAATTCAAAGCTCAGAATCTTCATCTTCATCAAAGCTCACTACATTGCTGTTGTAATATATTAGTGAGATTAAGCTTAAACGTTAAGAGAAATATCACAGTTTGTGATTATCGCTTTTAAGAAGCATTTGTAATACTCTTAGAATTGATTACATTAAGTTGTAAGGAACTAGAGTGATCGTGTGGATCAGAATACTCTAGGAAGTCTTAGAGGTTATCTAAGCAGGTTGTAACTAGAGTGATCGTGTGGATCAGTATACTCTAGAAAAGTCTTAGAGGGTATCTAAGCAGTTGTTCCTGGAGTGATCAGTGTGTGATCAGAAGACTCTGGAAGACTTAGTTGCTGACTAAGTGGAGAACCATTGTAATCCGTGCGATTAGTGGATTAAATCCTCAGTTGAGGTAAATCATCTCTGCGGGGGTGGACTGGAGTAGTTTAGTTAACAACGAACCAGGATAAAAATAACTGTGCAATTTATTTTTATCTGTCAAGTTTTTAAAGCTACACTTATTCAAACCCCCCCTTTCTAAGTGTTTTTCTATCCTTCAACTGCAAGTGGAGAACAAGTAGTAGAGAAACTTGTAGAACCAGAGAAACAAAGAGAAGAAGGGACTAAATACAAAGAAAAGGCGAATGATCAAGCATATGTACCACCCCCGCTGATAAACCCTTATTCCTTATCCTCAAAGTCTTAAGAAAACCAAGCAATATATCCAATATAAGAAGTTTGTGAAGGTGATTGAAAATTTGCACGTTGAAATACCCTTCACTGAATCCATTACACAAATACAATCATATGCTAAATTCTTGAAAGACATCTTAACAAACAAACGCAAGCTTGATGATCCTTAACCCTTAGAACACAATGCAATTACTGAGAAGAGATTAGCAAAAAAATAGAAAGACCCTGGAATTTTTTCTATACCATGTATTCTGAAAATCATGTTATTGATAACGCACTCCTTGATTAAGGAGAAAATGTGTGTTTGATGCCTTTATCTGTGCGTAATAGGTTAGAACTAGGAGATATGCAACCAACTAGGATGTTTCTCCAATTGGACGACCGGTCAGTCAAATACCTCATAGGTATACTTGAAGATATTCCAATTAGGATTGGTCAACTTAATATCCCAACAGACTTTGTAGTTATGGATATTAAAGAAGAAAACGACATCCCTACCCGCGGATGGAGAATGTGCAGAAATAATAGAAAGCTAAATAAAGTGACAAGAAATAACCATTTCCCCTTCCATTCATTGATCAAATGCTTGAACGTTTGGCTAGGAACTCTTATTTATGCTACTTATATGGCTATTCATGATTCTTCCAAATCTCTATTCACCTGGATGACCAAGAGAAAACAATCTTCACGTGTCCTTATGGAACATTTGCCTATCGATGAATGCCTTTGGGACTATGTAACGCTCGTGTAACTTTTCAACGATGCATGATGGCAATCTGTGCAGATTTCCTCGTTGAAACCATGGAAGTTTTCATGGACAACTTCTTAGTCAGCAGATCCAATTTTAAGAACTGCCTTGCCAACTTAGAGAAAATTCTGGAAAGATGTGTCCAAGTTAACCTTGTGTAACACTAGGAGAAGTTCCATTTCCTTGTCACATTGGGTAATCAATTTTTACGATAAAGTAGATAATTTTAAATTAATTCTTGCTATAATCTAATTCTATTTTTCTATTTTCCTCTTTTTTTCATCTATTTTACAAATTTCTATGTTTAAAAAATAACTTATTCATTTAAAAAAATGAAATAAAAGTGTTTATTTTTTCTCATAATAAAATATTTGGTTTTATATCTCATAAAACTTTTATTCAATTGTCTATTAATAAAACTCTCCAATATCTTAACTTTAATTCTTAATTTTTATATTTTATTTTATTTCATTTAATTTTTATTTTAATGAATACTGAAATTGTAACTAATAACTATATTGATGATAATATATAAATATTAAAAAATGAAATACATACATTTAAAATTACTTTTCAACAAAAATATAAAAATATATATTATTTTAATTACATTTTTTAAAAATTATGTGTTGTCTAAATGGGTTACACAATTTTTTTATAATAAAAATTTAATAAAGAAATTTACAATTTTTAAATATGAAAATTATCAGTTACGATATTTATTGAGTATTATTATCATAATAGATTAAGTAATAGATATGCATTTGCATATTCTAAAAATGCACTTCCATTCTTTCTATATTTATGTTTATAAATATTTTTTCTTTTTTAAAGCATTATAACCATCAAAATATTTGATTTTTGTTATAAATTATTTTAATAGTATTGTCTTTTTATATGAATAATAGGTATAATTTCTATTTTATTTTACACATCAATTGAACCTTATAAATTATATTTTAATTTTTAAATTATTATTATTATTATTATTATTATTATTATTATTATTATTATTATTATTATTTTTTACTGATATGATAATAATTATTAACTATCTCTATATATCCTTTAAAATTACATAATCATTTACGAAAAATAAAATTGCAAAATAAACTTTTGTTGTAAGTTATATTCGGTTTAGTTGTAAGTTACTAAACTTTGAATAATATTTTAAAAGTTATGTAATAATAGAGTATTTGATTTATTATAAGATATAAATAATATATATTATAAATAATTAATTTATTTTGTTTAATGGATGATAGTAAATATGCGGGTTAATCTTTAAAAAAATCATAAAAGTATATTTAAGAGTAAAAATATCACTATTTAGTAAAAATAAATTAAGATAGCTTCGCTAAAAAACTAATAAATTTTAGTATCATAAATGCCTATAAAATTGAGGAAAAAACTCTTTAAAGTTTCATTTTAATTTTTAAAATCTTTTTCTCTTTAATTTAATTATTGAAATGAAAATAATTAATTTATTAAGATGATTAACCTCTAATAAATAATAGTTTTCAATACCCCGTGAAATAAACAATCCATTAACCATGTCACGACATATCTCTTCCACTATAATAAACAAACAAAAAATCATAAAAATTTGAATGGAGTTACTTGATTAACATAGGAACACCGAAGAAAAAATCAATATAGTAAGATATAATATGATTTTAAAAAGGAGGAAACTTAGCTACAATTTGTTAGATGTGGTTTATACTATTTGTCAATGAAAATATGACAAGTGTACTTTAACATCATTTAAGGAGTGAAAATAGGAGAAAAATGCATATGTGTAAGAGAAAATTATACACTTGTCATATTTTCATTGAAAAATAGTACAAATCACACCTAATAAACTGTATCTAAGTATTCTCCTTAAAAAAAATATCTGGAGAACATATGATTTAAAACTTTTTTTTGGACTTCACATTGAATTAAAAAATTTCTTAGGTTTTGTAAATTATAGACTAAACTCTACAAGAATAATTAAAATTTAAATTGATATACTCTTATATGTATTATGAATTTTTGAAACAGTTAATAATCATGGTTTTGTCATTTTTGTGTTCTTGAGCTCATGAAAGTTCTTGAATAGATTTTTTGAAAATCTTAATTAAATGTGTTTTCATGCTGTTAATGATTGATCTAGAGATTTATAGATATATAAGATGAACTTGAAAATCTGGATTAAGATGTAGAAGATGAAGATTAAAGACTTTGATCTATGAGGTACACAGAAGAGGATACACAATAATGTTGTGCGCCATATAATCCTAGGCGACATTGACTAAGTCAATACTAGAAAATTTAAAGTCAACACTGTTTTCTGATTGGCCAAATTTAGGACTTCACCAAAAAAGTTAATTTGATGACTTCACCTTAGAATTTTCCTTTTTTTTAATGCTAACTAGCTTGGACTATTTAGCTCAATGGGGTTTTTTTTTTTTAAAAATGCCCGAGTGTTTCTCTATTTCAAAAATGTTCAATCTAGCTAACCTAGTCTTGACGCAGGCTAACTTATATACGCATATCGATCGGTATGATATATTCTCACTCTTGTATATATGAACAAACAAAATGAACAGTTACTTTTACACAAAAAAGGTAAAACGACAATTGTGGTGTGTAAAAAATTACATATCACCAACAAGTTGATGACGATGGTACAAAGAATTTGATGAAGAACAATTTAAGGTCATAACAATAATTTATCTACTTAATATAAATCCAAATTTGTCTTGATGACAACCATAATCACATGTCATCTTGGTAACAACTCTAAGCACAAACACTAATTATATTTTTACTAATTTACCCCTACATTAAAAATAAATAATAATATTAATAATAGGGGTCTTGCTACCCAGTGCCCTCAGGGCAATGGTTAATCATTTCAAAAAAAGAAAATATTTTATAAAAAATTTAATATTTCAATTTTCGAGGCATTAAATACGCAGATAACCGAGATAAATTTACTATTTTTAAAGTCTTAATCATTGCCCTGAGGGCACTAATTAGCATTTCCCTAATAATAATAACAATAATAATAATAATTTAATATCTAACTACCACTATTATAAATAATAATTAAAAAAATAAAATACATATATTGATTATTGATAAATATAAAAAATTACACAATACATATTTATTATTGATACATAAATACTATAAAATAAATATTTGTTACTGATTAATATAAATAAATTTATGAGATAAATTTTTTTATTCATGGATATTAAAAAAAATGAGACAAAATATTTACATATACATAAAAATGACGAATATTTGTGATTGAAAATATTTTTTAAAAAAAAAAATAATAAACACGTTTGCCATTATTAATATAAAAAAATCTACCACACAATTTACTTCCAAGAAATATGAAAGAATTATGTGACAATTATACTTCGTAATTTTCTTTTATCACAATCTTAAGATTTGACTGAAAAACGAATGTGAATGAAATACATCTAAAAATATATTTTTCAATTCTATAAGTAGTTTTTAATTTTTACTAGAGCGGGGATACAATACTTAGGGTGCTACTAAAAGTGTGCTTGACACTTATAAACCTTTCTGATGCATGCATTGTTAACTGTATACAGCTGCAATTTTGCACTATATAATTTACGACGGACGGAGCAGTTGTTACTTACTAAACTCATAAGAATAAAATTGACTTTGAGAGAATTAAGTGTTGTGAATAGCTTATTTATTATCTATTAATAGCTCTTCAAAAAATTCTTGTGATATTTACTCTATAATTAAATGTTCAATTCAATGTCTTCTATGCAAGACATTCATTTTCCTATGTTGTTTTACGTCGAACAGACTCTTTACAAAATAAGGTAACTAACAGGTTATTTGTCTTTGAACGATTTGATTATGATTCAACTTAAAAGTAAAACATTTGATACAAATTTCTCTTCTTGATGCCAATATTTACAAGTTAGCAAAGAATATTTACATGAAAATAAGAAACACCAATGAAGGCTCAAACAGAAGGGCTAGATCTGAGAATGTGGGTTGGTCGTGGCTACCTCCATGGTGAACGCCATGGTGGTCGCCACGAGTACAATGAAATTTATTTCTCTCATTTTTGTATGTTTTTCTTCGTTTCTCTGCGATCGACTTTTAATTTGTAAATTTCCTGAAACATAAATAGAATACCAACATAACAATGGAAATATAAAATAAATGATCAATAAACATGCATAAATTGAGTCAAATATATGGTATAATTTAGTGTCATCAAACTCTCCTACACTTAAACCTTTTTTTGTCCTAAAGCAAGTTGCTATCATAGAATCAAGATTAGTGAACGACATTTGCGTGCGGATACTCATTGTAGGCTATTTGTATCGACACGCACTACTTATATACTATTGACATCGTAAGAACACATAATCGCATATTTAGCGATCATAAGCCTCTCTCTTATACAAACCAATTTGAATCATGTTTATTATGTCTAAGTCTAACTTTCTCACCCCTTTTTGTAGGTTTCACAACCGTTGGGTTAAGTGACCCTGTGAAGGTCACCCAACTTAGGGGCTCATTTAACTATTTTAAATTTATCATAGTAAATAAAAGTTTAGGATCATTCACTTATATTCTTCGGCTTCCTTGCGTAAAGTATGCTTAAGTCGGAGCTGACTGCAAGTAAAACTACTTAAGTGTGACTAAGGGGGTAAGAATTTAAGGCTAAAACATAATAAGTATTCAAATCAATCTTCGTATTCAGGAGACTATTGTGTTAACACGATACCAATTTTACGAAGTTTTCCAAATCTCTGCAATGTATACGATTTTCAAAAAATTTGTTATGACTCAAAAAAGTGGAGAATGTCAATAAACAACATAAAATACACATGTAAAGACTTGACAATACATGCAATGACTTGATAAAAATATAATGCAATATCCCAGGATGATCTTACTATCCCTTTCAAACACTTGACAATACATGGGAAGATTATTTACTTTACCCAAAATATTACATTGCTTACACATAATATTAAAATTAAAATTAAAATTAAATTCCCTAGAGATCTAGATAAAAATCAAATTCCCTAAGGATTTAGATTTTAGATCTTCGATCTATTGAATTTTGGGGAAGATCAAACGTTGGGTGCGAGATTATTCTATCGGATCTTGCATGCATTTTGTTTCTGATGAAAAAAATTAAGAAAATTAAAATCAAATTTTCAAATATATGATTTTCGGCTCAAATAAATATTTAAGAAAATAAACCTTGAACCCAAATAGTTCTCTACTCTAGCAATCCATCATAGAAATTTTTTTCAAGCGTCTTTGGATATATCTCAGTATTTTTTACAGGTCAAGAAGATTTAATACGGAACAAGTTTATATCTCCAGCTGTATACAAGTTGTCAAAATTAGATGATAAGACAGTTTAGGAAACTTGATATTTGTGTTCCAAGATTTAAGGAGATTTATCTGCACAATTGGTGCATCACTCGGCTTTTGGATCAAGAAATATCTGAATGCAGATTTCGAAGCCCATGGACAACAGAGGTGTATTTAAAGAGAAGTCCTGACCTAATGTAATCTGAACTTTTTATATTTTTTAAATTAGGGGAGGCTTAGAGTTGCAAGTTTGAGAGTCTTTTGTGTAGTTTTATGTCACCCTTTTATCTTCTGATACTTGTGGTAGACAAAATATTCTCACATAGAAGTCTTTATGTTATGATTTGAGTATTGTTCTCACTCTTGAAGCTTTAAAGCATGAGAGTTGAGTTTTATTTTGGAAGAACACTCTTCTTGTTAGATTTTTCTTGATATAGTCACTGGGATTGAGACTGTTAGATATCACTGAGGTGATTTAGGAAGTGGGATGATGATTTCTCATATCTAGATGTTGATTTCTAGGTAAAAGTTGCACATGATAGTGATTAAGTGAGAAATTGTAAACTTAGACTGTTTAGCTTTGAATTGATACAATCAGTAGTGGAGATTTCCTTCTTAGCTTGGTAGCCTCCAGTTAGGTGTTGTTGCACTGAAATTTGTTAACAATTCTTTGTGTTGTTTATCATTCTGCAATCTTAATTAAGTATCAATTTTGAGTCTGATGAATCTATTCAGTTTGAAGACAGATGCTGTAAAGACATCGGTGTTAACATATTTTGCCTTTACCAAAAATTTTAATTGCGCAGGCACCCTGATCCATTAGGTGAGCTTCGGGGAGTATTTTAAAAGTTCAATTATTTATTGTATACATTATTAAATTTTTAACATGTGCAATATTTGATTCGCTAAATATTAATATTAATGTTAGTTGTTTATTTATTTTAGTTGGAAGTTTTTTTGAAGATTTGAATTTTATTATAAAAACAAATCTATGACATGCATATTTTGTAACTTTATTGATAGTATTTTGTACTAATGAGATTATAATTTTATTAGTTTTTTTTAGTGCGTTGTTTAATTATTTAAATTCAAATAGATTATATTCTTTTTGTTTAATGAATTTTTTGGTGACTAATAAGATTTATTTATAGTAGTGTTGGTGCTATTTTATTAAAAAAATAATAGATTATTATAAGGAGTTTATGTTAGAACTTAGAGTAATTGTTGAATTTGGATGTAAAATTGGGTGGAAGAATGTTGTTAGTTGGAATGCATAATGATGTAGTGGTGGTAGTAGTGATATAGTAGTGAGTATTCATTAATTGGAGATTATTTTGAAGGTAACAGTATGAAATGAAACAATAAACAGACGGATGAGAATGAGATAATGTAAGGGAACTTAGCCAGAGCCACAAAAAATAAACAACTGAGTCGTTGTAGTATAGTGGTAAGTATTCCCGCCTGTCACGCGGGTGACCCGGGTTCGATCCCCGGCAACGGCGAATTTTTTCATTTTATTTGTGTTTTGCGTCAAAACGACGTCGTTTAGCGTTTTTTTCCGTTTTTGAATTCATTCCTAAACACGACGTCGTTTAACTGTTAGCTCTTTTGCTTTTTCTTTCTGGATCGTGGGCTCTCTCTCATTATTTGGGCTGCTCTTGTTTTTTTTTTCAAACAGCAAATTACAATTATTATTACTCTAATGTCACAATTATATATTTACAGTACACTCTCTTAATAATTCATTTATACCAAAATATATTCATAATTAATTTTTATTTCAATTATTAAAATACTAATTGTTAACTATTTTTTAGTTTAAATCATTTTTTGTTTTCTATTAAATTCAAACCTTCTTAATTTACTTCATATTTTTCAAAAAATAACTATATTAAATCATAAAAATAGATCACAAATGATAAAATATAAAATTAACACTATTATCAAATATATTCAGATAGATTGAATCCATCTAGTATTTGCAACATCTAAATCTCTCTTGATCCTTGAATGCCTAAATATAATATTAAGATCCATTCTAATATTTAACATTCTATTTCAGATAACCAACCTAATATATAATATTATATCTCAATTCTATATTATAATAATAACTTTAAATATGCAAAAAAAATTATATACGTTGATTATCATAAATCACTATAAAAGATTTAAAAAAATAATAAATTAATAGTCACCAATACAAAAATATAATATGATAATAGTTTTACAAAATTACAATTCTTATTTCTTTAAGTACACCAACCTATATGGCTTTTTTTAATGCTATAGATTATTTTCAAAATAGAAATATTGTCCCATATAGATTCAATTTATGAACATTGAGAGTATCAACGAATTGATGAGATCCATATTCTAACATTTTTTTCCTTCTATTAATTTAAGTCGAATCTACTTTATTTTACGCAATCCAAATCTTACTTTATTAGCCTTAGATAAACACCTTAAGGATAGAAAATGATAGATTGATGACCAGGTCTCTGTGGGTTCAACACTCTTTATATTACTCTGATACGATCCGTATACTTGTAAAAAGCACCGATTAAGTTTTTGGCGCGATTTTCGGGGACCAATTGCGTCAAATTTCAAAATCTTGTTGTTACACAGTCTAGACTAAGGCAACCCTTTCTTATGGTAGATGCGAAGATCTCGCAGTACCAGAGCTTTAGTAGATTCAATAGCTGTACCAGAAAGATACGTACGAGCACGAAACTTGCTCCGAAAAATTAAGAGAGCATTGGCAGAAGACCAAGATCGTAAGCGCCTTAAGGATTTTGCCTTGCCCTCCAATGAAGAACCTCATACTAGTATTGTGAATCCTACTATAACAATTCATAATTTTGAATTTAATCCCGTTTTGTTGTAAATCGTATAACAAAACAAATTCTCTGGCTTAGCTAAAGAGAACCCGAACCAACACTTGAAAGTGTTTGTACAACTGGCCGATACATTGAAATCAAATGGTGTTGCACCTGAGGCAATATGATTACATTTATTTCCTTTTCCGCTCAGAGATAGAGCTAGATCATGGTTAGTTTCCCTTCCAGACAATTCTATTACCACTTGGAATGACCTGAAGAAAGTATTCCTTGCTAGATACTTTCCACCAAGTAAGAATGTTGTCCTTATGAACCAAATAACTAGATTCATTCAACAAGATAATGAATCTCTTTCCGACACTTGGGGAAAGATACAAAGATTTACTAAGAGCATGCCCACACCATGGGTTGGAACAATGGTTAATATTTGATTTTTGTTACAAATCATTTTAATAATATTGTCTTTTTATATGAATAATAGGTATGATTTTTATTTTATTTTACACATCAATTGAATACTATAAATTATATTTTATTTGTTATTTTTAAATTATTATTATTATTATTATTATTATTATTATTATTATTTGTGATTGATATTATAATAATTATTAATTATCTCTATATATCCTTTTAAATTACATAATCATTTACGGAAAATATATAAAATTGCAAAATAAACTTTAGTGGTAAGTTATAATCGATTTAGTTGTAAGTTACTACACTTTGAATATTATTTTAAAAATTATGTAATAATAAAATATTTGATTTATATATTATAATTTATAAATAATATACATATTAAGAATAATCAGTTTATTTTATTTAATGGATGAGAAATATGCGGGTTAATCTAAAAAAAAATTATCATAAAAGTATATTTAAGAATCAAAATATCACTTAATATAAAAAAATTTATCATAAAAGTATATTTAAGAATCAAAATATCACTATTTAGTAAAAAAAATTAAGATCTAAAAAATTAATAAATTTTAGTATCATTAATGCTTATAAAATTGAAAAAAAATTCTTTAAAGTTTCATTTTAATTTTCAAAATCATTTTTTTCCTTTAATTTAATTATTAAAGTGAAAATAATTAATTTATTAAGATGATTAATCCATAATAAATAATAATTTTCAATAGCCCATGAAATAAACAGTCCATTAACCATGTCACAACATATCTCTTCCACTATAATAAACAAACAAAAAAATCATGAAAATTTGAATGGAGTTGCCTCCAATTGAGAAGGTCGCTTTCAGTAGAGGGACTGATCCTAGCCTGAGGGACGCGCTCTAGCCTGGGAGACTTGCCTCTAGCCGGAAAGCTCACCTCCAACTGAGGAACACGCCCTAAGCTAAGTGACTTTCCTCCAATCAAAGTAGTCGCCTCAACTTGGTGTGAGACCCTCAATTGAGAGTGACCTTCTCGAAAGGGTGTGTGCCCCCTTTGTTAGAGGGCGAGTCACCATTTTTTGCCAGATGTTTCCTAGGTAGCCAAACATTTGTGGAAGATTTCAAGTTTTACTAGATTAACCTCAAAGACGTCAAAGCATCTCTCAGTTATGAAAGCTTGAACACTTATTGGATAGGACATGGATATCATTAATGCAACTAATAATGGTTTTCTTAGAAAACCAATTTAGCCCCTTCTTCTTACATGTGTCCTCTATGTGTAAGAAATTTTCCACTCCTTGCGGCAACTACTCCCTTGAGTGAGTGTATTTTTTGTTCCATTGAACTTCTATAAAATAAGTTGATTCATTGCTCGAGGAAAATATTCCATTTTCCTTCCGATTCTCCGTTTTTGCCTCTTCGAAAAAAATACATAAGCCTAGGAAAAAATTTTGCAGGAGGAAAGCTAATGGTTTTGGCATTTGTTCTTTCTCCAACGACACAAACATTTCCATTCTCGCCTTTTCTCCTTCCTCTCACCTAAAGCTAATAGCTAGGAAGAACATCAAGGATATTCATGTTTGAGACATTGTATCCTTGTACTCCAACTCTGACATGATCATTAGGTTTTGTCGAGGCATTTGGATTTTCCAATACATGACGTGAAGAGGATGTGATCCTTGAACCTTGTTCATAAATAAAGAGAGTAAATATGAACACCACTGGCGAGTCATCTTCTCCCTATTTTTATTTTTATCTGCCTATTACCCATGAGTTAGGGCTTTTGATCATTTTTACCTCTTTTGTGGTAGACTTTATGACGGTTACGCCACACCTTCCCAGATTACTCCCAATGTATAAGGCAATGTAAGGTATTTTTAAATAATTTGTTGCAACCAGGGGGGACCTCCCATTGTTTGGGTGTTCTTATCTTTTTTTTAGCATATAGATTCCTCCCAACAGTGGATATATAACATTGTGTGGGCTATTAGGTAAACATCTGCTAGGACCCTATGTGAGCCCTTATGAAGATTGAAAATATAGGTTCGTGTGGATAAGGGGCCGAGGTGGCGCCTCCTTGGTGACCACGAGGGAGGTTGGCGTCCCTGAATTCCTTCAATCATGGATGTTGAATTCCCATCTTATCAAAAGGATAAATTCAAGCGTCCTTCCATATATTGAGCAAGATATGGTCTAGATTCTGAGTTGCTGCCATCCTCTAAGATCTTTCACTCTTATTACCCAGGACTATGAATATGGCAATGAGGTATAGAAGTACTTGGGTAAGCTATATGGTACGATAAAAACCTTTTGTCTTGATCCCCTGTCTGTAGTTTTATATATTAGTATCACCCGTCTTTGTTGTAGAGGACATGACTGGGATTTTGCTTGGCAAGAGGAGAGAGAGTTTGATTCGGATGGAAGCCACACAATAACTAATGTCCTTTCCCCATATTTCCCTAGATATTTAACTACTGCAGGTGACAAGTGTTAGAACAAGATTTGTTCTGATCAATATTCTTAGTTTTGATGATAACAAGGATATGAATTTTAGATGAGATAATGTGGTACTCTAATACATTGCAATTTCCCTTTCAGGAAATATATAAAGAGTATGCACAAATCAGCGCTTAGAAGCTTTGACTCAGAAGGTTCAGCATGCAACATCAGAACATGGTCTGGCAAGACATCAGAAGATGGTCAAAGCAGAATCAGAACATGGGTCTATGGAAGCATCAGAAGAACTTGAGTTCAGAAGCAGAAGCACTGAAGTTCTCATGGTATCACGCTCAGAAGCAATTCAAGGTCAGAAGACAAGAAGATGCTCTGCACCAAGCTGTTTGACTCTGATGATATTCAAACATTGTATACACAAACATCAGATCAGAAGCAAGTACAAGATGGCAGGCTACGTTGACTGACAAAAGGAACGTTAGAAGCTATTAAAGGCAACGTCAGTAGACACAGCATAAACAAGGCTCGAGGTAGTTGACAAAAGAGTGAAACATTAAATGCAATGCTGTACGAAATACGCAAAGCATTAAATGCTCCCAACGGTCATCTTCTCAAGTGCCTATAAATATGAAGTTCTGATGAGAAGCAAGGTTACCGATTCTGACGAATTCTGTGAATACAAACTTGCTGAAACGTTGTTCAAATCAAAGCTCACAAACTTCATCTTCATCAAAGCTCACTACATTGCTGTTGTAATATATTAGTGAGAATAAGCTTAAACTTTAAGAGAAATATCACTGTTGTGATTATAGCTTTTCAGAAGCATTGTAATAATCTTAGAATTGATTACATTAATTTGTAAGTAACTAGAGTGATCAAGTGTGATCAGGATACTCTAGGAAGTCTTAGCTTGTGTCTAAGCAGTTGTAACTAGAGTGATCACGTGGTGGTCAGGATACTCTAGAAAGTCTTAGCTTGTGTCTAAGCAATTGTTCATAGAGTGATCAGGTTGTGATCAGGATACTCTAGAAGACTTAGTCGTGGGCTAAGTGGAAAACCATTATAATCTGTTGAGATTAGTGGATTAAATCCTCAGGTGAGGTAAATCACTCCAAGGGGGTGGACTAGAGTAGTTTAGTTAACAACGAACCAGGATAAAAATAACTGTGCAATTTGTTTTTATCGTTCAAGTTTTTAAACTACACTTATTCAAACCCCCCCTTTCTAAGTGTTTTTCTATCCTTCAACAAGAAGTTGTGCGAGACATCTCGTATTGGTGAAGCTCGCCCTCCCAAGAATCTAAGGCAGGTCGAGGATCCTTTTGGACCATCAGGAAGCTGCTAAATAACAGAAGAGTGTGAGAATGCATGAGGTGGATATGCCTCTCATAGATATTCTCTATGGAATATTATTACTTTTGACATGGTGGAATTCTCCGAGTGCCACCTCTCCCTTTTGAAATTTTTCCAGGTGATTACCAATAACTTCTTAGCACATCTTCCGCTCATTTAGAGAACCTACTAGAGGACCAAGTGTTATAGTGTGTTCTATTACGGAAATATTATAGGGAGAAACATTCTTGTACTATTCGAGAATTACTGTCCAGGACGAACAATGTTATGAGAATCGTTCAAGAAGTTTAGGAGGCGATAGGGACACTGAGAGAAAATCAGGATACTTTGAAGATGCGCGCCTATGAAGTAGATACTACGACTCTTACTCAATTTAAAGATGTGAAGCATTGAAAGCAATATCTCATGGAAGCTCTTAGTTCCCTGGAAAGTTTGGAGGAGAAAGCCTCATTTCTCAAGGGTGTGTTTGTGGCTACCTTCACCCAACATTTTGAAAAGGAAAAAAATACAGGATACTTTATTTTATCCTAACCTGGACTTAAGCCAGATGGATCCATTTCAGGTGGTTTAAGATGGTTGACTGGTGGATGATGAGTAGCCCCTCACATTTTGATCCTTTTGTAATATCCTTTTTTGTAAATTTAAGTGGATCCCTACCTTTTGATTGTTAATATTATCTATGTATCCCTCTCCTATGCTTGTATTTTATTCTTGACTCATATTTGGGCTAAATGATTTATTGCAAGGGGAGCCAGGTCACTGATCACAAAAAGCAGTGGCCCTAGTTATCTATCAGGACTACTACATTACTAGTATACATTGCCTTCAAGAACCCCTCTTAGGGATCCAACATTTCGCCTTCATGTTGGTGATGGACCTCATGAGTGTACATTGTTTTAATGGCCTCCATGGGCGGAAAAGATCTCTCTTAGGTATCCAATGTTTTAATTTCCTCTAAGTGCGACAATAACCCCTCTTAGGGATCCAACATTTTGATCTTCTCTAAGGGAAATAAGGTTCCCTCTTAGGGATCCAACATTTTGATTACCTTTATAAGAGTCAAGGATCCCTCTTAGGAATCCAACATTTTGAACACCTATAAGGGCAACAAAGATCCCTAGTAGGGATACACCGTTTTGACTTCCTCCAATGGCGATAAGGATCCCTCTTATGGATCCATCATTTTGATCGCCTCTAACGGCAACAATGATCTCTCTTTGGGGTCTAGGTGTTTTATCATCTCTGATCAGTGCTTTCTGCAAGTATACGAATCATATCTGGGTAATATAAAGAGCGTTGAACCCATAGAGACCTAATCGTCAATCTATCGTTTTCTATCGTTGCAGTGTTTATCTAAGGCTAATAAAGTAAGATTTGGATTTTGTAAAATAAAGTAGATACAACTTAAGTTAACAACAGGAAAAAGCAATGTTGGAATATGGATCTCCTCAATTCGTTGATACTCTCGGTGTTCATAAATTGAATCTCTATGGGACAATATTTTCTATTTTGAAAAGAACTAATTGAACAGGACATGTCGCTTCCGCGTATTCAGATCCGAATTTTACCCTCTAAATTATAACATCCATTGTCACAGTGGATGACGCGTATTATGTTAAAGAAATAAATCCTTTTTAAGTAATTAGACCCTTAACTTGATTGAAAAGTAGTTTTGATTGGAATGTTTAACTTAAAAGGGTTCCAAGCTTTCGCTTGACTAATTGACAAAGTGCTTTCGTGGTTCTTATCAATTAATTAACAAGCAACTTTTGATCTTTTGTACCAGACGAATTTTGATCCTACTTGATATATGAGTGGTTCTACATCCATAGTAACCGCCTGAATTAAGTTTCATAAAAAAAGTTGTATTTAAAACCAAAATAGTCCCTAAGAGTTTCTCAAAGAATGACCATATAGAATACCGTTGAATCGACGGTCCTCACATTCCAACACATTAATTAGCTAGACATGGCTAGAACGTAAATAAAAGCAATTGATTCGATCATGTGATAAAAAGAATTAGACATGATAAAATACTTTAAACATGCAATTAAAGAAATGTAGAAGAATAATATGCGATAAAAGTAAAGAGAAGTTAAAATAAATAAAATGCGATTAAATAAACCTCTGTAGAGACTTGAATCTGATACAAGGAAGTAAATTGTGAACTTGAATGTGGAAAGTAAATTGATGGCAGAATTGAACTTCTTAGTAAATTGCTCCAAACTCATTTATAGACTCGATAACTTGATATGATAACTCTCCGGTGTGAAGATTTGATCGCTTACAAAATTCGACAGTATATGGATTTGGTCTAAAACCAAGCTTGGATGTTTTGAATGGTGGGAAAAGGGTGGTATTTATAGGTTTTCATAAACCCTAAAAATCACTAAAATGGCTAAGAGAAAATATAGGGGGAGAGTGAGTGACTTCTTGACTAAGAGAACCCATTTTCCAACCGTCAAGTCGCCTTAATTTGTGGCTAGCGCCATGCTCCCTAAGTGGCTAAGACAGGGTCTTTTGTCTGTTGGAACATGGATTGGTTGTGGCTACCTCCATGGTGAATGCCATGGTGGTCGCCACAAGTACAATGTGCTTTATTTCTCCCATTTTCGTCTATTTTGCTTCGTTTATCCGCGAACGACTTTCAATTTGTCAATTTCTTGAAACGTAAACAGAATACCAGCATAACAGTGGAAATATAAAATAAATAATCAATAAATATGCATAAATCGAGTCAAATATATGGTGTAATTTAGTATCATCAAACTCTCCCACACTTAAACCTTTTTTTGTCTTAAAGCAAACTGCTATCATAGAATCAAGATTAGTGAATAACATTTGCGTCCAAATACTCATTGTAGGCTATTTGTATCGACGGGTACTAATTACATACTATTGACATCGTAAGAACACATAATCACATATTTAGCGATCATAATCCTCTCTCCTATACAAACCAATTCGAAACATGTTTATTATGCCTAAGTCTAACTTACTCACCCTTTTTCCTCACCTTTTTCATCCTCGTGCAATCACATTAAGTCTGTTATCCATACATACTCATAGCAAGGTGACCGATTATTGACTATGAACTTTTTGCTCGGGGTTTTCTGGCACGTTAAGCGGTGTAAGTGTAACGCCCAGAAATTCGATTATTCGCTTAATTTAGACGTTTGGAGTGTTTATTGAAATTTTCGACTTTTGGGACGATTTAGTTGGTATTAGTTCGGGATAGCGGATCGACAATTAATCGAGATTTTTAATATTTTTAGTATTAGAAATATTATTAGAGTGTCGGGTATTATTTTGGGAATTTTCGGAACAAATAAAATTAGACCGTAAAATAAGAGTTAACGAGTAAATTGGGAGTTAAGAGTTTAAAAGGGAGGTTTAATAATTAAATTAGGTGGGCTGATCTGAACAAATATGCACGAGTGACTTGGCTGGCCCAAAGTAGTAATAGTGAGATGTACATTAGGTTTTGAAACAGTCAGTGCCATAACACCAACTTTAGAGGAGAGCAAATAGCAGAGGAAGAAACCGGTGCACGAGGGATTCCATAGTAGTGAACATGAGGAAGAGGAATTTTGGGGATTTTCGGTCGGGACGATTTAGAGCAACCTTCAACCCAAAGGTAAGGGTGAGATTCTTTCTCTATAAATAGGGACATGATGGATTGTATGTGGGTTTGGGGAATTTATTGTCTCTATGTTTCGATTGATTTTTTCTGCTACATATGAATAATTTGTAAGATTTATGTGTTGGGACGGGCGCCCTTTTGATCTCAGGAAGTCCCTTTTTTATGGGACGGTTGCTACACCTAGGGGACTAGGGTCCCAAAATTATATGTTATTTTTGTTTTGCCATGGAGATAATAAAGCTTACACTAGAAGTATTTTACTGGTAGAAAACAAGTAGTATGCATGTAGCATAAATATGAATATTTCTATTTCAATAGCAGTAGGTAGTATACTAATAGATATACTATATGATAATTTTAGTGATAATCCTAGTAATGATAATAAGTAGTATATTAATAATTAATTTTATATATTTTACTAAGTTAGTGCACAACTATAGTTAACTAATATATGTTTATAGTAGAGGTAATTTAACAGTAGGAAAATTATGGATTCACTAGTTAGCCGAGAACTTTATTATGAATTATCAATAGGATTAATTTAGTGGGAATGAGAAATGACTTATGTACTTAGTGGAAACCAAAAATGACATTTAGTAATAGTAGCAGAATGTGGAACTGTAGTCAATAGCTAATTTATATGATATTTAGTAGTAGTAGCAGATAGCAGTATAGTAGTATAACTGGTACGAGTGAATAGAATGGGAACAGAAGACAGTAATTAATAACAGACCCGGAAAATTAATTAACCGAGTATTATAAATTAGGCGAGTTCGGAAATGATTCGATATCCGTAATTTGCGATGTTTTGGCGATGTATTGACGTAATGGGTATATTGTACTATTGTGAATTTCGTGATGTTGCAGGAAATTAAAGAGATGAGTAATTATCAATATTGATTGATACGTTTTGGCGATGTAGGCGAATGCCTTATGCGACGTTGTTTTATGATTGATTGTGGTTGTTGCTTGTCATAGTGTCTCATGAATTGCATGTTGTAGCGACGGCCTGGATTAGCAAAACAGCAACGAAGGCTTATGCCTGTTTTTTATGCCTCTATTATCTGGCAATTGGCGACGGGGGCTGAAGCCCTGGGTACCACAAGCATAATGCATTATTCGTGTCTCATTCATTTGTTTTATTGTGACGTTGTGCGTGATTATGTGATTTTGATTTGAATTGGTTGATTGGAATTGAAACTCGATATATATATATATATATATATATATATATATATATATATATATATATATATATATATATATATATATATATATATATATTATGACTTGAACCGTAATATACTTTTTAGGGTTAAATATGTTTTTGGTCCCTATAAATAACCCAAAATCTTGTTTTTGGTCCCTATATTTATAGGGACCAAAAACATATTTAACCCTACTTTTTATCATGACTTTATTTATATTGTTTGATATCTCACCCTTTCTTTTGTTTCGTCGTTACCTTTATACTGGTAACGTGCAGGTGATAGCTTGATGAAGATTTAGACGCTGTGAGTTGAGTCGGTGGTCGCTCTGATACGTAGCACTCGGGGGATAAACGATTGTTTTAATTATTGTTGTTTTAATTGCTGAATTTTATTTGGTTTTGGTTTAATTTGTAACTTTAAGTTACCGTGCAAAGATGTTACAACTTGATTTAAATATTTATGAAGTTTGATGATTCCGCTGCGAGTTAAACATTTAATTTGAAACAAAGGGATTTTTGAATAATGATTTAATTGTCCGTTTTAAGTTTACGTGCTATGTATCTATATGAAGGAAAATAAGCCGTAATTGTTTTTGAATGACGAATATGTGATACCTCAAATGAACGTGTTTGGAATTTATACTCTAATTTTTCCGTATAATTTATCGGGTAGATTTGGGATGTTACAATAAGCCTTTTGCTTACCCTATCGTAGTTACGGAGGATCAAATCGTAATCCGCCCTACCAAGTTCAGTACCACAATCCTCTGAACCAACTAACAACGGGTTTTTGTCTAATTTTTGTAGGTTTCACAACCGTTGGGCTCATTTACCTGTTTTCAATTTATCATAGTAATAAAAAATTTAGGATCATTCACTTATATTTATCGGCTTCCTTGCATAGAGTATGCTTAAGCCGGAGCTAACTGCAAGTAAAACTACTTAAATGTGACTGAGGGGTAAGAATTTTAGGCTAAAACATAATAAGTATTCAAATCAATCTTCATATTCGGGATACTTATGGTGTTAACAAGATACCGATTTTACGAAATTTCCCAAATCTCTGCAATGTATACGATTTTCAAAAATTTTGGTATGGCTCAAGAAAGTGGAAAATGCCAATAAACAACATAAACTTCACATGTAAAGACTTGATAATACATGCAATGACTTAATAAAAACATAATGCAATAAAATGAATACTAAGAAACAATAAATCTAACTAGAAAACAGGAAATCTAACTAGAAAACAAATAAAATAAAGTTGAACTCCCACACTTAAACTAAAAATTGTCCCCAATGTTCGATATAAGGTGAAATAGGAAGGGTGGAACCTGGTGTATAGTCACGATCGGGGGCCATGACAGCCTCCTCAAAGAATAAATCTCCTGGTAAAGATGGTTTATTTCCTCATTTAGTCTGTCGATGTGTTCTCTTTGGTCACGGCAGAGTACCGTGATATCTCTTCTTAAAGCATAGAGTTCATAATCAACATTCTAAGGACCAGTAGTATCTAAAAATGATGGTGATGGAGGTGCATGCAGATAAGAATGGACATTTTTCATCTAGGTTCTCTAATTGGTACTGCCAATTACTTTGGAATTGGACGTTTGTAAACTCGTCGTTCGGTAAGGTGAAAAGATGGACTACCTCATAATAAAGAAGAATTTTAAATTGGTCAGGTCTGTCATGCCTTACTAAACTATAGTTTAGGCAGTGGTGAATTTTAAACAGGTCGTACCCAAAGGTAGGGGTCAACTGAGTTAGACGGTTTTGTAGGCCTATTGCTACAGCAATGTGGGTAACAAGTCCTGTCCACCTACATATTTTCCACAAGTTCATGGGAAACCTTATTCAGATTTGTCAATAGGAAGGTTGCAGAGTTTACAAGATGATTCTGGAAAAAACTTAAGATGAAAAACATCTCTTTTTTTCTCACATTAGTCGGGTTTGGCGCTTTTTCGAAGAATGTTTGAGTAGTAGCCATATGAAAGTACCGAATGACAGGGTTATGGATGAGAGTGTTATCCATAGCCTCATGGTCAAAATGTACATCTTCAGTGATCTTTCCCCATAAATTCTCTAACACGACCCGCATATCATCCGACACTTCAGAGTAAGCTTATGGGCTATGTTGAAAAGCAAGGGATCTGGCTAATTCTCGACTTGTAAGACGGTAATCTCAGCCAAAAAGTCTAAAAATGGCCAAACCTCTATCTTGTTTGAGTCCCATGTGGGGTCGGAAATGGAATGAACTTAAGAAATCTAGTGTGAGGTTTGTGTAGGTTGGGTGTTTTGCAACTGAAAAGCTATCCCAACTCATCTCGCTAAACATAAAAAGGACGCTATCAATGAGTCCCAGGGAGTACAAGGTAGGAAAATCTGGGTATCAGGTAGGTGAGATGGTTTTTGCTGCTAGGATATCAAAGCGCTTTCTATGGTCTTCGTTTTTGAAAATGATATTTATTTCACCAAGTGTCTGCATCCTCAAATAAGGTTAGTGGTAAAATCTGGCTAAGTGGGAATGTAGTGGCCCTGAAAATAAAAACACACACAAGTTAGATTTTTATTATTGAAAAATAGGAAATAAAATAAAGCGAAAGGAAAATTGTGGGTTTCCTCCCACACAACGCTTTGTTTAACTTCGGTAGCTCGACGGTTATATAAGCCTCAAAATTAAGTTGTATGTGTAGCAAGCGGAGGCTTTGACAAGATGTGGCGATGATAGTACGTTGTATTATCGTCGCTAGTGTAATGTTTGAGTCTTTGCCCATTTATAATAAAAGGAGTTGATGTTTGGCTTTGAATCTTCACAACGCCAATATATGACTCTAGTAACTTTGAATGGCCTGGTCCATCTGGAGCATAATTTACCAAGAAAGAGGCACAATCTAGAGTTGAAAAGGAGTATTAATTCCCCTACATTGTATTCTTTCTGCATAAAAAAAAAAATTGTGTAAACCATTTAGACAGCACATAATTTTTTTAAAATGTAATTAAAATAATATATATTTTTATATTTTTGTTGAAAAGTAATTTTAAATGTATTTATTTCATTTTTTAATATTTATATATTATCATCAATATAGTTATTAGTTACAATTTCAGTATTCATTAAAATAAAAATTAAATGAAATAAAATAAAATATAAAAAGTAAGAATTAAAGTTAAGATATTGGAGAGTTTTAGACAATTGAATAAAAGTTTTATGAGATATAAAACCAAATATTTTATTATGAGAAAAAATAAACACTTTTATTTCATTTTATTAAATGAATAAGTTATTTTTTAAAGGGATAATAGCAATTTTGCCCCCCTGTCATATGGGCGAGGTTTGGAAAACGCCCCTGTAAAAAAAAAAGTTTGGATTCGCCCCCTAACATATGAAGATTCCCCTGTTTTGCCCCTTCAAGAAATTTAATCATCAAAATTAATGACGTGGCAACCATTTTTTTTATTTTTTAAAATTATTTTTAATGACGTGGTAGACTTAGTTGGAATTTTTTATTATTTTATATAATTTTTAATGACGTGGCAGACTTAGTTGGAGCTTTTTATTTTTTAAAATTATTTTTAATGACGTGGCAGGCTTAGTTAGAGTTTTTATTTATTTTTTACTTATTTTAATTCCATGTGGCATGTTTTATTATTATTTAATTGTTTGTTTGTTAAAATGTCAAATATTAAAATTAAAATTTTGTCTTCCATGGGTATTGAACCCATAACCTAGTAATGACAAGGGGGCACCACCAACCACTAGGCTATTTTGTTTTAATCTTGCATTAAAGTATATATATATTATAATAATTTCTGAAAACATGTTTATTAAGTATTTATTTAGGTCCTTATGTTTTAATATTATTGTTAATCAATGGTAATGTTTTATTAATCAATATATTAACGTTAATATATTTATTTAGGTTATGAATTTTTAATATATGTTTTATTATTATTATTATTATTAACTAATAATATTTTATTAACTAATATATTAACATTAATATATTACATGAATTGCATATTTACCGTTAATATTTAAAATATTGTACATAAATATTTAAAAATATTAAATATCATTGATATTTAAAAACGTTAATATTTAAATAACTTTAAATATTTAAATTATTAATTAAAAATAACGTTAATAAATTAGTTTAAAAGCGACATTATTTTTTTAAAACATAGCCTATGAAACATGACTAACAGTATATTTTAAAACATAGCTTATAAAATATAACTAAATTAATTTGGTTCAGTATTTTTTAAATTAGTTTATAAAACATGACTAATTTAAATTTGTTTATGTAATTAAAAATAAACCAAATTAAAATAATTTAAATTAAAACTAAATTAATTTATATTTTATAATTTAATTAATTTTAACAATAAAATAAATATTAATTATAACAGTATTAATTAATAATAATGTTAACTAATATTAACTAATAACTATAATATAATTATTATATTTTAACTGATATATTTTAAAATATAATTAACTAATATATTAACTAATTTATTAAAAAATATTTTAGTAGTTAAATATATTAACGTTAATATTTTACAAAAGTAAAATAGAACAACAAAAGTAACTAATATTTGACAAAAGTAAAGTAGATAAATACAACTTAATGTAAGTATATAACAAGAAAAGTAAAATGGCCTAGTGGTTGGTGGTGCCGCAAAACAGGGGAATCTTCATATGTTAGGGGGTGAATCCAAACTTTTTTTTTTACTGGGGCGTTTTTCAAACCTCGCCCATATGGTAGGGGGCAAAATAGCTATTATCCCTTTTTTAAACATAGAAATTTGTAAAATAGATGAAAAAAAAGAGGAAAATAGAAAAAATAGAATTAGATTATAGCAAGAATTAGTTTAAAATTATCTACTTTATCGTAAAAATTGATTACTCAAATTATCTACCTTATGTGACCAGGAAATGGAACTTCTCCTAGTTTTACAAAAGGTTAACTTGGGCACATCTTTCTAGAATTTTCTCTAAGTTGGCAAGGCAGTTCTTAAAATTGGATCTGCTGACTAAGAAGTCGTCCATGAAAACTTCCATGGTTTCAACGAGGAAATTTGCACAGATTTCCATCATGCATCGTTGGAAAGTTACACGAGCGTTACATAGTCCCAAAGGCATTCATCGATAGGCAAATGTTCCATAAGGACACGTGAAGGTTGTTTTCTCTTGGTCATCCAGGTGAATAGAGATTTGGAAGAATCCTGAGTAGCCATATAAGTATCATAAATAAGAGTTCCTAGCCAAACGTTCAAGCATTTGATCAATGAATGTAAGGGGAAATGGTTCTTTCTTGTCACTTTATTTAGCTTTCTATTATTTTTGCACATTCTCCATCCGCTTTCTACACATGTCCCTACTGATTATCCTTTTGTATTTTGTATGACTATGAATCCTCCCTTTTTAGGTACAACGTGTATAGGACTAACCCATTTACCATCAGAGATTTGGTATATTATTCCAGCTTCAAGTAGTTTTAACCCGTCTCTCTTTACTATATCACTCATGATAGGTTTATCCTTCGTTGGTGTTCTCCAGAGGCTTTGGAATCGTCTTCTAACATAATTCGGTGCATACATATAGATGGGCTTATTCCTTTTAGTTCAGAGATACTATAGCCTAAGGTTGTAGGATACTTTCGTAAGACATCTAAAAGTTGATTTGTTTTGTCCCTATTTAGGTTTGCACTAACTATCACAGGACGATTCAGTTCTGCATTAAGAAATTTGTATCTCAGATTCTTAGGTAAGTCCTTTAATTCCACTGAGGGTTTCTTAGGTCTAGGCATGTGATCAGGGTGAGGAACAAACATTTATGAAGGTTATCATCAATATAAGGTGTGTATGCTTTAATCCCATCATCTTCCATTATCGGGGTTGAAGGAAGTTTAATTGTTTTGGTAGGTGTTTCTGTATCCCATTCTCTTATGCATTCATCGATGATATTGATGGTGCAACACGAGTCATCTATAGATGGTGCTCTTAGAAATTTGGATAGGAAAAATTCGACTTCCTCACCACCTACTTTGAATGTCATTTTTCATCTCTTGACATCAATCATGGCTGCATCGGCTGATAAGAAGAGTCTACCTAAGAGGGTAGGGATGTCGTTGTCTTCTTTAATATCCATAACTACAAAGTCTGTTGGGATATTAAGTTGACCAATCCTAATTGGAATATCTTCAAGTATACCTATGAGGTATTTGAATGACCGGTCGGCCAGTAGGAGAGACATCCTAGTTGGTTGCATATCTCCTAGTTCTAACCTATTACGCAAAACTAAAGGCATCAAACACACATTTTCTCCTTAATCAAGGAGTGCGTTATCAATAACATGATTTTCAGAATACATGGTATAGAAAAAATTCCAGGGTCTTTCTATTTTTTTACTAATCTGTTCTCAGTAATTGCATTGTATTCTAAGGGTTTAGGATCATCAAGCTTGCGCTTGTTTGTTAATATGTCCTTCAAGAAATTAGCATATGATTGTATTTGTGTAATGGATTCAGTGAAGGGTATTTCAACGTGCAAATTTTCAATCACCTTCACAAACTTCTTATATTGGTTATATTGCTTGGTTTTCTTAAGACTTTGAGGATAAGGAATAGGGGTTTATCAGCGGGGATGGTACATATGCTTGATCATTCGCCTTTTCTTTGTATTTAGTCCCTTCTTCTCTTTGTTTCTCTGGTTCTACAAGTTTCTCTACTACTTGTTCTCCACTTGCAGTTACAACTGGTTCGTTGGGTGGCTCTGGCTTATTGTTATTCAACCTAGGGTTTATAGGGCCATCGTAAGCGGTTTCGCCTCATAATGCAATAACGTTAGCATGGATTTTAGGGTTTGGTTATGGTTGTCTAGGGAATGATCCTCCAGGTTTGGCCTGGGCAGCTTGTTGTTGTGCTACTTAGAAAATTTGGGTTTCCAACATCTTGTTGTAGGTTACCATAGAATCGACTTTGTTTCCTAATTGGGTGATCAACTCATGTACGTGAACGTTTTGATTCATGAATTCTTTATTCTACTGAGTTTGAGTGGTAACGAAATTTTCCACTATTATTTCTAGATTGGACTTTTGAGGTGCAGCTTGGTTAGGTTGAGTGTGTCTTTGGTTTTGGTGCCCTTGTGGTCTCTAAGGTGCAGTGTTTTGAGTAAACTTAGAGTTATTGTTCTTGTAAGAGAAGTTTAGAAGATTTCTCCATCCTGGGTTATCTGTGTTTGAATAGAGGTTTCCTTGGGCATAGTAGACCCGATCTATGATAAGTTCTGCTACAAGGCTACAATCGGCAGTGATATGTCCAGGTGTTCCACAAATTTCGAATCCGGGCCGAATGGCAGCTATGGTAGTTATAGGGTTAATAACTAAACTTTCGACTCTTTGAACTAGGGCATCCATTTTTGCGTTCATACGGTCTAGAGTCTAGACCATTAACTTCGTATATGCCTCCTTTCGTTTCTTTCTTCTCTACTGATGCTCGCTCAGCTCCCCATTGGTAATGGTTTTGTGCCATGTCCTCTATGAGAGCACATGCCTAGGGGTATGGTTTATTCATCAGTGCACCGCCAGCGGCAGCATCTATGGTCATTTTAGTGTTATAGAGAAGTCTGTTATAAAAGGTATGGATGATTAACCATTGTTCCAACCCATGGTGTGGGCATGCTCTTAGTAAGTCTTTGTATCTTTCCCCAAGTGTCGTAAAGAGATTCATTATCTTGTTGAATGAATCTAGTTATTTGGTTCATAAGGACAACATTCTTACTTGGTGGAAAGTATCTAGCAAGGAATACTTTCTTCAGGTCATTCCAAGTGGTAATAGAATTGTCTGGAAGGAAAACTAACCATGATCTAGCTCTATCTCTGAGCGGAAAAGGAAATAAAAGTAATCATATTGCCTCAGGTGCAACACCATTAAATTTCAATGTATCGGCCAGTTGTACAAACACTTTCAAGTGTTGGTTCGGGTTCTCTTTCGCTAAGCCAGAGAATTTGTTTTGTTATACGATTTACATCAAAACGGGATTAAATTCAAAATTATGAATTGTTATAGTAGGATTCACAATACTAGTATGAGGTTCTTCATTGGAGGGCAAGGCAAAATCCTTAAGGCGCTTACGATCTTGGTCTTCTGCCATTGCTCTCTTAATTTTTCGGAGCAAGTTTCGTGCTCGTACGTATCTTTCTGGTTCAGCTATTGAATCTACTAAAGCTCTGGTACTGCGAGATCTTCGCATCTACCATAAGAAAGGGTTGCCTTAGTCTAGACTGTGTAACAACAGGATTTTGAAATTTGACGCAATTGGTCCCCGAAAATCGCGCCAAAAACTTAATCGGTGCTTTTTACAAGTATACGGATCGTATCAGAGTAATATAAAGAGTGTTGAACCCACAGAGACCTGGTCATCAATCTATCATTTTCTATCCTTAAGGTGTTTATCTAAGGCTAATAAAGTAAGATTTGGATTGCGTAAAATAAAGTAGATTCGACTTAAATTAATAGAAGGAAAAAAATGTTAGAATATGGATCTCATCAATTTGTTGATACTCTCAATGTTCATAAATTGAATCTATATGGGACAATATTTCTATTTTGAAAATAATCTATAGCATTAAAAAAAGCCATATAGGTTGGTGTACTTAAAGAAATAAGAATTGTAATTTTGTAAAACTATTATCATATTATATTTTTGTATTGGTGACTATTAATTTATTATTTTTTTAAATCTTTTATAGTGATTTATGATAATCAACGTATATAATTTTTTTTGCATATTTAAAGTTATTATTATAATATAGAATTGAGATATAATATTATATAGTAGGTTGATTATCTGAAATAGAATGTTAAATATTAGAATGGATCTTAATATTATATTTAGGCATTCAAGGATCAAGAGAGATTTAGATGTTGCAAATACTAGATGGATTCAATCTATCTAAATATATTTGATAATAGTGTTAATTTTATATTTTATCATTTGTGATTTATTTTTATGATTTAATATAGTTATTTTTTGAAAAATATGAAGTAAATTAAGAAGGTTTGAATTTAATAGAAAACAAAAAATGATTTAAACTAAAAAATAGTTAACAATTAGTATTTTAATAATTGAAATAAAAATTAATTATGAATATATTTTGGTATAAATGAATTATTAAGAGAGTGTACTGTAAATATATAATTGTGACATTAGAGTAATAATAATTGTAATTTCCTGTTTGAAAAAAAACAAGAGCAGCCCAAATAATGAGAGAGAGCCCACGATCCAGAAAGACAAAGCAAAAGAGCTAACAGTTAAACGACGTCGTGTTTAGGAATGAATTCAAAAACGGAAAAAAAAACGCTAAACGATGTCGTTTTGACGCAAAACACAAATAAAATGAAAAAATTCGCCGTTGCCGGGGATCGAACCCGGGTCACCCGCGTGACAGGCGTGAATACTTACCACTATACTACAACGACTCAGTTGTTTATTTTTTGTATCGTTTGTTATTAATATATTTTATGCAAACCATCATCATCAAGATAACACTTTTGTGGCTCTGGCTAAGTTCCCTTACATTATCTCATTCTCATCCGTCTGTTTATTGTTTCATTTCATACTGTTACCTTCAAAATAATCTCCAATTAATGAATACTCACTACTATATCACTACTACCACCACTACATCATTATGCATTCCAACTAACAACATTCTTCCACCCAATTTTACATCCAAATTCAACAATTACTCTAAGTTCTAACATAAACTCCTTATAATAATCTATTATTTTTTTAATAAAATAGCACCAACACTACTATAAATAAATCTTATTAGTCACCAAAAAATTCATTAAACAAAAAGAATATAATCTATTTGAATTTAAATAATTAAACAACGCACTAAAAAAAACTAATAAAATTATAATCTCATTATTAATTACAAAGTATCAAAGTTACAAAATATGCATGTCATAGATTTTTTTTTATAATAAAATTCAAATCTTCAAAAAACTTCCAACTAAAATAAATAAACAACTAACATTAATATTAATATTTAGCGAATCAAATATTGCACCTGTTAAAAATTTAATAATGTATACAATAAATAATTGAACTTTTAAAATACTCCCCGAAGCTCACCTAATGGATCAGGGTGCCTGCGCAATTGAAATTTTTGGTAAAGGCAAAATATGTTAACACCGATGTCTTTACAACATCTGTCTTCAAACTGAATAGATTCATCAGACTCAAAATTGATACTTAATTAAGATTGCAGAATGATAAACAACACAAAGAATTGTTAACAAATTTCAGTGCAACAACACCTAATCTGGAGGCTACCAAGCTAGGAAGGAAATCTCCACTACTGATTGTATCAATTCAAAGCTAAACAGTCTAAGTTTACAACTTCTCACTTAATCACTATCATGTGCAACTTTTACCTAGAAATCAACATCTAGATATGAGAAATCATCATCCCACTTCCTAAATCACCTCAGTGATATCTAACAGTCTCAATCCCAGTGACTATATCAAGAAAAATCTAACAAGAAGAGTGTTCTTCCAAAATAAAACTCAACTCTCTTGCTTTAAAGCTTCAAGAGTGAGAACAATACTCAAATCATAACATAAAGACTTCTATGTGAGAATATTTTGTCTACCACAAGTATTAGAAGATAAAAGGGTGACATAAAACTACACAAAAGACTCTCAAACTTGCAACTCTAAGCCTCCCCTAATTTAAAAAATATAAAAGTTCAGATTACATTAGGTCAGGACTTCTCTTTAAATACACCTCTGTTGTCCATGGGCTTCGAAATCTGCATTCAGATATTTCTTGATCCAAAAGCTGAGTGATGCACCAATTGTGCAGATAAATCTCCTTAAATCTTGGAACACAAATATCAAGTTTCCTAAACTGTCTTATCATCTAATTTTGACAACTTGTATACAGCTGGAGATATAAAACTTGTTCCGTATTAAATCTTCTTGACCTGTAAAAAATACTGAGATATATCCAATGACGCTTGAAAAAATTTTCTATGATGGATTGCTAGAGTAGAGAACTATTTGGGTTCAAGGTTTATTTTCTTAAATATTTATTTGAGCCGAAAATCATATATTTGAAAATTTGATTTTAATTTTCTTAATTTTTTTCATCAGAAACAAAATGCATGCAAGATCCGATAGAATAATCTCGCACCCAACGTTTGATCTTCCCCAAAATTCAATAGATCGAAGATCTAAAATCTAAATCCTTAGGGAATTTGATTTTTATCTAGATCTCTAGGTAATTTAATTTTAATTTTGATTTTAATATCATGTGTAAACAATGTAATATTTTGGGTAAAGTAAATAATCTTCCCATGTATTGTCAAGTGTTTGAAAGGGATAGTAAGATCATCCTGGGATATTGCATTATATTTTTATCAAGTCATTGCATGTATTGTCAAGTCTTTAAAAGGGATAGTAAGATCATCCTGGGATATTGCATTATATTTTTATAAAGTCATTGCATGTATTGTCAAGTCTTTACATGTGTATTTTATGTTGTTTATTGACATTCTCCATTTTTTTGAGCCATACCATATTTTTTGAAAATCGTATACATTGCAGAGATTTGGAAAACTTCGTAAAATTGGTACCATGTTAACACAATATTCTCCTGAATACGAAGATTGATTTGAATACTTATTATGTTTTAGCCTTAAATTCTTATCCCCTTAGTCACACTTAAGTAGTTTTACTTGCAGTCAGCTCCGACTTAAGCATACTTTACGTAAGGAAGCCGATGAATATAAGTGAATGATCCTAAATTTTTATTTATTATGATAAATTTAAAATAGGTAAATGAGCCCATAAGTTGGGTGACCTTCACAGGGTCACTTAACCCAACGGTTGTGAAATCTGCAAAAATTATAGAGAAACTCGTTGTTATTTACGCTGGTTCAGTGGTTTCTGGTACTGAACTTGGTAGGGTGGATTACAGTCTGATCTCCCGTAACTACGATAGAGTAAGCAAAAGGGTTACACCGTTTAAAGTGCCAGAACCCCGAGCAAAAAGTTCATAGTCACTAACCGGTCGCCTTGCTATGAGTATGTACGAATAACAAACTTAATATGATTGCATGAGGATGAAAAAGGTGAGGAAAAGGGGTGAGAAAGTTAGACTTAGACATAATAAACATGATTCAAATTGGTTTGTATAAGAGAGAGGCTTATGATCGCTAAATATGCGATTATGTGTTCTCACGATGTCAATAGTATATAAGTAGTGCGTGTCAATACAAATAGCCTACAATGAGTATCCGCATGCAAATGTTGTTCACTAATCTGGATTCTATGATAGCAACTTGCTTTAGGACAAAAAAAGGTTTAAGTGTAGGAGAGTTGGATGACACTAAATTACACCATATATTTGACTCAATTTATGCATGTTTATTGATCATTCATTTTATATTTCCACTGTTATGTTGGTATTCTATTTATGTTTCAGGAAATTTACAAATTAAAAGTCGATCGCAGAGAAACGAAGAAAAACATACAAAAATGAGAGAAATAAATTTCATTGTACTCGTGGCGACCACCATGGCGTTCACCATGGAGGTAGCCACGACCAACCCACGTTCTCAGATCTAGCCCTTCTGTTTGAGCCTTCATTGGTGTTTCTTATTTTCATGTAAATATTCTTTGCTAATTTGTAAATATTGGCATCAAGAAGAGAAATTTGTATCAAATGTTTTACTTTTGAGTTGAATCATAATCAAATCGTTCAAAGACAAATAACCTGTTAGTTACCTTATTTTGTAAAGAGTCTGTTCGCCGTAAAACAATATAGGAAAATGAATGTCTTGCATAGAAGACATTGAATTGAACATTTAATTATAGAGTAAATATCACAAGAATTTTTGGAAGAGCTACTAATAGATGATAAATAAGCTATTCACAACACTTAATTCTCTCAAAGTCAATTTTATTCTTATGAGTTTAGCAAGTAACAATTGTCCCGTCCGTCGTAAATTATATAGTGCAAGATTGCAGCTGTATACATACAGTTAACAATGCATGCATCAGAAAGGTTTATAAGTGTCAAGCACACTTTTAGTAGCACCCTAAGTATTGTATCCCTGCTCTAGTAAAAATTAAAAACTACTTATAGAATTGAAAAATATATTTTTAGATGTATTTCATTCACATTCGTTTTTCAGTCAAATCTTAAGATTGTGTTAAAAGAAAATTACGAAGTATAATTGTCACATAATTCTTTCATATTTCTTGGAAGTAAATTGTGTTGTAGACTTTTTTTATTAATAATGGCAAACGTGTTTATTATTTTTTTAAAAAAAATATTTTCAATCACAAATATTCGTCATTTTTATGTATATGTAAATATTTTGTCTCATTTTTTTTTAATATCCATGAATAAAAAATTTATCTTATAAATTTATTTATATTAATCAGTAACAAATATTTATTTTATAGTATTTATGTATCAATAATAAATATGTATTATGTAATTTTTTATATTTATCAATAATCAATATATGTATTATATATTTTTTAATTATTATTTATAATAGTGGTAGTTAGATATTAAATTATTATTATTAATATTATTATTTATTTTTAATGTAGGGGTAAATTAGTAAAAATATAATTAGTGTTTGTGCTTAGAGTTGTTACCAAGATGCCATGTGATTAGGGTTGCCATCAAGACAAATTTGGATTTATATTAAATAGATAAATTATTGTTATGACCTTAAATTGTTCTTCATCGAATTCTTTGTACCATCTTCATCAACGTGTTGGTGATATGTAATTTTTGACACACCACAATTGTCGTTTTACCTTTTTTGTGTAAAAGTAATTGTTCATTGTGTTTGTTCATATATACAAGAGTGAGAATATATCATACAGATCGATATGCGTATACAAGTTAGCCTATGTCAAGACTAGGTTAGCTAGATTGAACATTTTTGAAATAGAGAAAGACTTAGGCATTTAAAAAAAAATTCCATTGAGCTAAATAGTCCAAGCTAGTTAGCATTAAAAAAAGGAAAATTCTAAGGTGAAGTCATCAAATTAACTTTTTTGGTGAAGTCCTAAATTTGGCCAATCAGAAAACAGTGTTGACTTTAAAATTTCTAGTATTGACTTAGTCAATGTCGCGTAGGATTATATGATGCACACCATTATTGTGTATCCTCTTCTGTGTACCTCATAGATCAAAGTCTTTAATCTTCATCTTCTACATCTGAATCCAGATTTTCAAGTTCATCTTATATATCTATAAATCTCTAGATCAATCATTAACAGCATGAAAACACATTTAATTAAGATTTTCTAAAAATCTATTCAAGAACTTTTATGAACTCAAGAACACAGAAATGGCAAAACCATGATTATTAACTGTTTCAAAAATTCATAATACATATAAGAGTATATCAATCTAAATTTTAATTATTATTTTAGAGTTTAGTCTATAATTTACAAAATCTAAGAAATTTTTTAATTCAATGTGAAGTCCAAAAAAAAAGTTTTAAATCATATGTTCTCCAGATATTTTATTTAAGGAGAATACTTAGATACAGTTTATTTGGTGTGGTTTGTACTATTTTTCAATGAAAATATGACATGGTATAATTTTCTCTTACACATATGCAATTTTCTCCTATTTTCACTCCTTAAATGATGTTAAAGTACACTTGTCATATTTTCATTGACAAATAGTATAAACCACATCTAACAAATTGTAGGTAAGTTTCCTCCTTTTTAAAATCATATTATATCTTACTATATATATTTTTTATTCGGTGTTCCTAAGTTAATCAAGTAACTCCATTCAAAATTTTATGATTTTTTGTTTGTTTATTATAGTGGAAGAGATATGTCGTGACATGGTTAATGGATTGTTTATTTCATATGGTATTGAAAACTATTATTTATTAGAGGTTAATCAGCTTAATAAATTAATTATTTTCATTTCAATAATTAAATTAAAGAAAAAAAAGATTTTAAAAATTAAAATGAAACTTTAAAGAGTTTTTTTCTCAATTTTATAGGCATTAATGATACTAAAATTTATTAGTTTTTTAGCGAAGCTATCTTAATTTATTTTTACTAAATAGTGATATTTTTACTCTTAAATATACTCTTATTATTTTTTTAAAGATTAACCCGTATATTTACTATCATCCATTAAACAAAATAAATAAATTATTTATAATATATTTTATTTATATCTTATAATAAATCAAATACTCTATTATGACATAACTTTTAAAATATTATTCACAGTTTAATAACTTACAACTAAATCGAATATAACTTACAACAAAAGTTTATTTTACAATTTTATTTTTCGTAAATGATTATGTAATTTAAAAGGTTATATAGAGATAGTTAATAATTATTATCATATCAGTAATAAATAATAATAATAATAATAATAATAATAATTTAAAAATTAAAATATAATTTATAAGATTCAATTGATGTGTAAAATAAAATAGAAATTATACTAATTATTCATATAAAAAGACAATATTATTAAAGTAATTTGTAACAAAAATTAAATATTTTTGTGGTTATAATGCTTTAAAAAAGAAAAAAAAATCTATAAACATAAACATAGAAATAATGGAAGTGCATTGTTAGAATATGCAAATGCATACCTATTACTTAATCTATTATGGTAATAATACTCAATAAATATCGTATGCATACCGATAATTTTCATATTTAAAAATTGTAAATTTCTTTATTAAATTTTTATTATAAAAAAAAATTGTGTAACCCATTTAGACAACAGATAATTTTTTAAAATGTAATTAAAATAATATATATTTTTATATTTTCGTTGAAAAGTAATTTTAAATGCATTTATTTCATTTTTTAATGTTTATATATTATCATCAATATAGTTATTAGTTACAATTTCAGTATTCATTATAATAAAAATTAAATGAAATAAAATAAAATTTAAAAAGTAAGAGTTAAAGTTAAGATATTGGAGAGTTTTATTAATAGACAATTGAATAAAAGTTTTATGAGATATAAAACCAAATATTTTATTATAAGAAAAAATAAACACTTTTATTTCATTTTTTTAAATGAATAAGTTATTTTTTAAACATAGAAATTTGTAAAATAGATGAAAAAAAAGAGGAAAATAGAAAAAATAGAATTAGATTATAGCAAGAATTAATTTAAAATTATCTACTTTATCATAAAAATTGATTACTCAAATTATATTTAAATTTTATTTTGATAATTTTATATATATATATATATATATATATATATATATATATATATATATATATATATATATATATATATATATATATATATATATATATATATATATATTGAAAGATTTTTTTAATAATGATTTTTATTTGGAGATTTTTAATAGTGGTAATTGAATATTATTATTTTTATTATTATTTATAATAGTGATAGTTGGATATTAAATTATTTTATTATTATTATTATTATTATTATTATTTATTTTTCATACAGGGATAAATTGGAAAAAATATAATTAGTGTTTGTACTTAGAGTTGTTACCAAGATGACATGTGATTAGGGTTGTCATCATGACAAATTTGAATTTATATTAAGTAGCTATATTATTTTACGACCTTAAATTGTTCTTCATCAAATCCTTTGTACCATTATCATCAATGTGTTGGTGATATGTAATTCTTCACACGCCACAATTGTCGTTTTTTCCTTTTTTGTGTAAAAGTAATTGTTCATTGTGTTTGTTCATAAATACAAGAGTAAGAATATATCATACCGATTGATATGAGTATACGAGTTAGCCTACATCAAGACTAGGTTAGATTGGACATTTTAAAAATAGAGAAAGACTTAGGCATTTTTTAAAAATCTCATTGAGCTAAATAGTCCAAGCTAGTTAGTATTAAAAAAGGTAAATTCTAAGGTGAAATCATCAAATTAACTTTTTTGGTGAAGTCGTAAATTTGGCCAATCAAAAAACAGTGTTAACTTAAAGTATTGACTTAGTCAACTCCACATAGGATTATATGGTGCACACCATTATTGGATACCGTCCCGTGTAGCTCATAGATCAAAATCTTTAATCTTCATCTTCTACATCTAAATCTAGATTTTCATGTTCATCTTATATATCTATAAATCTATAGATCAATCATTAACTGCATGAAAAACATTTAATTAAGATTTTCAAAAAAATATGTTCAAGAACTTTCATGAACTCAAACACAAAAATGGCAAAACCATGATTATTAACTGTTTCAAGCAAATGAATACACCATTAGAAGTAGAATTTTACCACAAGCACATTTCTATAATAAGTTTTTCATAAAACCTCAACCAAGTTGAACCGAACGTGTTTTTGTTAGAGTTTCTCGCCACTTTTTTGCTTCGATTTGTCAAATTCACAACTTGTTTGGCAACTTTGAATACATATTTGAAATCGAGGTGAAATTTTGGTTCCAACGGTATATAATTTGTGAATTAATTTGTTGATTTGATGATTTTTTGATTTTTTTTTGTCCAGGATATCTCATGAACTCAAGATCCCAAAAATGACAAAATCATTATTCTTAATTGTTTCAAGCAAATGAATACATCATAATAAGCGGAATTTCACCACGAACTCGATTCTATAATTAATTTTTCATGAAACCTCATAACCAAGCCAGATAGCGTGTTTGTGTGCGAGTTTCACGCCACTTTTTGTTTCGATTTGTCAAATTCACATTTTGTTTTTCCATTTTGAATACGTACTAGTAAGATACTTGTGCTTTCGCACTTAATTATATATGTAGAAATTTAAAATGAATAGTTTAATTATAAATGAAAAATGATTATATAAATTTAAGTATACTAAATAATCATATAAAATAACTGTAAGATGATCATATAAGCATTAGACAATGACACAAGTGAGAACGCCATTGTCCAATGCTCAACTGGGAAATCTTAGTCAGCGATTGAATGCGGCAAGTTCAAGTGGAGTTATCAAAGGGAAAAGCCCACTTCTGGCTACATCGGGGGGAACGGGATTGGAAACGATTGTGGAGGAACAAAAACAAGCAAATACAGAGGAGAAGGAACCAAAGGAATCACCCCGCCCATGGGTGGATATCATTCGAGGTAACCGTCTGGCTTCTAATGGCATAAAAATTACTTATACCCCCCTTCTATTATTGATGGAGAAATAGAAGTTATACTATGTGAGAATGATATTGCATCCGAATTGGTATACTGGGAACATGCCTTAGTTATGTATGTGTTAGGGGAGGAACTGTCAATGAATGCTGTCAAGAAATTCATGAATAATGTATGGAATTTCGTGTCATTACCTGAGCTGTTTTATAATGAGGAGGGTTATTTCCTAATCAGATTCAAATCCAAAGAGGACAGGGATGCAGTGCTGATGAGAGGGCCATATACAATATATAGGAAGCCTATGTTCCTACACGAATGGACACCAGATTTCAAACTTGAGGAGGATATGCTGAGGGTGCTGCCTATCTGGGTAATCTTTCCTAACCTACCTTTAGCTTTCTGGGGGGAATCCAGTATTGGGAAAATTGTGAGTGCTATAGGAAAACCCTTAATGACAAATGAATGTACGGCAAAGAAATTACGGGTATCCTATGCTCGAGTGTTAATCGAAGTGGATGTAACAAGGGCTCTCAAGAGAATGATTAATATAAGGGATCCTACTGGAAACAAACTTAGCCAAGAAGTGTACTATGAATGGGAACCTTTGTACTGCCATAAATGTAGTAAAGTGGGACACATTTGCAAGGAAAAGAAGCCTCCAATACAACAGAAAGTGTGGACAGTGAAACCTGTTAAAGAACCTGAGCCAATGACAAAACCAGCTGTGGAGAATCAGAACATCCCAGAGGAACCAGTTTTACAACCAGTGATAGTGAAGCCTGCAGCTGTTCCATGGCACACAGTCATGGCATCTAGTAGGAACAAGGCAACTAGAACTGAGGGGAAAACTGGACAGAGTGGTGAAGTACCTATGAAGAATGTGTTTGGGGCCCTTGAAATGGAAGGTTCAAGTGCTCTGCTAGATGAACCACCATGCTAGCTTGGAACATAAGAGGTATGAATAAAAGGGCTAGACATCTTGAAATAGCAGCTCACTTAAATAAATTACACATTAATTTGGCAGCCCTGCTTGAAACTAGAGTGAAGAAGGCTAAAGCTGATGGCATAAGGAAAAGGTTTGGCAATAAATGGAATTGGATAGATAATTATGATGATCATAATAATGGTAGAATCTGGCTCATGTGGGAGGAAAGCACTATACAAATCCAACCCATCCACACCACTGAACAGTATATCCACTGTGAATTCCTTGATAGACAGGAAAACCAAAAACACTGGCTTACTGTGATATATGCTCAGAACCAGTTGACACACAGAAGGAAACTTTGGGAGGATATCAAGATGCTGGCTAGAAAACACTCAGGGACCCTGGATCATTTTGGGAGATTTTAACAATGTTCTCCATATTGGTGATAGGATTGGTGGCCACCCTGTCCAGGAAAGTGAGGTTAAAGATTTGGTTGAAATAATGGAAACAGTTGGATTATTTGAACATGGCACCAAAGGTAATTTCTTTACCTGGACTAATAAACACACAACTGACATCATTTATTCTAGAATTGATTGTGTGGTGTGTAACCAAGATTGGTTTCTCACCTTTCCTCAGTGTGAAATAAACATCCCTCCAGCCCACATATCAGATCATAATCCTCTACATGTACATAGAATGGGGTACAAAATGAACAAAAGCAGAGGTAGTAGATTTAAATTCCTTAATTGTGTGACTGAAAGAGAAAACTTTCTGGTCCGTACGACTCAGGTTTGGAACAGGGAGGAAGGTGGCAGACCTATGCACATCCTCTGGAAAAAACTGAAGAACACCCAGAGACTTATGCAAAAATGAACAAGCAGGCCCTCTCTCAAATTAATAGTATCAGGGAATACAGGCTTTTTCTGGAACAGGCTCAACACAAGCTATCTACGGATAAGTTTAATGCTGAGTATGCCAGGGAGGTTCAGGAATATACTTCAAAATTGATGCACGCCATAGAAACTGAAGAGCTTATATTGCAGCAAAAGGCTAAAGTTGAGTGGTTGAAACATGGGGATGGTAACACAGCCTATTTTCATGCAACTGTTAGGGGAAAAAATAAAATCACTGGCATTCACAGCCTGGAGGATTCGAATGGCAGAAAATTGATTAACCAACCAGAGATTAAGAATGAAGTGATTCACTTCTATGAGAACCTGATTGGAAATTCTGCTAGCCAACTGAAACATGTGGACATTACTATACTCAGAAATGGAACTCAATTAGAGACCATGGATAGAGCCACTCTAGTGCAGCCAATAACGGACCAGGAAATTTGGAAAGCTCTTGGAAGTATTGGTGACAACAAAGCTCCGGAGGTTGACAGTTTCTCTGCGAAGTTTTTTAAAGCTGCTTGGAATGTGGTAGGAGGAGATGTAAAACGAGCTGTTCATGATTTTTTCTCACAAGAAAGGTTACACCCTGCCATTAATTGCGCCCTGGTTACCCTAATCCCTAAGAAGAGTGATGCAAAGACTATGAAGGATATGCGCCCTATCGCCTGCTGCACGACGATATACAAGATTATCTCAAAAATCTTAACTAATAGACTAAACAAAGTGATTCACAAGGTAGTTAATTATACTCAGTCTGCGTTCATCCCTGGAAAAATCATTCACAATAACATCATTATTGCGCAGGAACTTCTTAGAGGATACAATAGAAAATATATCTCCCCTAGATGTGCCATTTAGATGGACGTGCAAAAGGCGTACGATACGGTTGAGTGGACAGCTCTTGAAGAAATTCTGAGTGAGTTGAATTTCCCAACCCAATTTATCCGGTGGACGATGATATGTGTCAGAAGTGTATCCTATAGATACATGATAAATGGTCAACAGAGTAGAATTCTTAGAGCAAAACACAGATTACGACAGGGTGATCCAATTTCGCCGTTATTGTTTGTTCTTGTGATGGAATATCTTCACCGCTGCTTGGCTAAACTTCATCAACAACCTCAGTTCAAATACCATCCTAAGTGCGGAAAACTGAAAATCACTAACATTTGTTTTGCCGACGACTTAATTCTGTTTGCTAGGGGGGATGATGTCTCCATTCAACACATGATGGCAGAATTCCACAATTTCTCTGAAGCTACAGGTTTGAGAGCCAATCCTAGTAAGTGTAAAGTGTATTTTGGGGGTGTTCCAGTCAATATCCAACAGCAAATTTTGGTGATTACGAACTTTTCTGCAGGAAACCTTCCGTTCAAATACCTGGGCGTACCGTTGGCTAGTAGAAAATTAACTGTTTTCCAATACGAACCGCTCATTGAGAAAGTCGTGGGGAGAATTCGTTACTGGACAGCAAGGTTACTTAGCTACGCCGGCAGACTGCAATTGATAAGAAGCGTTTTATTTGCAACCACAACATATTGGATGCAAGTATTCCCGATTCCAAAGAAAATCCTCCATAGAATTGAAGCGATTTGCCGTACTTTTCTCTGGACAGGAACAGACATCATCAGCAAAAAGGCTCCGGTTGCTTGGGATAAGGTCTGCTATTCTAAAGCGGCAGGTGGTATGAATCTCATTTCTTTGGTGGAATGGAATGTAGCAACCATAAGTAAATTACTATGGAACCTTCAAGCAAAAGAGGACAAGTTATGGATTAAATGGATGAACACTTACTACATTAAAGGACACCAAATTATGGATTGGCAGGTAAAAAATAATTGCTCCTGGATGATAAAGAAGATTATGCAATGCCGGGAGAAAGTGTGTCATACTAGGTATTGGGCCACGGCTGCAAGTGCACAGAAATTCGTTACTGCCCATATGTATCGGGAGCTTCGTGGCGCCCAAACTGAGGTTAGTTGGAAGAGAGTGCTGTACCATAATATTGCAAGACCCCGAGCACGATTTACTTTGTGGATGACCCTCCTAGGTAGACTTGCTACCAAAGACAGATTGATCAGGTTTGGGGTAAACATTGTTGCTGATTGATGTTGGTGTGAACAACCTGAATCCATTGATCACTTGTTCTTTGAATGTGGAACGACCCTCCCGATTTGGACGGAGCTTCTTGGTTGGTTAGGGTACAATAGACACCCGAATGGCTGAAGGAGGGAAAAAGAGTGGATTGTCAGTGAAACGAAAAGAAAAGTTGGAGAAGTCAAATTCTTAAGGTTCTTACGGCTGAAACGATTCATGAAATATGGCGCAGGCGGAATGAAATGATCTTCACCAATGGCTCCAGTGGAAATCTGAATGTCACTAATCTTAGCATACAGTAATCCTTGTGTTGCTTGGTTGCTTGGATCGTTTGCGATCGGCGTGTATCTATCCGTTTTTTTGGTAATAAAATCTTTCATTTCCAAAAAAAAAACTGTAAGATGTAACACCCTTCTAAAACCCCGCGGAATATATTAAATAATTCAGAGTAAACATGGAACAAGATGTCACAATTCAAAATAAACCACACTTGATATCGATTGTCATGCTTCACGAGGAACAAAACCTCATTTTAGTGAACCATGTTCAACACAACGGAAATAATTTTAAAAATTGAATAACATAACTATCCGTTATAAACACCAATCACTAATTCATAAACCAAATAACATAATCCAACAAAACCAATAAACTGAAAGTATAACAATCAACTATAAAAAGAGCGTTCCTTAGTGTTACAAATCAGAGCATGACACCAATGCTAAACTAGACGGATTAGCCCATAAGCTATCCTCACCAAAGCCAAAGACCGCTACTCCTCAATCTGAAAAATGTCAACAGTAAGGACAGTGGCGGAGGCAGAAATTTTAGGGAGCCTGGGCAAAAAATTTATACTTTGTTTTTACTAATTTTACACTATGTTCCTACTAATTTTACCCTTAATTTTGTCCAAAAATTGTACACCCTATTTTTACTAATTTTGCCCTTAATTTTGTCTAAAAATTACTAATTTTTCCCCTAGTGTTGTCTAAAAAATCAACTATTAGATGGGGAGTATACAATGAAAGGAGGGGTAGTGCCCGGGTGCGTGCCAGAAAAGTGGTAGGTAGATTTTGTTTGTTAATATTTTGTCAAATTTGTAGTGTAATATTTTTTAGTAGAAAGGGCAATTTTGACAGTTTGGTCAATTTTTTAGTAATAGCTATATAGTAGATTTGAATTCGTGGTAAAATTCTAGTTCCAAAAGTATATAATTTGTGAATTAATTAGTTGATTTTGTGATTTTTCGAATTTTTTGTTCATGAGATGTAATTGAAGATGATGAACACAACCATCTTGACAAGATATAAGTCAAAGTCAAGATGATGATTGCGGGTCTGAAATTGGGTTGAAGTGACCCGACTAAAGAATGAAGATGATAATTAAATTTTATTATTATAAATAAAATAAAAATAATAAATTCATGTAACATTGGATCCATTCCCAAATGATTTTTTTAAAACTGTCATTTTTACAACTTCACAATAGAAGTTCCTGAAAAAAATCATATAAGTTGGTATACTTAAAGAAATAAGAATTGTAATTTTGTAAAACTATTATCATATTATATTTTTGTATTGGTGACTATTAATTTATTATTTTTTTAAATCTTTTATAGTGATTTATGATAATCATCGTATATAATTTTTTTTGCATATTTAAAGTTATTATTATAATATAGAATTGAGATATAATATTATATATTAGGTTGATTATCTGAAATAGAATGTTAAATATTAGAATGGATCTTAATATTATATTTAGGCATTCAAGGATCAAGAGAGATTTAGATGTTGCAAATACTAGATGGATTCAATCTATCTAAATATATTTGATAATAGTGTTAATTTTATATTTTATCATTTGTGATCTATTTTTATGATTTAATATAGTTATTTTTTGAAAAATATGAAGTAAATTAAGAAGGTTTGAATTTAATAGAAAACAAAAAATGATTTAAACTAAAAAATAGTTAACAATTAGTATTTTAATAATTGAAATAAAAATTAATTATGAATATATTTTGGTATAAATGAATTATTAAGAGAGTGTACTGTAAATATATAATTGTGACATTAGAGTAATAATAATTGTAATTTCCTGTTTGAAAAAAAACAAGAGCAGCCCAAATAATGAGAGAGAGCCCACGATCCAGAAAGAAAAAGCAAAAGAGCTAACAGTTAAACGACGTCGTGTTTAGGAATGAATTCAAAAACGGAATGAATTCAAAAACGGAAAAAAAACGCTAAACGACGTCGTTTTGACGCAAAACACAAATAAAATGAAAAAATTCGCCGTTGCCGGGGATCGAACCCGGGTCACCCGCGTGACAGGCGGGAATACTTACCACTATACTACAACGACTCAGTTGTTTATTTTTTGTATCGTTTGTTATTAATATATTTTATGCAAACCATCATCATCAAGATAACACTTTTGTGGCTCTGGCTAAGTTCCCTTACATTATCTCATTCTCATCCGTCTGTTTATTGTTTCATTTCATACTGTTTGTTACCTTCAAAATAATCTCCAATTAATGAATACTCACTAGCTAGCAATGGCCTTGTCCCCCTCTACATCATTATGCATTCTCCCAACTAACCCAATCACTCCAACACCCAAATTCAGATTCTCAACTAACCTTGTTTTTACTGTGAATTTGCCAAGGAAATTATCCATTAGAAGCTCTGGTGAAAGCTCTGCAGGAGCAACAGAGGTAGATTCAGAGGATTCCATTGAGCTTCCAAAAGAATCGTCATCTTTAATTTCTACTCTCAATGTAGAAAGAGCTCTCCGTGGTATACGTAAGTTTTCAATGTGTATGTTAATTAATAATATTGTTATTATAATTTATAGTCCTAAAACAGCATCGAATTGATGAAGATATGGTTTAGAATGCAGCAATAACAGACGCAGATCATTATGGTAGACTTGGATTACCAAGAGGATGTCCTTATGACATGGTGCCAGTTGCGTATAACAACAAGGTTCAAGAATTGGAGAGTCAAGATTTAGAGAAAGACATACTCAACAAGAAATTGGAGCTTCTCAGAGTCAGTAGTTGAATATCTTTGTATTTGCATTATTTGTTACATGATGCGATGATTTGATTAACTTTTGTTTGTATAGGAATCATACACCATCATGTCAACACCAGAAGAAAGAAGAATGTATGACTGGAGTTTGGCCAGAGAAGGTAACACAGAAAAATTCATTTGGCCATATGAGGTTGATATCCTAGGGATTGAAAAAGGAGAGCCTCCAGCACAGGTACAATTGATTTTGAATGAATGAACTATGTAACATTGATTTAAGTTAAATGATAAATTATGACAATATTTTCACTTTTCATGGCAGGAACCTGAGGATGTTGGACCAACCAGACTGGTTGGATACTTCCTTGTGGGATGGATAGTGCTAGCATTTGTGTTATCAATTGGACTAAACTTATAGAAACAATTCTATGTATATTATGCACAACCTATGAAATTTTTATCCCCAAAAAACATGATGTAATGTAATGGAAAAATGTTTCAATTGAATGAAACTCTAGTTTCTATATTAAACAATGCTAGTAGTAGAATCTGAACATTCATCACCAACAATAGATTAATTCAATTATATATGGCAAAATCATGTTATCATTTGATGTACAAAACATAATCTAAAACGAATTAATCAAATATAAGTAGTTGAAATTTAAAGAAAGAATTACATCTCCCTAAAAATACTTTTGTACTTCCGACACTTGAAATTGAAAGCGTCTGATTTAAGAGGGATAGCGATCTTACAATTTTCTTTGTTGCTTCCCTATAGCACAACTCTCCTCTGATTTACTACAATTCAAAACTACGCACGTGTTTGGTTCTGCGCTGGACTCCAAACTCGCATCTAAACATTAGCCAAGATTTCACAAAAGCCACAATACCAAACTTCTATATAGAAATGGAAATTCTTTTGTAATCGTTAGTAAACACGGAAAATTCGCTGCAAAACCAAACATACACTACTAAATAGTACTCAAGTTATCACTACTAGATCATTGAAAAAACTTTTGAGGAATCCAAATGGCAACTCAATAAGTGTTGTTAAAAGTAACTGAATCAAATGCAAAGAAAAACACAATAATCTTCAATTTTGATGAGTGCTCTCAGAAACAAAAAAGAATTTTCGACCAGTAATTTTCTCTATGCTTGAAACAATGGAAGACTCTCTTCGTTTAGCAAGATCTCTCTCACGTGCTTTCACAATAGCTTCTCTTTCATACAACTCATTCTCTTCTCGCCTCCAATTTTCTTCCCTCTCTATTCGTTTTCTCTCCATTCTATCAATCACCTCCAACAATCTATTCTGAAGAGCCTCTTGATGATTCACCACACGCTTCACCAGCCTCTTGAGAAACGAATTCATCATACTCAATTCTTCCTTCACTACTTTCCTCTTCCTCATCTTCTTCCTTGTACTTTCCCGTTCTTCTCCATTCCGGCCAAGTTTGTTTTTGTACACTGCTTCAAGCTCGTCGAAGTTGTTGTCCAAAACCAAACATGTCTCGTTTTGGTTTTCATTATGTTGTTTTTCTGTTGCATCATATTGCACTGTGTTGTTGAATGCTTTCCTGAAAATATAAAACATACCATACAAACACAAATATTAGTAAAGGGGAGTGGTGCATAGTTTATTGTCCGTTTGTCTGCTATTTCTGTATAAATGTATAAATGTGAATTACCAAAAAGATACTCTAGCTGTGGATCCTTCCTCGCATTCGATGTAACGGTTTACAATAGTCTCACCCAAAGAATATGTTTCTTGTTGTTCTTGTTGTTGTGGTGGTTGTGGTTGATATTTATGTTGATAAAAATGTTGAAATTGTTGTCGGTGATGTGGAGAGTGTGAATGATGATAGTGTTGGAGAATAGGGTGATGAATGTGGTTTGGTGTTAAGGTAAGTTGAGGTGTGGAGAGAATGGAGGAGTGAGAATTATCAATGGTGAGTTGTTGTTGTTGATGATGGTAAAGGGTATTATTGGGAATTTCATTTTCATAGTAAGGCTGCATAAGCAATGTTATGATAAAGGAGGCAGGAAAGAATGGGAATACTAAATAAAACCTTTGCAGAGGGAATGAACTAGTGGACTAAAAGTGTTGAGTTGGATGGAACTTGGGTTCTATATAGTGTCTTGTTTTTTTTTAAAAGGAGTATCAAAACATTTTTATTTTAATAGTATTTTTGCTTTAAAAAAAAACCATTTTACTATTTCATTTTGTTACATCCAGTGGGGAGTTCAAATTATGTCATGTATCTTTGTAAAATAACTACTAGTACAACTTTAATTATGTGAAATGACTCAAAGTTGTAGAAAAACTAGTGAATCCACAAACTTATGATGAGTTGAGTAATCGATTTATAGCTCTGAAGTGTAATTCCTTTTTGTTTCTAACAACTATACTAAAAGAAAATTTCTCTTTCCATTATGAAATTTTTAACTCTTGTAACTAAGTGTGAAGTTGGTGTTTTTTAAATTACATAAGAAACATAAATATAAAATAAAACAAAAAGATAAAAGGATAAAAATGTGATGATAATTTGTTTAATAGTCATAACATCTTGGATGTTAGAATTTAGTCTTGTTCCACTAATAGTATGTGATTATTTCCGTTGTTTTGTTGTATGTAGCGTCCTAAATTCGGCTTGATCTTTTTTCTTCCACAACATTTTTGGTTTTCTTTGTTTTTACATTCATTTCCTCTTTACTACATGTCTTCCTACTTATCGTTGATGTAATTAGATGTGATATAAACATAGAATATGAATTAAATTTCAAATTGTAAAGTTCTCGTATATTTGGATGAGTCTAACATTCTCACGACCCTTATGAAACTCTGTCAAATTCAAAAAGATTTGATTGTCTCGTATTTGAATGTTTTGTGTTTGTGTGACCTTTATCCAATTAAGAGGAATGTCGCACACCCTAAATTTGACGACTTGTGATTCCCGACCAACATTTTGCTACTTTCTTTGACTATAAAGTTCTTTTGTGGTGGAAAAATTGTTATATTTTTAAGAAGAGACTCTTTGTATTTTTAGTTGTATTCATTACTTCTATACCAACATATTTCTATTTATTTTACATTACTTTTTACAATCTACAATACTATCATGAAAAAATTTGTGCAAACAAAATCAAGTATTAACAAGTTTAATGTCATAAGTGGGATAAGGTTTGGTTGTTGTTGTATCAACTTTTTTTAATTTTGTAATTTTTCAAAAGAATTGTATATTTAGAGATGAAGGTAGCATTTTTGTGTGTAAATAAATTAACTTTTATGTTGCATTATTTGTTAGTTTGACCATAGAGGTTTGCACAAGAATAATATCTTTATTGTGTCAAAAAATAAAATAAAAAGTCATGGTAAATCTTACCTCAACTTCGAATGGAAAAAATTATTGTAATCTTTCTGGGATGAATTATTCTAATAGATATTCTTATCTTTTTAATTTATTATTATCACTTAGTTTGATCTATGTAGTTGATCTTCATTTAGTGAGATAAAGTTTGATTGGTGGTGTTGTTGTAAAGTAAAATTAAGTAAAATATAACAATAAAATTATATTAAAAAAATATGTAAATAACTTGTTTAATTGAATGTGCATCCAAAAGATATGTACAAATGTAGTATTTAGAGACAAATAATAGTCTTATTAACCAACATAAAATAAATTTTTTTAAAATTGACAATATATAAAAAAAATTTAATCAGTAATAATTTGTTTTTATATAAATATTATTTTTGTTTTAGAATTATAGTCAAAAATATTTAAAGTAAAGTTGTTGTATTATTATTCAATATTTTGATCAGTAACTTCGTGTTTCCGTTATTATTCAATATTTTGATCAGTAATTTCATGTCTATGTTATTATTAAATATTTTGATCAGTAACTTCATGTTCCCGTAAATATTCAATATTTTGATCAGTAATTTCATGTTCTGGTTAATATTAAATATTTTGATCAGTAATTTAATATTTCTGTTAATATTCAATATTATTGTAATTTGTCTCCGATGAATTATTCTAATAGATATTCTTATCTTTTCAATTTATTATTATCACTTAGTTTGATCTATGTAGTTGATCTCCATTTAGTGAGATAAAGCTCGATTGGTGGTGTTGTTGTAAAGTAAAATTAAGTAAAATAAAACAATAAAATTATATTAAAAAAATATGTAAATAACTTGTTTAATTGAATGTGCATCCAAAAGATATGTACAAATGTAGTATTTAGAGACAAATAATAGTCATATTATTAACCAACACAAATGTGTTCTACAAACTTAGAATTGTTTGGCTATTTACACGAGTATTGTGTGTTTCTTTTTTAGTGAAAACTAGTGGGATACTCGTGCGTTCGCACGGGTACCGGTATGATACGTGTATTTGTTTATAAAATATAATTAAAATAAAATAAATTTTTTTAAAATTGACAATATATAAAAATATTTGAATCAGTAATAATTTGATTTTATATAAATATTATTTTTGTGTTAGAATTATTATCAAAAATATTTAAAGTAAAGTTGTTGTATTATTATTCAATATTTTGATCAGTAACTTCGTGTTCCCGTTATTATTCAATATTTTGATCAGTAATTTCATGTCTATGTTATTATTAAATATTTTGATCAGTAACTTCATGTTCCCATTAATATTCAATATTTTGATTAGTAACTTCATGTTCTCGTTAATATTCAATATTTTGATCAGTAATTTAATATTTCTGTTAATATTCAATATTTTGATGAGTAATTTCATGTTCCCGTTAATATCCAATATTTTTATTAGTAACTTTATGTTCTCGTTAATATTCAATAGTTTGATCAATAACGTCAAGTTCCCGATAATATTCAACCGTTTAATTAGTAACTTAATGTTCTTGTTAATATTCAATAGTTTTATCAATAACTTCATGACTTAGGAATATTGGAACAATAGTTTAGTATGGTTACCCGTGCGTTCACACGGTACTGGTGTGTTACCCGTGCACTCGCACAGGTATTGGTGTGTTATGCACATTTGTTTTCAAAGATATAATAAAAAATGAAATAAATTAGTATAAAGCAACACATTTTTCTCGTGTTTGGATTAATACATTATTTTTACTTTGGTTTTCTTTAATTGTACAAAAAAATATAATAACCTGTGCGTTCGCACGGATTTTGGTATGATTACCCGTGCTGTGTTACTCGTGCGTTCACATGGATATTTGTGTTACACATATTTGTGATTAAAGATATAATAAAGAAATGAAAAAAGACAAAATTGTGTAACCAAAATAATTTATTATTTTTAAAAGAGATAATAAATTGGTTTCTATAATTTCTTTCCTATATAAATACTATTTGAATTAACAATATAATTATTCATTTATATAAAAAAATTGTTTTGGAATTATTTATAAAATGTTTTGGAATTATTTAAATCTATAGTAAATTTATTTCCGTTATTATTCAATATTTAAATTAATAGTTTAATATCAATATTATATCGTGTACTATATCAGTCCCCGTTTGTTTGCACGGATACTTGAGTGATACGCACGATTTTGTTTTTGAAATATGATAAACATTTAAATAAGAAAAAAAATTGTTTTACCAATTTTTTTTATTAATTTTAAAATAAAAATTTATTTTAATTTATGTATTCATTATACATGTAATTCCAACTATTAAATTAAAATTTCTATAGAAAACTTAAATCAGTTTTAAAATTTCTATTAGATTAAAACTTAAATTAAAAAGTCATAGTTTTATAAGGATCCAATATTATTCTTTTCTAGAAAACACATTGTAAAGGATTCCAGTATACAATAAGAGTCCTTTAAATTATATTTATCGTATACAAAAATGAATTGTGAATTAAACAGTTACAGATCAAAAAAGTCAATTAAATTATATTCATCGTATACAAAATAAATAAGTTAGAGTCGTTACGAATTGAAGACTAATAAAATGATGAGTAATATTATCCAAAAAAAATAATGAACAATAAATTAAAATGTTACTGATTGAATGAGTCAATTAATTTATATTGATGGTGATTTTAAATTTGATATTATGTATTTACATATTACATGTGCTCAACTTTATAAATAATAAATTTACAATAAATTAATATAAATGAATGATTTTGAATTTGTGATTTTTTTAAATACATGTACAATATAAATAAATTCAAATGTAAAAACATAATCAATATAATTTTGTTTATGAATATTTTTATTTATTTTATAATATATATTTACTTCTTATTATGCTCACCTTTAGTAAAAATAATGAGGTTGCATTTTAAAAAGTCTTTTTTCTAAATTTTATTTAAGATTGAAGTGTTAAAAATCTATTTAAATTTAAATTAATAAATTGAATTTTGAATAAATTAGTATTTGGGATAAATTAGTAAATGAATATGACTTATCAAATATTTATTCAATAAAAAAATTAAATAGTTGGTATCTATTTTTAAAAGAAAAAATTACCTAAGCAAAAAAAATTATTATTTTTAAAAGAGATAATGAATTGGTATCTATTTTTTTTGTAGTATGTAAAAATATTTAAATCAAACAATATATTTTTCTCTTATATAAATATTATTTTTATTTTGACATTATTAATAAAAATATTTAGGTGAATAAATAGATTTTTATATTAAGATAAAACAAACTTTATTAAAAATTTTAATAAATATATTTTTACTGGTTATCTATTAAAACTACAAGAAAACATCAAATTTTAACATTTTAAATATATAGATTGGATTATTTATAAGAAAAATGTGAATAAACATAAATATTTTAAATGGATGTGAATATTTTTATTGGTCAATTTAAAATAATTTGGTATCAGTAGCACATATTTATTAAATCATTATTTCGATGGCACATAGACTTCAAAAAGTAACATTTTTTTCATATTTAAATCAATAATAAACATCACCTTCTATTTTTCTCTTATTTTGATCATTATTATGTTTTTGTCGTACATGTAAGATATTGTAATTTTTTTTCCGTATATATAAGTTATTGTAATATATATTTACTTTATTTATTTTAAATATTTTGAAAAATCACTTTTATAAATATTTATCAATTTTAGACTTTAATCTAGTAATAATAATAATTTTATAAATATTTATCAATTTTAGACTTTAATCTAGTAATAATAATAATTTTATAAATATTTATCAATTTTAAACTTTAATCTAGTAATAATAATAATTTTATAAATAGTATTCTTAACAATTGAAACAGAAAATTATATTTTATGTTTCTCTTCTTTATAATTTAAATTACTTGAATAATAACACATAAGCAATGTCTTTTTTCCTTTGTTAATTTTTCTTATTTTCACTTTTCATCTTTCTGATTTGGATGACCTCTTTGTGATATAATGGATTCAATTTGATTTATTTTTGTTCTACTCAATCACATTAAATGTGTGACTTATCAAAGTTTAGAACAAAATTAATAGATAGGACTAAGGACTCTTTGAAATGTGTGACTTATCAAAGTTTAGAACAAAACTAACAGATACGACTGAGGACTCTTTGTGTGACTTATCAAACTTTGGAACAAAATTAACGGTAATGAAGAAAGAATACACATATATCAAATTTAATCAGAAAACCCTTGTCAAAATTTGAAACAAAAAAGAATACAAATAATATTGATGTCAAATTTAATAAAACTCTTATCAAAATTTGAAACAAAATTAATCTGCAATGAGGAAAGAATACATATATTGATGATGTAAAATTTAATCTGAAAACCCAAAAGGCAGAGAACAGCTGTGTGACTGACAGTATGTTGATTAAGATCGGCCAACAATATTACTTCACCCAGCTACTGCAAATTTATTTAGACCAAAAGCTAATTAAATTATTTCAAAATGTAAGTATAGTCTAATGCTAAATGCATATAAAATTACAAAATATACCAAAATCAAACAGTATGCTACCAAATAAATAGATTCACAATCGGTGTCGTAAATTACATTTTTGTCTATGAAGATCATCTTAAAGTGTTTTTGTTGTTGGACACAACCGTCCATTTATGATGCAACCACCTTTAATAGCTCCTTGCTGTCAGCCACCTTAGATTTTCTCCTAAGATCTGACCGTGTAGAAGCGGTGGGAGTGCGAATAATAAATCCTCCATGTTTCAGAGGACAGGTTGATGAACATGAGAAAAAATTTAAAGTATTCAAGGGTATAATAGGTATAAATAACTGACGCTTAAAAGATGGAACGATTTTAGAGTAATGAATGTTATAAATGTTTTAGTAGATGGAATATGGAATAAAAGATGTAACGATTTTAAAGTAATGGATGTTGAAACTATTTTGGCCGATGGAATGTGGAATATAATGGGTTATGTGAAACTGCCAACCTTGATGTTGGTAACTGTAGTAGAAAATGTAAAAGAGGTGGAATGGAAAAAATTTGGAAAATCATTAAGGAGAGTTTTAAGGCAGCCACGTGGCTTATTGTGGAAAAGGTAAAATTACTTTTCTTATATGATAGATATATGGCGCCCATATTTGGCCCTATCATCTTTCCTTCCTTCGCGTTATTTTTTGTTTCTTCTATCCATATATGCACACACTTTTGTGAATGTGCCTTTGTATCAACGATCACTTTGAGTAGTGGCCTAGTAAGCTTAAATCGTGAATAAAATGTTAAATTAACAAGTTTTATCGTACTTTGATTAAATCTAACACTCTCATAATTCTTGTGAAATTTTCTAAAGTTGAAAAATATTTGATTATCTCGTATTCAATTGTTCAATCCTTGCATTACCATTATTCGACTAATAGAACTTCAACTATTAATTTATACTACTTCCATTTTCTTTTATAAAAGAGAATGGAGAGAATGTTATTTTTTTCGCTTTTAACTAATATTTTATTTAATTTTAGTGTTAACACAAACTCTTTTTACTTTGAACTAATAAGAGACTCCACGTTTGCACTGGTCACAAAATGTCGTAATAAATAATAAATAAATATAATATAGTGATGATTAAAAAATATATAAAAGATATATAAATTATGAAGAAATAATATTTTTAATTATTATTGTCATATAAATATTAATTTAATTTAGACGGTAGTAGTGTTTTGTGAAATATATAGAAAAACTATGTTAATTGAATTGAATATATAATAAATATATAAGATAAGTGAGTAACTTTATTTGATTTAGGAACGTGTATAATATTATTTTGGCCAAATTTTACTCATTCTCATCTCTACGCCTCTCTTATTATAAGCACTTCCATAATTTTTTTCATATATTTTAAATAAAAAGATCAACAAATTTGATAGATTTATTTTTCAAAAATATCATTTATATATTAATATTTGCAAATTTTAATTTACACATTCTTAATATCAAAATAAAATATAACATGAAATATTATGCTTCAGACATGTCTGTTTTGCTTGCATATTTTGTAGGACATATGTTTGATGGTTAAGAGATTCTCGCCGACATAACTTAAACCTCGTTTACACTTTTATTCAAGTGGGTCGATTAATTTATTCATCTTTTTTCTCATTAATATTTAATTTATAATAAAATATATTAAATAAAATTTATCACTGCAAATAAATAGTATAAATTAAAAATAAAAACTATTTAATGTTATATTAAATAAATGATTCGTGCAATGCAAATGAATGGTATAAATTCAAATAAATTCAAATAATTTCTTTTATTTGATTTTATACTTTGTCGGCTTAAAACTCTATGTTACGAATTTAAACTAATAAAAAAATAAATTAATTAAATAGAAAAACCAAATAACTAACCTATGTTTTGGTTATAGTAAATTTAGATAGGTCAATCAATTGAAATAATATTAGAGGTAATTAATTATTATTTTTTATAACAATTTAAACTCAAAAAAAAATCTTATTTAAAAATTAAAAAATAAATAAAAATTAAAGTAATGTAGTTATTATATGTATCATTATCCACAAATATTTTGGGCTCACACTCCATATTGTGTATGTCCACCTATTTTTTTTGGACGCACACATTAATGGGGTGAGTATTTTTTTTTTCAAGTTTTAGGGTCTGTTTGGTTCAAATAAGAGGGAGGGGAGGGGAGGGATTTTTTGTAATTATATATATGTTTGGTTCAAACGAGGGGAGGGAAGGGGAGGGAAAGGATTTCGTTTAAAAATATGTTTGGTTCACGAGGGGAGGGGAGGGATTTTAATAATAATTTACAATTTTATCCCTGTAATTTTATATAAGTGATATGATATTCAATTGTAAAAATTTCATAAATATTTTCTTGGAAATAATATTTGTATAACTGAGTGACTAAAAAGTCATAACTTATACTATAATATTAAAAAAATTGAGTACACTTGATTCGTATTATAACTCTCTACACAAAATAAACTATGGTTGATAACCACTTTTGAATACATAAACTAAATTATAATAAAACACAAAAAATTATAGTAGTTATAATTTTTATTAAGTAAAAAATAAAAAATAATTTAAAGATGAAGAATAATTATAATAAGTTGATGGAAGGCTTGGAAGCAATAGATAAAAAAATCACAAAAAGAAAAGTAGAAACATGAAAGAAAATAATATTTTTATATTAATAAAATAAAATTGAGGATATTTTAGTAAATATATTAATTTAATTAATATTAAAACTCAGATCCCCTCCCCTCCCTTCCCGTCCGAATCCCCCGATTTGGGGGAACGCAAAAAGTGTCATTTGGAGGGATTTTGCTCCCCTCCCCTCCCCTCCTCTCCCCTCCTAAAAATTGAACCAAACACATTTCATTTTAAATATTCCCTCCCCTCCCCTCCTCTCCCCTCGCCCTACCTCGAACCAAACACACCCTTAGATTTTATAGAGCAATGACCGTTGAAAATATATCATATATAATATGTTGTACTTTTTTTAAAACTAAGAAAAATATTAATGAGGTGAACATATTTGTGTTTTACATAACAAATTCGTGTGAGAATTTCTTAGTACACGGTAAAAAATAATTTTGAAATCTCCAAAATACTCTTCGGATATGCATATTCAAACGCACCTAATTTTTAATTTAAGGTATTTTCGGATATGCATATTCGAAGTATCTCAATATTTTATTTTTAGGAGTTTTCGAATATGCATATCCGAATTAACTAATATTTCAAATTTCTTTTAATTTTGTTTTGATGTTATTTTGAAAAGATATTTATTTATAATATAGTTATAATATAATTAAAGTGAGTTATTATTGATAAAGAATAATTTAAATTTATAATTGAAAACTAAAAATTAAAGTAAATTTATGATATGAAATTAAACAATGAATGTAATAATTAAATTTTGAATTGCAATGGTGAAATGTAATTGTATTTTTTTTATTTAAAATTATGAAGAAAAAAATTGATAAAATATATAAGAAGTATTTTTTAATTGTAACTTTAAAAGTTAAATTAAATTTAGATGACACTTTTATTTGGAGAAATAAAACTAACATTTCTAATTAAAATTTTTTAAAGTTTTTATTAGAATTGACAATTAATTATTAAGTTGTAATTAAAAAATTTATTATATTAAAAAGATATTTATATTATAATCAAAATTTATAAGTTATTAATAATTAATAATATTAAAATAGGACATTTAATATTAAATAAATACACGACGCGATAATTTTTTATAAAAAAATGATGAATAAATTATAAACTATAGTATCATCTATAAAATCTTTTCAAAATAAAATCAAATATTGCATTAAAACTTTGTTGAGATATTATTGGGATTGATATTATTAATATAATATCAAATATAATCTAATTTAATAATATCAAATATAATTCAAGTTGGGTAAGTCCAAGCCCAATAAGAGTTGTATGTAAATAGTCATAGTCTGTATCATTATTTGTACAATTCAATTCAATAATATAATCCTTATTTTCTTTATTCTCTCTATTCTCTCCTCACTAAAAGTGTCTCACGCACTAACAATTTGGTATCCATAGCTTCTAGTTATTGTTCTTGAGAACTTCACATCAGAGATCGTGTTTCCAGGTAACGTGAATCAATCGTTGCAATGATGAACGATACTAACGGTATTCCAAATTCACTTTCAATGTTTGACGTCAAGAATTGGATTTGATGGAGAAAACATATGCAATCTCTATTTGGCTTTCATGAAACCCTAGAAGTGGTTACTGGTGGAGTTCCTATGCTGGTTGCAAATGCATCCGAGCATAAAAACTACTCACGTCGAAGCCAATAAGAAGGATTGCAAGGCTGCGTATTACATTCAAACGGCGGTTGATACTACAGATTTCAACAGAATCTCTCATGCTAAATCGGCGAAGTAGGCATGGGAAATTATTGTCAGATATTATAAAGGAGCTAAGAAAGTCAAGGTTATCAAGTTGCAAACCTTGCATCGGTAATATGAACTGTTGTTGATGGGAGAAGACGAAAAGGTTACAGAGTATGTGTCGAAGGTTTTGAAACTCATCCATCTCATGAAGGGTTGTGGTGAAAGTCTAACTGATAAGATGATAGTTGAGAAGGTAATATGTACGTTGACCTCTCACTTTGATCACGATATCGTAGCTATTAAATAATCCAATCAACTTGAAACCCTAAAATTGGAAGATTTGGTTGGTTCGTTTGAGGCGCAAGAGATTAGGATTGTCGAAAGGAAAGGAGTTCAATATTCGATACAAGCTTTACAGCCCGAGTCATGGAAAATGAATGGTGGTTCCAATAAATTCAAAGGTAAATTCGACAAGACTCGGGGCAAGAAGCCTTAGTCGAACTTTCACAAGCAGCAGGTCGAAGATAGAACTTCTGAATCCTCGAAAGGAGGACGAGGAAACTATCGAAAGGACAAAGAAGATAAGAAAGGTAAAGGTGTGCAGTGCTATCACTATGAGAAGTAGGGCCACTTATCTAAACATTATTGGTACATGAAAAACAATGGATCGACAAAAGGCAAGGACGAAGGAGTGAACCTTGCACGCCAAGATTCAGATGATTCTGAAGGTATGGTGGTTATGGCTGCAGTTGCAGATAACCATGTTGAATCCAAGATATGGTTCCTCGATTCAGGCTGCTCGAATCACATAACTGGACAAAAGGTGTGGTTGGGAGATTTCAACTAATCGAAGACGAGCAAGGTAAGACTTCTTGATGATATTTCGTTGCAAGCATAAAGTACTGGCAACATAGTTTTTTACATGAGTAATGGAGGGAAAGTTATGATCAAAGATGTGCTCTATGTACCTGGTATGAAGTGTAACTTGGTAAGTGTTGGACAATTGGTCGAAAAAGGATTCTCAGTGTTCATGAAATATGGAGTTCACCCAGAACAATTTGGTCTTGAAATCTCCTCTGTCGAAGAACATGATGTTTAAGACCATGATTAGTTCTACTGAAGTTCAATGTCTAAAAAATATTGTCGATCACAAGGATAATTGGTTGTGGCATTTGAGGTTTGGACATTTGAACTTTCTATCACTCAATCAAATGATTACTCAAGATATGGTTACTGGTATTCGAATAACATACCCTTTGTGGAAACAGATATTTTGTTTTGTTAGTCGATGAGTTTAGTCAAAAGTATTGGCTATATGTGATCAAGAGAAAGGGCACAATATTTGACATATTTAAGAGATTCAAGATACTTGTCGAAAACCAAAAAGAGAAGAAGATCAAAGTTCTGCGAACAAGTGGAGGTGGAGAATACACATCCAAGATGTTCGAAGAATTTTTTGTTGAACATGGTGTTGATCATGAGGTAATTACTCCTTATACTCCTCAACATAATGGAATTGCCAAAAGAAGGAACAACCATATTGGATATGGCGAGATGCATGCTGAAGAAGAAGAATCTGCCAAAGTCTTTATGGGGTGAAGCTGTTTCGACTACAGTTTATATCCTGAATAGGTGCCCTACTAAGAAGTTGAAGAATAAGGTTTCTGGAGAAGTGTGGAGTGGAAAACGAACATCAGTGAGTCATTTGAAGGTGTTTGACTATATGTGTTACAAGCATGTTCCTGATGCAAGAAGAAGGAAGTTTGATTACAAGAGTGAACCTATGATTCTAGTAGGATATCATCAGACTGGTGCATACAAGCTATTTAATCCATTTAATGCAAAGATTGTGTTGAGTCGATATATTGTGGTTGATGAAAATTCTTATTGAGATTGGAATTCGAGTAATTCAATCAACAGGCCATTGATGAGCCTTAACTTCGAAGAAGAAACTGCAGAAGTCAAAGTTGATGCAATTTTCGAAACTCCAGTCAAAGTCGAAGTAGCTTCCAACATTCCCAACAGAGTCGAAGTCTAAGAGGGTGTGGCTGATACAAGCCAAAGACCCCAAAGAACGTGAGTTCTTCCAGTAAGACTTCAAGACTATGAAGTGGCTGGTGATGATGAAGTCACATCAGATGGAGAATTAGTTCATTTTTCTTTACTTGCAGGTGTTGAACCAATCAACTATATAGAGGCTTTAAAGATTCAAAAATGGAAGTTAGTTATGGTTCAAGAGTTACAGGCAATCGAGAGAAAAAACACATGGGAGTTAGTCGAATTTCAAGCACATAAAAAAGCTATTGACGTAAAGTGGGTGTTCAAATTCAAATACAATGGTGTTGGGTCGATAGCAAGACATAAAGCAAGATTAGTAGCTTGAGGATTTCTTCAAAGATCAAGGCTCGACTACTCTGAAGTATTTTCTCTAGTAGCAAGATTGGAGACCGTTCTACTAATGGTAGCATTGGCATGCAATCAAGGCTGGTCGACATTTCACTTAGATGTGAAGTCAGCATTTCTGAATGGTCCTTTAGACGAAGAGGTCTATGTCACACAACCTCCCTGTTTTTTGATTCAGAAGGAAACGAATAAAATATATAAGTTGCACAAAGCACTCTATGGTCTCAAGCAGGCACCTGGGGCATGGAACAAGAAGATCAACTCATACTTAGTTGAATTAAGATTTGTCAAATTCAAATCTAAGTATGGTGTCTATGTTCAAGTTGCGGCACAAAATATAAAAATCATATGCTTATATGTCGATGACTTACTGGTTCAAAGAGCTTGGAGAACTTGTTGAAGTTCAAAGAGCTGACGATGAAGGAATTCGAAATGTCAGATTTGGGAAAATTGTCTTATTTCCTAGGAATGGAATTTCAAATATTGAAGCAAGGTATGGCGTTGCATCAAAGGAAGTATGTCAAAGAGATACTCAAGAGATTCAGAATGGATGATTCAAATCCTGCATCCTTATATATCGAAACAAACTTAAAGTTGGAGAAGCATAGAGAGGAAGACAAAGTCGACGTAACTTTGTTCAAGCAAATTATTGGATCTCTAAGATATGTGTTCAACAGTCGACTTGATATAGGTTTTGCAGTCAGATTAGTGAGTTGATACATGAGTGAACCAAGAGTGTCACACATGAAGGCTGCAATAAGAATTCTAAGATACCTAAAAGGATCGATAGTCTATGGAATTCTATTTTGACGAGACTTTGAAGGCAAAGAAGCAACAATTACTTGCTTTTCAGATGCTGATCGGTGGGGAGATAAGAAAGATTGAAGAAGTACAACTAGATAGTTCTTTCAAGTATTTGGTGCCCCAATTTCATGGTGTTTGAAGAAACAACCTGTGGTGACATTATCATCATGTGTACCTGAATATATAGCAGGATCCTGTGCTGCATGTCAATCAATTTGGATCAGATCAGTACTTGAAGAAATGGAGGTCGAAGTGAAGAAACCTCTTGTGTTTCAAATAGACACTAAGTCAGCCATAAGGGAAAAGGTAGATTTCACTTCCTAAGGGTAAAGGTAAATCGAGGTGAACTTGAATTAGGCATTGCTCAAGTGAAGCATAGATGGCTTAAATTTAGGCTTTCCTTGACAGGTTGCCCTTACCAGTGCATAAAAAGGTTCTACACAAAGCTTCAATTCTCTTTATAACTCTTTTGGGCAAGGGAATACACTACAACCAATAATTGGCGATGATAAAAATCACACTATTAATGAGTTGTATCCTCCCTACATAGATTAAAAGGTGAGAACCCCAATGGTTAATTCTAGCACCAATCCTCTCCACAAGAGCAATACATTGGTAGTTTGTAAGTTTCTTACTGGACAGGGGAATACCCAAGTACCTGAAAGGAAAAACACCAGGACAGAAACCAGTAATGTTAGCAATCTACTTCACAGTACCATTATCAATATTACCACAACATATCTTGCATTTTTTAGGGTTTACAACCAACCCTGTGGCCTCAGAGAAAGACTTGAATCTGTCCATTACAAGTTGCACAAAAATCACATCCCCTCTTGTGAATAACAAGAGGTCATTTGTAAATCTCATATCTACAAAATTAAACTTTTCACACTTACTATGGAAATTGAAATTAGGAATCCTTTTAAGATCTTCCAACTTCCGATGTAAATAAATATTCCATTACAATCACAAAAAGCAAAGGGGAAATGGGATCCCCTTGCCTAATGCCTCTCCTAGCATTCATATTGTCGGTATAAGTACCATTCAAAATAAATTGGTATGTAACAATTGTCACAACTTGCATAATCCAGAAAGTGAACCTCCTAGGAAAACTCAATTCCTCCAAAATAGACTTCAAAGCATGCCAGTCAACTGAGTCATAAGTCTTTTGGATGTCCATCTGTAAGACTGTAACATACACCTTTGCATATGACTTTTCCTATTATACCCTTTTATTAGTTTATAGGCCAACAGAACATGATCATGAATCTTCTGCCCAGGGACAAAGGCAGCTTGGTTCCTACTAACAATGCTACTCAACACTTAGCCCATCCTGTTAAACACGATCTTTGAGATAATTTTGTAAATAGTGGTGCAACAAAAAATAGGTCTCTAATCTTTAATTGATTTGGCATTCTCCTTCTTAGGGATAAGAGTCACCAAGGTTTTATTAAATCTTTATCCAACTTTCCCTTATCGAAGAATTCCATCACCACCTGAATCACATCCCTTTTAGCAATATACCAGGCTCGTTTAAAAAACTTTGACCCAAATCCATCAACCCCTGGTGCTATCAAGTCACCAATGCTCTTTAGTGCATTTTCAATTTCCCCAACAAGCCACCGGACTTACAAACATCTCTCTTTGGACAATAATTTTTTACTCCTATAAAATTATTATTGTCTACGGATATATTTATGATAATTAAAAACTATTTAAATGTTATTAAATTATTTTGTTATTAACTAAATACGAAAATTGTTATGTAATATAAAAAGTTGATTATTTACGCCATATATTTTTTTTTAACAGTTATAAGAGTTTTTACCACTAAAAAATATATTTGAATAAATGAGACTTTAAATTTATTTCCTTAAAAAATATAAGGTTAAATATACAAAAATCTCCTGTAATATAGGCGAAATTCATTTTTTTCCTTGTAATTTTTTTTTCAAACACCCCTAAAATATAAAAATATTATGTATTTTACCCCCTAAGTGTAAAGTTTACCCCGGTAATATTTTTTTTTTGTTTTTTCCCAAATTTGATATTAAATTTGCATACTTATGGGATAATCCAAACAAAAAAAATATTACAGAAAGAAACTAAAAAAAATATTACTAGAAGATAAAGCGAATTTCGCATGGTATTAACCCAAAAATATATAAGTTAGAAAATGTTAATGGAATTTAAATGATATCAAAATTTGAAAACTAAATCACAACTTTAAACCAAAACAAACAATGATATTAAATTTTGAAAAAGTTAAAACCAACGTTGTATCTGAAAATGTGCATTAAATTTTGAAAAAGTTATAAGTTAGAGATTATAACAATTAATATTTATCTAAGGACATAACTTATTTTATTAGTTATGGTAGTAATTTATTTTATTAAATTTATGATAAATATATAAAACAAAAAGAACAAATATTATATGATCTCTAATAGACAAAATTTATTTAACGCCATAATTGATGAGTATTTGTGATGAATGTTTTGATAGGTCAATTTTAGCCGGCTGCAAGTGCGTATAATAAGCCATGGAAACAAGATATTGTTATCGCAAGACACGTGTGAATCCAATTATGATCTGACGAGACTAAGACATTGTTTTGGAAGTATACAATAGATGTTCACATGACTGCTCTATTACGTCGTTCTCATGTCTTCACCATTAATTTTGTGTTTGCACCATCTAACGGTCATAGTAACATCGTTTTCCTTTTCATTGATTTGACTTTTGTTTCGTCAGTCGGACCCAAATGAACGGGGGGCCATCTGCAACTTTGTATTTCATAGGCCACCTGTGTTGCCGTGGGATGTTAAGTCACTTTCTCTAACGTACTATATTCCATTGCTTTCTTTTTTTAAAAGCATTAATTTGCTTTTTTTTAATAAATAGAAAATATCTCTTAAAATAATAATGGAAAATGAAAGGTAGATATTTACTGTATATTTGGTGGCGCTGTTTAAATAAAGTTAAATTCAAAATAAATTGGTTATTAAATTATTTATGTTCTAATGTATTTAGATAAAAAGTGATTTTATAAAATCATTTTATGTTTAGGTTAAAATTGTTTTTGAATAGTGTTCTGATCAACAAATAACATGCAGCATTAGAGAATTTTGTCTAAAAATAAGTTATAGTTTCTTTCTGTTTTAAAATGTTTTAAAATCAATGTCGTATAAAACTTTTGCAAAGAGATTAAAGAATGTAATAATAGTGTCATAAAATATTGTACTTTTATTATATTAATTAATCTTTTTAATGTATTGAAAGTAGTATACAAAGTAATAATTAAATGACACAACTCAAAAAATAGCAATTATTTCTAACATTAAAAAATGAGAATGAGATTTATTTTAAAATAATTTTTTTTCTTTAAACCGAAACTCATTTTAAAAGCGAAGAAAGTATAAGATACATTCATCAATCTAATCAAACAAGAAAATTTTTTAAAAGACAAAATTGAGATGAATTTTACTTACACTTAAATCGGACAATACCTTAATGCTAGAGTGATCAGTAAATTTGAAATCGATAAGATATTGATGCTTAAAAGGGGGGTCAGATCTATTTGTTAGAGACCCACACTATGCCTCAATTGAGGAAAAATTGCTTCATTCGTCAAATGATTTTGCTTTGAGAATCTAAGTTAAGATACTTTATATAGAACACTTAACTTTCAATCCAAAGAGTTGCATATTCTAAAAGAGAAAGTTGTGAAAGATATTTACAACAAAAACAAAAAACATCTCATAATTGAACTTGGGTTATACTCATGTCTAGTTGGGGTATAACTAGGGGTGGCAAACGGGCATGTCTGTCCCGTTTAGGTTCGTCCCATAAAAACCCGCAAGAAAACGTGGCGGGACGGTCATAGCTAAGGGTGCGGACCTAAAACATTGGTCCGCTCCGCAAAAAAAGTGAGGGTGGGGCAGACTAAGTCCGCGGACACTGCACTTTTTAAGTTTAAAAATACAAAAAAATTGTTAATTCTCGTGCCCGGAAAAGCCCACATAGAAAACAGAGCGGGGCGGGGCAGTCACACTAGAGGGTAAGGGTTTAAACCCTTGATCCGCCCCGCACAAAAGTGCGGGCAAAACGTGCATGCCCAACGGGCCGGACCCGTTTTGTCATCCCTAGGTATAACTAGTGCCAGAGCTTGAAGATTTTCTTTATAAGAAAATGTTTAACAAAAAAAACAACCATATTGCTATGGTGCGGGTAAAATTTATGGGCGAGATTTCGCTCATTAAATTACTAGTTGAGTATTTATGAGAATGACCGTAGTTTTTGTTGTTTGGGCTTCGGCCCTCCTTTCTATCAAAAAAAGTTAATCAGAAATAATTTGATATGTTAAAGAGAATGATCAAAATTAACAGTTTCGTAAGATGTTGGTTTTTATGCATTTCATTGACATATCAAATGATTTCTCATTGATGTTATATTTTATTGACATGATCTATATGATGTTAGCTTTCAATCCAACGGTGGATTTTTGTTATACGGATATGCGGTAAAAAGTTATCGAAGATGTCATGTTACTAAATTTGACACCTTTGTGTCATTTGATCTTGTCTTATATATATATATATATATATATATATATATATATATATTCTGAAATTAGGGGTGCTAAAATAGATCTGATCCGTTGGGCATTTCTATTTTGCCCACACTTTTTTGCGGGACACATCATAGTTATAGGCTCGCAACCACTAATGTACTCGTCCTACTCCGTTTTTAAGCGGACTTTTGCAGACACGGGCATTTGCATAAAATTTTACATTTTTAGACTTAAATGGTGCAGAGCCCACGGGCATTCCCCGCCGCAATTCAAGATATTATGCCCACACCCTCAACTATGTCCATCCTGCCCCACCTCTTTTTTTTGTGGGATTTTGTGGGGCGGGCATGCCCATTTTTCACCCTTACCTAAAATGGGTGTGCTTTCTATATTCATAGTGGAAAGGTTATAAAATCTTGTCATTCGTTAAACGTGAGATGCGGGAAGCCGTTGGATGTATATGGGATTTGGATCATCTCCATTTATCTGTAAGATAGTTCTCGTGCATTGACAAGGTTCTAGAAGGATCGCAACCTTTTTGGAATGGTCGGTCGTGAATCATTATGGTATGCCCGGAACAACTGCCCTCAAAGCCCTTGTTCCTATGTGGCAAGGCAAGGGTTTGTCATATTAATCTCAGTTGCTGATCATTATTTTAGCTATCCTGGAAGAACAAGGAAAAGTGTTATGGTTTCTTCAGAATTCATGCCTTTAATCCCTCATGCTGCAAATGTCTTTTTAGGGGTATACTCATTATGACCCTTGAGAAATGGAAACTTGAATATTGCATGTAAGGGTACATAACTTTATAGTTTAACTTGAATATTGCAAGTACTAAAATAAGAAGCATTTCTTAATGGGAAAGTGGTTGTATGCTTACAAAGGGGACAACATCTCTTAATAAGAGTTGTATAAAAATAAACAACATATGAGTTTCGTCAAATATTTGGGTTATACCCGAGTGTTACTCCTTGGTGAAACTGCTTGAAAACTCTTGAAACTTCTCATTGATACCCGCTTACTGATGGATACCCGCACCCGGAAAAAAAGGAAGATTATTTTTGGTAAGTCTCAAAAGCTTTTGGCCCTTATATTTTTAGTTTGCTTAATTATGGCGTATTTATTTTGGTGATGAATGTGTGTAGATTCAATGAAGGATGAAGAAGTGACCTAGATTTTACGGAGGGTAATATGGCTAGGAAGAACTACAGTGGGCTCTCCCACCGCTCCGAAGGCCTTTGGGAGTTTTGCTACTCCAAATGTCTCTCAGCAACCACAATGTGCATCAGGTCCTTGGCCCTCGTGTCGTTGATGGGACCAAGCTCATGCCCTTCTAAGGAACTTCAGTTTCCCCCTTTAAAGAAGTACAAACACCTTCCACTTACGTCCCCTTAATCTCCTTGGTTTTCTTGTTGATCAGGTGACTCGATTGGTAAGGGAAGTAGAAAGAAAGGAGAAGTCACTAGGTTCTGTCTTGGATACTCTATTGTTTACTCAGGAATCTCTTTTAGTAACTCAAAAATAGTTAGAATATTTACGCCTTGAGAATGCTTTGTTGACCCAGCGTCAAACCGATTATTCTATTACTAGCATTGGGGCCATCTAGGAGTCTTTCGAGAACGCCTTACAATAAGTGGAGCATTTTCATAGTCCTCTGCATATTTTGAGGGAGTAGGTTCGGCATCATATGCTCAAAGATGGGAATTTTTTTAACTGGGGTAGCCTTGCTACTTTTTATATTGTTACATATTGTATGTAAAATATATATGTAATTGAAAAATATATATTTTTACTTTTACCTGTCCGAGGTATGTTTGTGTGATTCCAAAAGCGGAGCTCCGAATCCCGTGCGAAATTATAAGGTCTTCCCTCAAAGTTTATTGGACATCTCTAAAGCCATTTTCGGTCAAAGATGGGTTTCCCTTCCCCCGCCAATGTGAAAACCATATCTGAATTTGACATTTGGCTAACCCACTGCGACCTCTGGAGCGGATAGCTTCCAGAAAAGGTAGACCACTATTGTTGTTTTAGTGTGTGCTTTATTTTGTGAGGAATTTATTATTGTATTTGCACGCGTGTGGCAATTGCGACGATCCTCTAGACTTTCTTTGTATGTGTTTTAAGCTTTGGGGAATTGATTTTTATAGTCGCACATGCACCATATTTGAGATAACACCCCTAAGTCATTGTGCTAGGGCCTCGATACCTTCAGTCATACTCAGGATTCACCGTTACCTTACACAATCACAAAAAATGAATATTTCAAAACTTAAAATATTTCATTAATTCTTGAAAATTAGCTCTACATTGAGAAATGTGATTATACAAACATATCATTTAACGCGAATAATAAGGAAAAACATAACCAGGCGGGTTGGCTACCGCTTATTCCTCTTGTTTTATTTCTAGCTAGCTCAACCACTTTTGGGGGGATGAATGTTCATGCTTATGAGATGGTCGGTCATGGATGTCATGTTGATGTCCATTGCTTTGCCTTCTCCTTGGTTTCATTGGAGTGCTTGATATATTCTCTTCACTCTTTCAAGGTCGACATTGATTATGGTCGACTTTCCTTGAAGATTATGGTATTTGAGCTTGAGATGAATCGACGAGGCTGCAATGCCTAAGGTGACTGCAAAGGTTTTTCCAAGAATACAATTGTAAATGCACATGCAGAGAACCAAAAGGAATCGTGAGTTGACGTACCAGACGTCATTCCCTTATCCAACAGATATCATTAATTTGACGTACCCCAGGGATAGGTTGTCATACCACCGAATGCTTGCAGGTTTAAACCTTCGTACGACCATACATATCCTATTTCAAGATCCATCTTCTCAAACAGCTTAGAATACACGATATCACATGAGCTTCCATCGTCAATCTAAATTCTTGTTTTAAATTATTTTTCATTTTTAATTTTTTTGAAAATAACCTTTATGTTATACAATAAATTGTTAGATTGCATATAGTTTTTTAGATACGATTTTATAAAATAAATTATTATATTGCATATCAATTCTTTAGATTCGATTTTATCAAAACATTTATTCCGTTAAGTTACTTTATGTTCAAAATATTTCAGATACACTCTTCTTAAATGTTTTAAATCAATTGTTTTCAAGTTAGATCTGTCGGATCGGCCCGTTAGCCACCCGTTTAAATTTGTAATTTTTTCTAAGAGTGTGGTTGTTTCAAGTTTAACAATTAACTTTCCATAAGTAATTTTAAAAAAAATATTATACCCATGTTTGTTAAGAGTTTGAAGAAAATTTACTATTAGGCATAAAAATTCTAAGGAATAAAATAATTTTCAATAACTTCTATAAATCTAATGGTTTTATTTTCATGTAAGAAGGTGAGAATATTCGTTCTCATGAAATTTCATACATTTTTTTTTTAAAAATATAACTACTAATTTTTCTAAAATTATCAAATAATATGTCAAATACTTTTTTTTTTAAATATACCCTAAAACCAAATTTCCTTATTTATATTGTCGGATAATTTAATTTTAGGAAAATCTCTTTCAAATTTTTGAACCAACACACCCTAAATTCAAAATGAAAAATAAAATAGAGAAACTAAAATCTACAAAAATTTGGTAAAACGGAATTAAAAAAGGTGGGTTTTATTTTATGTTTATTTTAATCATTGAAGTTCCAAAATTTTATTCCATACCCCCAACAATTATCCACCACCTTTACAATTTATTTGAGAAAACATCTTACCACACCCATTGATTCTCTCACTCATCATGCGAGTTGTCTAAAATGTCATCCTGCTTCCGTATCTTGAAGCACTCTTTTTTTTGTTTAACGTTGTTTTATTCCGTAAATGTACATATGGAAGCTTCTGTAGATGCATCTACGGAAGCATTTGATGTTATATTCACGTCAGACTCTTCCTCTCCCCCATTCTTCAGTTTTCATATTTCCAAACTCTCCAAACCTCTAAACCTCAAATATCAAATTTCACAAAACTTATTTTCTTCTAGTTTGACCAATAACGTCAACATCAACTATCAACACATTCCAACAACTTCCAAACTCAATTTAATCGGGTAAGTTTTCGACGTTTCGAGTTATTTTAGAGTTTTTGTAATAGACTTTGAATTTGATTTTTAGGTGTAGAATGATTGGATAGTTTTAGAAATATAGTTTAGATACAATTTAGGTAGTGTTTGTTGTGTAAAACGGACTATCAAGCCACCAAAATGGGGTTTTTAACCCTCTGCAACAGTGACCAGACGCCATTGTTGCGTTTTGGAGGTTTCAGAACCTTTCGTAGATTCATTTACGGAAGAATGGAACGTTGGGTCATTCCGTAGGTGCAACTATGGAAGAAACTCAGTTTTATGAAACTTAAGGTACTTTCGTAAATGCATATACGGAAGAACAGATATATTTTTTCTTTCTTTTCTTGTTATAACTACATAGTATCTAATTTGATGTTATTTGTATCACAATGCAGACATTATGGCCGACCATCCAGACCACATTATACATGGGAGGACTGCACAATATGCATCTGTGTGGTGTGAACGGATGTGTGTAGTATCACAGGTGACTGATGGAGCGGCCATTTTCAGCTGATGTACCTGTTACACCCGTTCTAGCCGGGCCTTCTCCATCTGTTCCAATCGAGGGGCCTTCTCCATCCGTTTCAGCTGAGAGGCCTTTTCCATCTACTACTTCATTACGGAGGCCTTGGGATGATGCTGAAGGTTCCTCGCATATGCCCTCCGCCTGTAGATGTCGACGGGGCAGTTCTTATACTTTTGTGCATGTGTCAGTGACGGCCGAGACTCGATCTTTGGTGTCACCTCCTGAGCTGCACGAGGATGATCCAGTGCCGGAACCTGTCTTGTACCCAGGAGGTCCTATAGATGCATCTCTGTTGCCAGGATATGCACATCATTCATCCAAGCATATCTGGGAGAGGGAGATAAATTTTCTTTGGTTATTACTTATTAATTTTTTTAATCAGTTTATGACTTTGCTTGAAGGTAATAGTGTTTTTTTTTGAAAATTTTAGGAGAGGCATCCCCAGAGGTTTTACAATCGCAGTCGGAAGATTGCTGCTCTCGCGCAACCTGACAAGTCGTGGTTCTAGGATGCCCTCGTAGCTTTTGAGCTGAGGGACCTCTATCAGGTCGGCTTCTAGACGATCCTAAATGAGATGTTGCTGGCATTTGCAGAGAGGTGGCATCCAGAGACTTCGTCCTTTCATCTTCCTCACTGTGAGATTATCATTACTCTTAACGGCATTACATGCCTCCTACACCTACCTATCATGGGTACCCTCTTTGTTCACGGTAGGCTGATGAAGGAGAAAGCGATGGAGATGCTTATCAAGGAGCTGGGGCTGATCCTGCTGACGCGCTTGATGAGGTGGAGAGGACACGCAGGACGCACGTGAGGTTTCACTCCTTGCAGCGAAATATGATGCAGAGCTTCTTGTGGCACATGAGGCTGCTAGTGACGAGGCAAAGGCGGATATACATAGAGAGCGGGTGTTGAGATGTTAGTTTCTATATTTGATAGGCACTCAACTCTTTGTAGACACAAGCTCGACGTACACAAAGGTCATTTACCTGGCGTACATATCGGATATCGCACGTGTCCATGAGTACAACTGGGGAGGGGCTACAGTGGCGTACACCTACCACAGACTCAGGATGCTTGTAGAAGGCAAGGACTGTGGTTGGTAGTTGTACCCTCTTAGTGGTAACAATCTTATATCCTTCTACATTTTCTCTAAGTTTATTATATATTTGTGATAGTATGTTTGATCACCGTGTTTTTTTCCAGGGTTGAATACTACAGCACTTCCTTGAAATTATTGGATGGGGGGAGGTGTCGGGTTACACTGAGACCATGCCGCGTGCCAGAGCCTTCGCCCCCTCAGAGGGAACCAGGTGTCGGATCCTTACAGGCACTGTCTTGAACGCATGGCTCCTGAGGGCGTCTGATATGAGTGTTATAATGATCACCGAGAGACGGTTCCGTTTGATGACATTGCACTATATTTTGGATGGTTGGCTGCCAATTTGACCATCATTGTTTGTTATCTTCCAAACCGCGTCATGCGGCAGTTCGGCTACCAGCAGACGATACCTCGCCACCCTTATGACTCCGCTCATATCGCCACAACCCGTGGGTAGCTAGATGAGGTCTTTGCAAACTAGGAGCACCACATGGTTCATGCCGAGGCTCGGGCGACCACATCAGAGAAGGACTGGAGCTGCGTCTACGGGTACATCACCTGGTACTATAGAGTGTCACACCCGTACATGATTCTCAGCGAACCTGGATCACCGTCCAGACCAGCCCACGAGGAGATTTTGTGGACTCATCAGGCTCAGTTGGACCACACTCAAGATGTTTTCCTCGGTGTCGTCAGATAGCTGACATGGGGCGGGCAAACATTGCAGATGGTTTCTTCCCTGAGGGGTCTGATGCTAAACATGTAGTGGATGGTATGATTAGGCTGGCAGAGGAAGCATTTATGTACCATCGACATTGTGCCGGGACAGGTGGGGAACTTGACGGTAGAGGCAGAGTAGCCAGCAGACGGCGTGGTGGACGCAGAGGCGAAGGCGAGGCCAGAGGCATAGTTTCGACACACAAAGTAGCGACGCGTGTGATTTTTTTTATATTTGTATTTTGATTTCATTTATGTAACGTTACTTTGATTATGTATTCAACATGTTGGCCGACGATTTATACGATGTATTTTTTTGATGTACTATTTACTATTGCCTTAAATTGCATTACTTTAATTTATTATAATTTAAGTTTCCATTTTTTTTATAAAAATTGAGTTTTTGAGTAAAATATATGTGATTTGAAAATATAGCAGACTGTTCCGTAGATACATCTACGGAACACTCTGCTTTAACACGTTCCGTAGATGTACCTACGAAAAGAAACAATTTTTTTGAAAAAAAAAATGCTTTCGGATGTATATCTACGAAAGTAGGGGACATAATTAAAATTTTGTCAGGTGACTGAGAGATTCAAAGAATGGATTGAGATTTTCTCTTATTTGATTTAACTAAAATACTCTTATATTATATATAAAAAAAAGTTAAAAAATAAATTTTCATTTCGAATGACTTATGATAAATTACTCGGAGATTACAACAAAAATAACTTTAGGCAATAATGAAAAATTATGCTTAAAATAAAATTAAAAAACAGTTGTTTATTCTCAAAAAGTCTTTTTATAAAATTATCTGGTTGTATTATATTTAGAAAAAAAATTACAATCTGAATAACTTATAAATAAGTTATTGATAATTACAAAAAAGTGAATTTATGCAACAGTAAAAAAATGTGAATTAAAATAGAAAAATGTTTTTTTTCCTTGTCGTATGAAATTTGTTTGAGTGATCTTTCCACTTTAAAAATGATATTTGAATCCAATAAAAAAAATGATATTTGAATATTTTCTATTCCATTTTAGTAATGGTTTTCAAACCGTTGTCTATTATGTGATGTAAAATACAAGAAAAAAAATATTGAAAAATCCGTTGAACAAAAATTTGGTAAAAAGTTATAATACTGAAAAATTTAGAGAAAAAAAAATATGTACCAACAGTATAAAGTATTTTTACTGTCAAACAATCACAATCATGTATCTAATTAAAATACAATTTTAATTTAAAAAAATTAATATAATATGGCAAGTGTAAAAATTTTGATTGAATGTATATGTAAAGTTAGTTTACATTGTCAGTGCACTACCTTTAAACTCAAAAATTTATTGTAATATATCATGTGAACAAAAATTTGATAAAATATTATTATATTTAAAAATTATTGCAAGCTATCGGTTGGAAAAAATTTAATAAAAAATTATAATATTGAAAAAAAATTATAATATTGAAAAACTTATTATAAATTATTTGACGTAGAAAAATTAGTACCGAAATTCTTTAATACAAAGGTGAAGGGGCACAATAATTTTTTATTTTGAAAATATAATAATAAATAAAAATATATATAATTGAAAAAATTTAAAAATACAAAAATAGGAAGATAATTGTTGGGTATCAGAAAGTTTTCTTGAATTTTTTTTTTTCAGAAATTTAAGAAGTGTTGTTAAACGTCTTGAATCAAACAAAAATGTTAATGTAAGAATCAACCTATTTTCTTATAAATCAATCTGTAGAAATTTTGAAAAACCTCCACTAAATAATTTCATTATTAATCGGACTTTTGGGTTACTCTTTTAATCTTATAGGGTGTGATTCACCCGTCTGAAAATCTAAAAATATTTTTGTTGTGTTTGGAGAATACACCTACAATTACATTAACAAAAGTGTTATAAATAAGACACCTTTATTTTTATTAAAGAAAATGTATGAAGATGTATTTTCTAATTTTGAAAAGGTGAATTTTATCTACCCAACACAAAAAGTATATTATTTAATAATTAATTAAATAGGATAAAATTAAATGTTATACTGTAATTAGTGTGATTGATAGAAGGTACACCCAACTTTTATGATAGATAGAGAAATTGCCCCCTTGTAAAAATATATCTCTTCTATATAAATTCTTGGACACACGAGATATACTATTTTTACCTGATACTTATTTTTTGAATTTTTTATTGTTGTACCATCTTTTTAGAAGTTATTACTTAATATACCACACTTTTTAACACAATTCCCAATATACCATCTTTTCAAACGTTTTTTTTATTGTTATAGAACCTCCGCCAATTGAATGGGCGGAGGTGTGTAAAATATAAGAGGCTCCACCCAATGTATTGGCGGAAGCATGTAAAGTTTGTTTTTTTTTTTAAAGAAAATTGCACAGCTCCGCCCATTCATTGGGCGGATGTTTTATAAAAAGTAAAGGCTCCGCCCATTCAAATGGCGGAGGTTCTATGAAGAATATTTTTTTGTTTGAAATGATGGTATATTAGGAAATAAGAATGAAATTGATGGTATATTGGAATTTATTTTCTATAAACATGGTGTTGGTAAAAGATTCTTACTTTTCATGCTCTCCTCACTCTCAATTTCATAAGAAGCTACTCACAATTGATTTGATTTGAAGTGCCATGTAGCTTGGTGGACAACTTAGTTACATTTGATTTGAAGTGCCATGTAGTATGGTGGAGAACTTATTTGAAGTGTCATGTAGTATGGTGGAGAACTTAGTTGAATTGTGTGCCTTAGCTTTTATGAGTTGATTTGAAGCCATGTAGTATTGTGGAGAATTTAGTTGAATTGTGTGGCTTAGCTGTTATGAGTTTAGAGACCTACACTTGTGGTCTGGTCTAGACGGCTCTAGTAAGGTATGGGGCTTTCAAAGGGGGAAAATTAACCCAGTCTAAGCCAGGCAAGCAATGCAAAGCTAGACGAACCTAGAGAGAAAGACTGCAAAGTATTGCTACAAATTTTTAAGGGTGGAATTTTTACGGAAGGGGAGATGCATTTCAGGATAATTCTTAGGCAAAATAGAGGTGCCTTCGCTAAAATGTGTATAAAGAATGTATTCGTAGATACACCTCCGAATTATATAAACAATTTTTTATTTTTCACCATAATGAAGAGCGTAGGAATCCCGTTTTCCGAATTATATAAACAATTTTTTATTTTTCACCATAATGAAGAGCGTAGGAATCCCGTTTGATGGAAAGATGTGGTGTGAGAGGGGTAACCCCTTTTGTAATGATAAATGACTTTCAAACTAACATTTAAAACCCAATTTTGAAGAAAATAAAACAAAAACTAACATTTTAAACCCAATTTTGAAAAGAAAAAAATAAATAACATTTTAAACCGTATCAAATGGTGCTTCCAAACACTTTAAAACATAAAAAAATTAATTATTAAAAAAATTTACTAAATAATGAATTCTGAAAATAGTCAAAACTAAGAATTTGAAGATCTAAATTTCTCTATATTTTATGTTTAAGGCCCATATTTCCAATGACTAAATTTCAATTAACTTTTTGCATTGTCCGTAGGGGTGGGAATAGGCCAGGCCGGCCTACGGCCCAGCCTACATAGGCCTAGGCCAGGCCTATTTAATAAAGAGGCCAGGCCTATTTAATAAAGAGGTCAGGCTTAGGCTCTTTTAAAAGCCTATTTTATTTAATAGGCCAGGCTTAGGCTATTAAAAAAGTCTATGAAGCCTTATAGGCCGGCCTATATTTTCATATATATTAGAGATATGTTAAATAAGTTGGTTCATGTATGCATATATATTAGAAAAAAAAAACTAAATAGGCTACCCTATATATATATATATATATATATATATATATATATATATATATATATATATATATATATATATATATATATATATATATATATATATATATATATATATATATATATATATATATATATATATATATATATATAGGTCGACCTACAAGGCTTCTTAAGTTATACAGACTAATTGAAAACTTTAATAAGATACAGGCTTTTTAAATAGGCTTTCAGGCCAGGCTTTTAAAAAGGCCAGGCCAGGCTAAAAAACTGAGCCTATGATAGGCCTTAGGCCAGGCTTAGGCCTTTTAAGTTTATCGTAGGCCAGGCTCAGGCCTTCTAAAGCCTAGCCTAGCCTATTTCCACCCCTAATTGTCCGTACATAGTTATTAAGCACTTGATAATAAATCAACATGGTTGGTGTAGTAGTGTAAGTGGTAGATCAGAAGAACCTCAAGTCCTTCAACGTGGTTGGTGTAGTATAAGTGGTAGATTAGAAGAACCTTGAATCCTTTTATTATTTGTTTAATTTATGAAGATGCAGATGCAATGAAGCACCAAATTCAGTTTCTTCAACTGAATATGAACATGTGAGGATAACAATGATTGGGAACATAGAGGTGAGAAAGTAATACAGGTTGGTATAGAGATATAAACAAGGCTATTTTCATAGTATTGATTCTAATTGCTTTAAACCAGGGTCCAAGCTCTCTGTTTCGACGTCTTCCCGATCCTCCAAGTATGAATCAGCTATAACCTTTCCCTTACTTAGCACATCCGATGGTACTGTTTGTAAGAGGCTGAAACAGAAAGTTTATTAAGAATAGCATCTTTCTCTGCCACGGGAATGTGTAAATTGGTAGTATGACACAATTCAACTAGTCGGTTGCAGGGTCGTTAGATTAAGAGAGACGTTTCTCTCTCGTAATTTAACGGCTAGCAGCTGACAGCCCCATAAAGCCGGCTAAGGAGAGAAAAAGTACATGAAAATCACCTGTCTAGAGCAATAAGGGCAGATTTGACGTTTGTCTTCATTGATTTGACTGAGGCGCCAGGATCATTTCTTGATGCACGCAGAAGCAAGGAGTCGAGTTCCTCAATTGACCTTCAGACACCAAATTCTTCAATTGAGGTTTAAGTTTATACATAATCATGAAATTTATTACTATAGCTCAGTTGCTAATGGTGATAATTATTTCAAGCATATTAGTTTCATAATGATTTTTGCGGGAAATTGATTATGTTACCTCAAACATTCATCGACATTGTTGAAAGCAGCTTTACCATTGCCACTGTCTGAAGCATATTGCGCAACCTATAAAAAGATTGTGGAGCTTTAATTAACTTTCACAGATACTAACATATCATAAAGTAGGGAGGGTGAAGAACTAAGATGCTGAAGGAAGCCTTTACTTACTGCTCGAATATTTATACGAAGAGATGCTGCAGGCCCAGAACGAAGTAGAGACCGGCAGAGGGCAAACTGGGGTTCATTGCCCTCTAATGTTTTATCTGTAGTAATAGAAAGAAAAGTATAAGTAGAATTTATATGAAGATAATCAAGAGATTACATGCATACAATTATATAAGAATGAGGCCAAATTTAAATCTCAAAAAATGCATACAACTCTAAGAGATTAGATGCATACAATTATATAAGAATGAGGCCAAATTTAAATTTCAAAAAAAAAAAAAAAGAATGAGGCCAAATTTAAATTTCAAAAAACTAAAACAATAAATAAATTTCAAAAAACTAAAAAAAAAAATGAATGACAGCTGTGGGATTTGAACCCACGCCCTTTCGGACCAGAGCCTAAATCTGGCGCCTTAGACCGCTCGGCCAAACTGTCTTGTTGATACTTAACCACAGAGTTATGATGAGATTGTGTGCATTATGCCAAATTTACCAATCCAATGAAGAAAAACAGGTCTCGTTAAATTCATGTTCATAGATTTTGTTTTTCATAGTTATCTTAGCATATCAAAAAGAGAGAAAAAATGGAAAGCTTGACAAATTGTACAATTATACCAACTAAGAAATAAATAAATCAAAGTCTAGAGATTTACCCAAATCCTCGATCTGGAACTGTGTGAGTATTACAGCGGGTACATAAGTCTCCAGAGGCTCTAGCTTTTTTCTGAGCATTCAAGAAAAAAATTAGAATCAGAATCATTATTTTGTAGGAACAAAACATTGATTTCAAGTATAATGTCAATAATATAAAACCCACTACAAATTACAAAAAAAAAAAAAAACAAATCTAAAATTAGGAAATAGCTACTTTAAATTTAATAAATTTATGATTGCTTAATTGTATATTTGATATGACACAAGTACAATAGGACATGGATGCGAGGACACAAGAATAGCAAAAATACCAAAATGTCACATAACACTTAACAGCATTAGATTTAAAATAAGTGATGAATGAGTTTAGTTGCATATGCTTCTATCCAATTGCCTATTGCTTACTATATAATACTACTAATTATATCATTTTCAATTCTCCGTTTTCATCATCTAAAAAAGAATAGATTAAAATCGTTCACCGAGGGACAACTTTTCCAATTCAAGAAGTCCATAACCACCATTATCATCAAATAGATCATGTGCATCTCCACTAATATCCTACAATCAAGCATGTCTCTATTCTTTTATATCCTTCCTCAAAGAATGAATAAAGGAGTATGTACTCCAATTCTGTTCAAAACATGATGAAGCTCCACAAAAAGCTCAAGAACACCCTCAAAGTAACAACTCATTGTTTTCTACTTAATTAACATAAGTCTCGGGTGTATACATCACTAACTTCAAGCCAGCAACACAAAAAATTATAAAAGATCCGTTTGAATTGACAGCTTATCAGCTAGCATAAACCCTTGCAAAACTGTTTGGAAGAGCTTATAGAAACAACATATGACATATTGATAAGTTGTTTTCAGTTATTTTCATAAGCTCTCTAGAATAGTTTAGGAATAATAGCCTATAGACTATATGAAAACAATCTTGTTATTGAAATAGATTATGCATAAGCACTTATATAATAAGCGCTTTAACTAAAGAGAGAAAGCTGTGAATGTGAATGAGAATTACCTCTTAACATATTTATCCATAAAATTTCCTTCAGCATTAGCACCTGCAACACAGAAAACAAGAGCAATTCAATGTGCAGAAGAAGAGGATGGAACAGCAAAAAGTGAAACAGAGAGAATGCATACGGTTAGGAGTGAGAAGGAAGGGGGAAAGAAGTAGAGAGATGGACACCATTCGCCGGCCTTCTCTCCATGATGGCGGTGAAAGTTCACACTTCACACGGTTAGCCTTCCGAGTAGAACAGTGCAAGGGTTTGGTGTTGCTAACATGCGCTGGGGTGACGAGTGACGCCATATCAACAACACAACATAATAATCGGAAGAAGGAATTATCCGTTTAGCTTTTGTTCTCCTTCACAAAAACACTCCTCTATTTAGCCTCCTCTGTGTTATTGCAAATATACCCTTTGTTTATTTACTTATTTATTTATTGGTACAAATTAAGATGAAAATATGTTGTATTAATCTTATTTATTTATTGGTACAATTAAGATGAAAATGTGTTAGTCGTGGAAAATTTGATAATAAATGAGGGATATAGGAATATCAGGTGCACGTGGGATTGGAATCTCAAATATAACTTTAGTCGTGGCCTGAGACCCATAAACTGTAATGGTGATGTTCTTAAGTTAGTTGAGGATGTAAAAGGATTTGACTTGGTGGATGTTTATGTTGAGCACTCAGTAGAAGTGATAGATGAGTCTGAAATAGTATATGATTATGATGAGGATGATGGTCCAAACTATGTTGATGATGAGGTTGATAGTAATGTTGAAGTTACAAGTGATCATGATATGGCTGATGTTGAAGTTGGTTGTGAACCTGTTGAGGCTGGTGATGAATTTGGGAGTGAACATATTGAGGCTGGTGTTGAAGTTGGTAGTGAACATGTTGAGGCAAATATTGAAGTTGGAATGGAAAACAACAAGAGTTCGGGTGATTATGATTATGAAGACTATATTGGAAGTGATGGTGAGTTAGGTAGTTTTGGTGATGATGATTATGAGTTCAGTGAGCATGCTATCAATGTTGAAAATGTTGAACATAATGTGGATTTGGATTTGACAACTGTCATACAAGATGATGAGGATGTTGATAGAGCTAGACATTCTGATGAGGATGGTGATTCTGATGTGTTGCATATACCTAATGAGAGTGGTAGTGATGAGGAACATGAGAAGTTTCCTTCTTATAAAAGTGGCGAGTCATTAAAGTTTGAGCTAGGTATGGTGTTTAGCAAAAAAAAATGGTGATGGATGTTTAAAAAGAATATGTTATGGGAGAAGAAAAAAAATATTGTCATTAAGAAAGATGATGCAAAGAGAATAGCGAATAAATGCATGGAAGAATGCAATTTCCACATGAGAGCTAGTAAAAAGGTAAGGGATCAACATTGGCAAGTAGTTAGTTTATTTGATGAACACAACTGTTCTATAACTCCATGTAACATGCAAGCAAAGACTACATGGTTGGCTAAGAAGCTTGGTTACATTCTAAGACACAACCTTGACATGAAGCCAGCAGGATTGATTGCTTATTATCTTGAAAGATGAGGAGTGAATTTGTCCCATGATCAAACTTATAGAGCTAAAGGAAGGGTTGTGGATCTGTTACAAGGTGCTGGTATGGACTAATTTAACCATTTGAGGAGCTATGCCCAAGATTTATTGAAATCCAACCCTAATAGTAGTGTTGTGATCAAATGTGCTGACTCAAATGAAGGCCTTGTATTTGAGAGAATTTATGTATGTTTAAAGGCTTCCAAGTATGATTTTGCAAAATATTGTAGGTCATTAATAGAGCTCGATGCTTATTTTTTGAAAGGTGACTTTAGTGGGCAATTGATGGAAGCTGTGGGGAGAGATGGAAATAACAAGGTTTTTCCTATTGCTTATGCTGTTATGGAGGTTGAAAAAAGATTCTTGGGATTGGTTCATCAAAATTCTATTGGAAGACTTGAAAGGTATAAACCAAAGGGCTTATATTTTTATCTCATACCAACAAAAGGTAACTTGTAATTATTTATCTGATGGTCAAGTTGTAATTATTCATGTAGTGACATTGTAATGGTATTGTTTGTATGTTAGGGATTAGCTCTAGCAATTCAAAGTGTGAGTGCTCGTGTTGAGCAACGTCTTTGTATGAAGCATCTATATGGGAATTAGAAGAAGAAAAATCTTGGGCTTTAATTTAAAGAGGTTGTGTGGAGTACATCATAAGCTACAATTGCACCAGCATGGGAGAGGGCAATGTTAAAGATGAAGAGCATGAAAGAATCTGCATGGAAAGAAATGGTGGATATCCTTACATCTTACTGGAGTCGATCTCACTACGAAACATATTCTAAATGTGACCTTCAGGTAAACGACATGTGCCTGGCTTTCAATAGGGCCATTCTAGAATATAGGGATAAGTCAATAATTACTTTATTGTAAGGGATTAAGCGTTACCTTACTAAGAGGATAGCTAAGTAGAAGGAAGTAGTGAATAACTACAGTGGTGATATATGCCCTAAAATACAATTGGTTCTTGAAAAGAACAAGAAGAATGCATCACATTGGACTCTTACATGGCATGGTGATGATGACATGGCCATATAATGGTGTGACTAATGGAATTGACACATATGTTGTTAATCTAAAATAAGACTAATGATGAACCAAGAAATCAACATGTCCTTCCTAGAAAACTTGCAACAGTCACTTGCCATAAGTGTGGAGCAATGGGACACAACAACAAAAGTTGTAAAGGCAAGAGGGTTGCTGATAGAGCCATCTCAAAATATGGAAATAACAAGAAGACTACAAAGGATGGACAAAAGAAGAATACAAAGGGTGGATAATAGAATAAAACAAAGACAAGTGAAGTTAAAATTGGAAGCTCATCACAAGCACCCCCTACCTACACAACCATCTCAGCAGTAGTATTTTGATTTGAAGTACCTTTAATGTTGTGTATTGTTCAAGTACTATAAGAACATGTTGGTTAAGTTGTTATTTGGTACCTTTTGGATCAAGTACGATAAGCACCTTTTGGTTAAGTTGTAATTTTTTACCTTTGGATCAAGTACTATAAGTACCTCTAGATTAAGTTGCTAAACATATGTAATGAACAAGTATAATGTATGTGATTAAGTACCTTTTGCCAGTTTCAAAAGTTTGAGATATTGAAATATTGGTACGTTGTGACCTGTAATATTAAAATATTGAAAGTTTGCAAAGCTTGATTTAACTGTACACTGAAATAATGGTACGTGTATGATGTGACCTGTAATGCTGCAATGCTGTGAAAATCTTGGTTTGTGTATGTTGTAATTTAACAATGACCTATAATGATGTGTATGTTGTGATGTTATGGTCTATAATATAAAAATGATGTTATTATATGTATGTTGTGATATGGTGGTCTCTATTTAGACAACAACTAGAAAAGAATTGGCACAATTTAATAGCATATTTTTAGGAACAACATAACATTGAACAACATTTCACATTACAACATTTCACATTACAACAGATTTTCTGGAAACATTACTCCCAATTACATTGAACAACATTTCAAATTACACATCTTACTTCATTACACATCCTGAACAACATTTGACAAAGTCACTCCACATCCTACTTCATTACACATCCTGAAACTAGTCCTATTACCAACACAATAATAATGGCAATCGAAAACTTCAAATACTTGATCTTTATATTCAAATTCTTGATCTTCATATTCAAATTTTTGATCTTCATCTTTAATTCATCTTCTTGGATCATCCCTCATCGATTTTAACCTTTGCATTATTCAATATCTGATTCAATATGAAATCATGTCTTTTGCTATTGGGCACATCTCTTCATCACACCAAACAAAATGGTTGCATCGTTTGTACCTCTGAATCTACATAGGATATGAATTCTCAATGATGGAAAGAATTGGAAAATTTGAGACTCAAACATAACTGATACAAAAACTTACTTTCTACATCGCACACCCGTAAAAGTGGCATCTTGGGTTAGTATCGGTCCATGATGTCATCAACGGTGCATTAAGACCATATATACATTCACCATGGACGGAGGGAGATTTTGTTCGATTGCTTGCTTCGAAACACCAAGACATGGTTGATTGGCAAAGTAAGATGCAATTTTGTTATATGGATGAAACAATTTTGTTATGAAGAAGAGGCAAGCTTGAATGTGCATACAACTAATGAATAAGATGAAGAGAAATTTGGGGTCATCTAAAATTAACATTCATCAGAATATTATGTTCTCTGGTTAATGAAGAGAAATTAATAACAAAACTAATTCAAAGAATTTCATAAATTCATTTTGAAATTAAAAATAATGAATTGACTCATTTAATGAAGTGGCAGCCTGTTGACTGATCCATGTCATCATTTTTATGTGCCACATACACAAATATGGGGAGGGACCAAAAAATTGCCAAAAAAATGTATATTTTGGGACCAAAAGGCTGAATTTTTTAAAAAGGGGTTCAAAAATTCAAAATAATACAAATAGAGGGGTTAAAATTGCATTTAAGCCTATTTTTAAAAAAAACTTATATTGGAAGGATTAACATATTACCTTCAAAGAATTTGGGGATAATGCATACCTTTGTTTGCCACCACAAAAGTGTTAACACTATCATTTAGTCTCATACACATCAACAATTTGACACATCTGAGTGGCTAATGTTTGATAAGTTGCAATTACATGTATATGATTGAGTTAATTATTATGTCCATATAATGGATGATCATATGCATTATTTAATGATTATTGTCATTGATTTGTTGTCTCATGGATTTCAAAGTAGTTATTTAATGTGACAATTGTCCATAGAAATATGTAAGAATTTATTACTTCTTGTTTCTATGTGATTCAAATATATTCCTTATTGACTCATGTATGAACATAATATTAGTATAAGGGATTTATGGTGGCAGAACAAAACCTTGTTGTAAACTGTAAAGAGGCCCATTAACACTTAGCATTTAAACATGAGTGGTCCTATACAGATTTGGGTGATAACGAGACTTGAAGTTAGATTCATACTAGTGATTTCATGTTGCATATGCATATTATTGAGAAACAAGTGTGAGTTGTGTTAGTCCTACATTTTTTGGAAATATGGAGGTTGAACACTTTATAAGTAAGACGACTCATACATTGATGGATCATCACGAGGGAAGCATCAATGTTGGGTAAAAGATTCCCCTAAAGTTCAAAAACTAACCCAATAAAGTGAGAGAGAGAGACCACATATTTACCGAAAAATTTAAGATAATGGGTGTATGGGTCGTCTCACTTCCTTCACTTTTTCAAGCAATGTGGTACTTACATGACTCACACTTGTTTCTCAGCAATCTAACCCTCGAGTATGAGTCCATCCACTATGAACCTCACTTAAGTGGAAGCTCTTTCATCGGCATACACTTGTACTTTTGTTTGCAAACTACAATGGGACATGTCGCCTAACCACCACCTTGTCAAAAAGACTTTTGATACAAGGAGTCAGTCCCTTACTTGAACCATCGACTTTGATGCCATTGTTGGGTCATAAAGAGTTGGGTTATAGATTGTGGGATCCAATTGAAAATAAAATTATTAGAAGGTGTGATGTGATATTTCTTGAAGACCAAACTATTTATGATTTTGATAAAATAGATAAGTCAAAATATGATGGTAGAAGTTATACTAATGTTGTGCTTAAACCTCCTAGTGGAAATTTTGTTGATGATCTAGATATACAGGTAGGCGATGATAATGTAACCAATGACCAATAACCTTATCATGATGAGCAAGTTGAAGAGGCTACAATGAACAAATGTATGTAACCAATAACCAAGAACCTTATTTAGTTCTTGTTGTGACACTTACTAATTTAGTTATGAATGGGAAATTGGTAATGTCAATGATTAAACATTGCATGCTTAATGAAAAAGTTAGAAGAGATGAGTGTGGTATAATTGTTACTCCTAACCAGTTTGAAGATCTAATTATCGAGTCAGATGGGAGAAGCATGTTGGGTCATCATAGGGACCATCCACATTGGGCCAAGAGCAATGCACAAGTGAAAGAGGCACCATATATGGTGTGTCTCTCACAAAGGAATGTCCCAAGTGTAAAATACACCCTCGAATTGCCCCTAACAGTGGTATTAGAGCTGATGGTTCAATTAAGGGACTGACTCCTTGTATCGAAAGTCTTCCTGACAAGGTGGTGGTCAGGCGGCGTGTTCCGTTGTAGTGCCTGCAATGGCGGTACAAGTGTATGTGGATGAAAGAGTTTCCGCTTAAGGGTAACATAGTGATGGACTCACACTTGAGGGGGGATTGTTGTGCACAAATGTGAGTTGTTAGTCCCACATTGCTTGGAAAAGTGGAGGTTGAGCACTTTATAAGTGAGATGACCCATACACCTATCACCTTAAGGTTTTGGGTGAATATGTGGTGTCTCTTTCACTTGTGTGTTGCTCTTGACCCAATGTGGATGCTCCTCGTGATGACTCAACAATGGTATCAGATATGATGGTTTAATTAAGGGATCGACTCCTTGTATCAAACATCTTCTTGACAATATCGCGGTCAGGCGGCGTGTCCTATTGTAGTGTTTGCAACGGCGGTACAAGTGTATGTGGATGAAAGAGCTTCCGCTTGAGGGGCGCATAGTAGATGGACTCACACTTTGAGGGGACGATTTTTATGCACAAGGGTAAGTTGTTAGTCCTGCATTGCTTAGAATAGTGAAGGTTGAGCACTTTATAAGTGAGATGACCTATTTATTGGCGCAACAATCAGGGGGTTGAGCGAGGAGCATTCTACTTTATGGAAATTTTCTTTAAACAACACACCTTTGTGAGAGACTCACCACTTATTCACCCAAAACCTTAAGGTTTTGGATGAATAAGTGGTGTGTCTCTCACTTGTGTGTTGCTCTTGGCCCAATGTTAAATGCTCATCCTCGTGAATCAACAAATGGTCTCAGAGCCTTTGGTTTCGAGAAAGGGATCAGCTTACTTGTATCGAAATGCCTATAGGGGTGTCCCATTAAAGAAAGTCAACGGTGGTATAAGTGTATGTGGAAGAAAGAGCTTCCATTTGAGGGGGAGAATTGTGGATAGACTCGCACTCGAGTGAAAGTGATGAGAATGTAGAAAGTGTGAGTAGTATGGATAATAGCCCCACATTGGATAGGAATGTGGTGACTTGAGCATTTATAAGTGGGAGAACCCACTCACCGATCACCTTAAGATTTTGGGTGAATAAGTGGTGTGTATTTCACAAAGGTGTGTTGTTCAAAGAAAAGTCCCACAAAGTAGAATGCTCCATACTCGACCCTCCGATTGTTGCGCAAGCAAAACTAGAAATTTTCATAAGTGTGACAAATCTGAGAGTCGCAGCAAATCAAGAAGCAAGTCAATAACTAGAAAAGAAATTATATGCTACAATTATGGCAAGGTGGGATGCATAAAAATGAATTGCAAGTTTCTCAAAAGAAAATATTCAAGGAAAATAGATGAAGGTAATGAGAAGAGAAATAATAAAGACACAACAGTAGTTGCGCGTGGCAATGATGTATATAGGGATGAAATTTTGGCTCATACCTTATGGATACCCGCAAAAAATGCCCACAACGAATAGGATAAAAATCCGCAAAATAGGTACAGGCACGAATAACTACCCATTAAAATAAGCGAATATGGGCGCGGGCACGAGTACCTTACTACCCACCCCGCCCCATACCCACATTACTTATTTATATAATGTCATTTATATTATTATATAAAAAATGCACATTCGTCAAATTTTAAAAAAATATATCGCTATTAAACTATTACACATTTTAATAAAAATATTTATTTATTTCTTAAGTCAACAATAACATCCATAATTTTTTAATATTATTAAAAAAATTAAGTTATATAATATTTTATAATTAATTGATTTAATTTTACTACACACTCAGGTAAACGAGTACGAGTATGGATATTGAGATACCCATAGGGCACTAGTATGGGTATGAACATTGGTGTCCACGCAGATATGGACTCGGGCACAGAGATTTTTTCGAACCGCAAGTATGCGGATGGGTACTATAGTTCTTTGTCCTAATCCTGTCCATTGTCATCCCTAGAAGTATACATTGTTTATGATGATAATTCCATAAACCTTACATGTCAAGATTCAACATGAATTTTTGTTCTCAGATCCTCGTACCATGTTACTCCTTTTGCATGATGCTTTTGTTAACATTAAGGAGTTATTCATTTGATCAAGGTTAGAACTTAGGAGTAGTTTTTTTTCTTCTCAGAATCCTGCAAATATATAAAAATAAAAAGCAGAATACAAAGATCTAAGGGGACAAAAACTAAAACCCAGTAAAAACATACAACCAAAAAATAGAGAGAGCAACCTTAAAGGGTAAATAAAGAAAATCTAGATCTTAATTTTTAGTTAACAAACACGCACTACAAGTACAATCCAACGTACCCGCGTACAGGCTCGAAACCGAATTGTAAAAAAATAGTAGTTTGTGAATTGATAAACACATAATCCAAATCTTCAAGAATAGCGAATGAACTTTACCGCCAACACAGAAACAAGTCCATACCCCAACAACCCACTGTATCAATATACCACAAAATCCCTATGTTAAAAACAGTAAGCAAAATGACTCTCTCGAGCCAAATAATCCACTATCAAAAAATGATATGGATATCCACTCAATCTGATATCAATCACAATGATTGATATAGATATAAAGTCGACATCGATGCAAAGGAGGCAAACCTTAAAACTCGAAATCTGCAGATCTCAACAGATCTATAAACAATCAGAACATCAAAAGATAAGGACACCAAACTTGCATTGAAAACACAAACTTGCCTATGTCGAAGAACTGAAAACACACACGACCCTAGCGAGAAAGAAACCACCGTTGCGCACCATTCGTCGTCGGCAAGGTAAAAAAACAACCCCATCAAAAGGGGTTTGACGGTGACGCGACCAAGATGACTGATCGCACCAGCGTAAATTTGAGGTTACATTAGGAAAAACAACTTTGAATTTAAGAAAGAAAGGATGAAACTTTAAAAAAAAAAAAAAAAAGCAGAGCATTTGTCTTTTTTTTTTTTTTGGCTTTATACCACCGGTTTAGTCCGGTTCGGGGGCGAGTTCTGGCATCAAGTGGTTTCATCCCCCTCCCGATCGCAGTTGCGGGGGATCGAACCGTGGTTCTCCCTACCAAGTCCAGCGCCAATCACCACTGGACCAACTAACGATTGGTAGCATTTGTCTTTTAGAGAGACGATAATGCTTTGCCAGAGTAGTTTGATTTAACTCAATAATAAAAAAGAATCTCTTTAAATTGATTGGTGTTGTTTCCGGAGTCTTTGTTTTTTAATATCCCTAACTAATGCCCTGCCCCAAGTTTGCTTATAAAAAAACAAATTGTACTAACAAATTTGAAACTTATTTGTCACTAATTAATTAACTAATAAAATCACGTGCCATTAAAAGCAGTATTAGGAAAAGAGAAAAAAAAAAACTCTTAAAAATCTTCAAATGATAATTTGCTGATTCCTCTTTTTGAATTACAATAATAAACCTAACCACGCCGACAGATTATGAACTAATTTAATTATAAAATCACTAACATGAAATGAGTATAGTTTCCTAATTGAAACGTACTTTCTTCCTTATAAGTTATAATAATCTCATAATAATTAAACTTCCAGAAACTTTAAGAACCTACCTTGAGCTACCAAAGACCCACTCGTTTGGTGGATTTTCAACACAGAAACAGACATAATAACAACACACAGATCTATCTTCATTCTCTGTTTCCTCTGAAACAGTAACAATGCCTAAAACTTTCACTGTCTGCTTTCTTTTCTTCATCTTTTTCTTCTTTCTTGCTGCTTCTACGGGCTCTACTGCCGCTGTTACTCAAAGTAAGTCTTGAATAAGTTCTTTTTACTTTTTATCTACTGGTTTTGATTCAAGATTTGGAATCTTGCTGTTACTCAGTTTGATCTATTATAGAATCGCTTTCTAAAAATGTGATTTTAAATACCTTTGCTGTTAATTTTTGTGATCTGTATCAATGTTTGCTCCTTTGAGATGAAATGAGTTTTACAATGCCGGCATTTCACAGTAAACCTGCCAGCTGTGACTAGATCTTAATTGCTAGGGAAAAATAGTTTCATTTTTCAATATTGTTGAATCTTGGTTGGTATAGAAGTTTCTTATAATTCAGATGTAAGAAAGTTTCAACTATATTATTATCTTATGCTAATTAGTTAACTGTAGGAATCAGAATGAGTAATAATCACTAAAAACTCTTTCCGAGGTTCTGGGTTCCAATCTGGATGATGGTGTTCAACCTAACAATATTGATTTTTGTTAGTTGAGATAGGATTTGCGGACTCGTCGTTATATTTTGTACTTGCTAAATGTACAATGTGTGACAACGCCTAGTTGTATAGGGGCTGTCAGAGAGTTTTAGGATTGTTGTGGTATCAAAGCAAACTCACTCAGGGACGGTGAGGAGCTATGTTTATTGGTGTCTTATGAGTGAATTGAATGTCCTTCCTCAACCTTAGAGTTGAGGTATTTATAAGAGCCTCTTGGGTTTGGGTCTTAAAACCCAAGAAAGCACTAACAACTCCTTTATCTCTCATGAGCTTGGGAATTTATAGTTATTTCTCCTATTACACTAGAGAACATGACCTGTACTCTTCTTACTAAGCAATTTCTAAGTAAGGACATGTCATTCCCTGTGTCTTCATCAATGTGCAAGTATTTCAATTAGCGGGCGACCATTACAGATAAGGGGCGCACGTTCCAATAAATGGGCGATTAGGACACTTGCTGGAGAGATATATTGCATCGCATGTCCTTCGAAAACTCTTGTGCCGCCTCTTGCGGCCCTTTTGTGAATATACCAGTACATTTTTCTTTACATACTATATATGATTAAATTTCTTTTATTGCATTAACTAGTATATACTCACTGTCACTGTGTGTTTTCTAAATTCTCACTGGGTGACATTTTGAAAACCACTATGCAGCCAATGTTACTGCTAACCCTGCAGACAAGTTAGTAGCTGAGATTAACAAAAACAGAACTGCTCACAAGGATTCATCTCTATATGACAATCCCGGGCTTGCATGTCTCGCTCTACAATACATTAAGGCATATCAGGGTGATTGTGGTGCTGTTGGTGGATCTGATGCCAAGAAACCTCCGGAGTCTCAATTTGTTGAAGTCTTTGCCCCAACCTGTGGTGTTAAGGCGACAACTCTTGCTGTTATAACCGGTCGTTTCTTGGGGTGCCAGACTAAGTATGTTCATGCACCGGAGGCGTTTTCAGAAATCTTGATAAGAAACCAGAAAAGCTTAGACCTGCTATACAGTAAGAACCACACTCAGGTGGGTGCTGCTGTTACAGGTACTGATGGAGGGTCTCCTTATTTCTGGTGTGTGTTGTTTGGCAATGGTAAACCTAATAGCACCTTTGCTTTTGAGGGTGGTGTGGCTAAAGCAACAAAACCAGGTTGCTATAGCGGAGCTAATGATGAATGCAGTGGTGCTCAAGATTGGTCGCCGGTCAATTTGATGTGGCTATTTGCTGCCTCAGTTTCAATTGCAATGGGTTTTGCATTTCCATTATGATCATGAATTGTATGGATTTCCACTTGATTTATGTGACTTTATTCTTTTTTTCTTCTTTCCATTGGTTTTGATTTTGTTATTTATTGAGATACTCTTGCCAATTGTCTTTCTATCTTTAAAGTTTACCTATGAAATGTGTGATATTGGCTCTTGTAAATTTCTTGTCTAGCAATTCAAGTTTTGCATTAATTGTTTTAAGATTGGAGTTGAAGATGCATTGATTTGGACAGTCTGCAATGTACCCTAGCCCTGATAACGGGTGAAGTTGTTGAATAAGCTTTTTTGAGAAATCATAATATAATCATACTTTAAAATCATATCACACTTGAAAAGATTACTACTAGACTAGACAACAAAAATCATATCACACTTGAAAAGATTACTACTAGACAACAAAAATAATCATATGTGAATGGTAAAAAAAAAAAACAAAATGGTAAAATCAACATTTGTCTTAATATTCTATCATCCAAATTATTAATTTAGAGATCTTTTTTTAATAATTTTCTTAAAACTTTTTTAGGTCTTCCTTCATTTCTCTCCATTTGATCTAGTCTTTTTATTACTTAATCTATAAGTCTTTTTCTATATGTTCAAAACACTTAAATCTATTTTATACAACTTTTTCCACTATAGGTGTTATTTCAACATTTTCTATAATATTGTCATCTTTAATCTTATTATGTTGTGTTAATCTTAACTCTCCAACATTGTGTTCCATATAATATCGCAGGTCTTTACCGTAGGTCGATAAAAGAAATTTTTCAGCTTGAGCAGTACTTAGTGTCACATAAAATCTCTTAAGTACTCCTTCATTTCAGCCGCCAAAATTGAACTCCTTGGTTTACATCCCTTTTATTTCTCCAATATTTTATATTACGAACCCAAGATATTTAAACCGCATGACTTGTGCGATGATATGACCTTCAATTTTCACCTTTAGATAATAAACGCTTCTCCTTTTACTTAACTTACATTTCATATACTTTATCTTACTTCCGCTTATAAAGTCATGTATTTTTAAATCTCGTCTCCAAGTCTTGAACATCTTATTTAAATTCTTTTTTTACTCTTCAAATAGACAATATCATCTATAAAAAACATGCATTTCAGTCTAGCTCTTGGATATGTTTTGTGAGTATATTCAAAATTAAAGTAAAAATATAAGAGCTTATGGTTGAATCTTGATGCAACTTATTGTAGTGGAGAGAAACCATTTGTCTCCACCCTATGTCCGCACATTAGTCGACACCTTATTATATATATCTCGGAGAAGGTGTATGATAGTGTTTAGAAAAGTTTTGTGAAATTTTTTAGAAAAGAATGTACAGATGAGAAGTTGACTAAAACATCATCCCGTTATACCTAAAAATGTCAAACATTGATTTGACTATATCACTCATCTCTCTTATGTATTACTATTTAATTTGTTCCAAACGAGCATGAACTAATAACTTATGTTTTAGTTTTAACAATTGTAGAATGACTAGGAACTGTTGTTCTTTTTGTAGTTTTAACAATTGTAGAATGACTAGGAATTGTTGTTCTTTTTGCTAGTGATTTTAGCATACTTTTTAGAATAATGCTATACTTACACCCCCAAACTTACACCAATACTTACACCATACACTGTTCACCGTATTTATACGGTGAACAGTGTTTTTTAAAATAAAATAATAATATTTATAAAAAATATTTTTTATTTTTAAAATTATGGACGACACTGTTCATGTAAGGACGTGCATTAACCAACTTCATTACTGCATTAACCAAGTTTTTACACTGCATTAACCAAGTTTGATGACGGCTAAAAATCAATTTTAATACCTGGATGTTGCATTAACCAACTTCATTACTGCATTAACCAAGTTTTTACACTGCATTAACCAAATTTGAGTAATGCTATTCTTACACCCATGAACAGTACTTTTCAGTAGTCATTAAATTTGGTTAATGCAGTGTAAAAACTTGGTTAATGCAGTAATGAAGTTGGTTAATGCAACATCCAAGTATTAAAAATAATTTTTAGCAGTCATCAAACTTAGTTAATGCAGTGTAAAAACTTGGTTAATGCAGTAATGAAGTTGGTTAATGCACGTCCTTATATGAACAGTGTCGTCCGTAATTTTAAAAATAAAAAATATTTTTTATAAATATTATTATTTTATTTTAAAAAACACTGTTCACCGTATAAATACGGTGAACAGTGTTTGGTGTAAGTATTGGTGTAAGATTGAGGTGTAAGTATAGCATTGCTGTACTTTTTATCACTAAGTTGAGTTTTCTATTTTATTTAACAGTCGCATTAGTACTTTAGCTAAATTCTATCAAAATTTGATAAGATGTTTACTTCTCTCGCCATTGAGATTACAAAATGGCTATCAATTTCTTCACAAAATATGGCACAAAAGAGATTCTTACACACTTATAAAATATCTCACAACAACACTGTTTGAGTATCACATGACCTTACATAGATGATTTCCACTTCAAAATAAGAATAAGAACAGTAATAGTCACAAAAATACCGCCTGAAGAACCGCAGACTCTATGAATCCAGTAACGATCAAACACAGCAAAGCTCTGGTCCAAGTAAGCTGATAAAGCTATGCACAAAATCAATAAAAGAAGTAGCAAAGGCAGCCAAACAGAAATGTTTATGAGCTGTTCCTCATCTTCCAAGTCACTGTCACTCTCTGGCTTGCGCTCCATATAAAGAGGAGAGGCCACGGCTAGAACCACCAAACCTATGGTGGCTAGTTTCTCATATAACGAAAATCTGCTTCCTCTTCTGAAAGCTTCAAGTTCCATTCACTATGCTATGATTTTTGAGTGACCCTGGTCCTTGGTTCGTTCCCTGTGGATAGCTAATGTTTGTTTGTTTTTCGCAGAAATGAATATGGTGGAACTGTTAGGGAAAAACCACCACCATAATGTTAATATGGTGATTGGAATCCTACTTTTTCAAAGCAAGGTAGTAAGGACTAGAAATCACATGGATGTTTCTGAAAGGCTATTTCAGTAGCTTTTATACTTGTTACATTGCATGGATATGATTATGAATCAGATTCTCTACTCGTAAATCATAATATTCTCCTCCTGCTCAAATTTCATCTGGAATCTGATGCTGTCTGTTTCTACTATGGAAGTGCACGCGAAATTAATTAATGTAAAGAAATACACAATCTTCGGACAAGGTTCTTTTACAGTGAGCAATTCACTTTAGAAAGTAAAGTAAATAATACCAATGGTTGATATTATATGTGCTTAACAAATCACAAATCATGTGTAATTGCAAAATCTAGCTTATTTAGAGGATGAACGGTAGGAGAATTCAAGGCGGAAAAAAAAAGGTATTAATATGATTATAATAAATTCAGAGGTTTTTACAAAAAAAAAAATCATAGGAATCGCAGGTTCGAAAATTGTGTTGCCTAGAACTATGATAGCCGAAGTTACAACAGAAACCTATTTAAATAAATAAACAGGCAGAGGTACAATCGAAAGCATTGTGATATTCTAATCTGCAGTTGTGGAGGTCTTTGACCCGATCCCTTGAAGCCGTCTCATCCATTTGTTCTGTGAAGAAGTAACATCGGTAGACTGTAATCTTGTTTCAAGACCTTGTTTAGATTGTTCTGTGATTGGAAGCTCAGCAGGGAGTGCTGCAGCAGTGCTGGTGAAGGCATTCAGGACAAGAAATGCTAGGATGGGAGAGAGATCCAGTCCTCCAATAGGAGGGATAAGTCCACGGAATACGTTCAGATACGGGTCACATACGGTGCTGAATTAAGCAAAAAATCATTTTATTCAACACGCAGAAATTAGATCATAGCATCATATGCATAAGAGATGAAATAACAGAATCAAATGTTTTGGTAATTTAAGGTAATTTATTATATTTTACTTGCATGCCACTACGCAAGTACTCTCATGGAAATGGATTCCGTCAGTCAAATAGTGAATGCATCAATATTTCAACATCCGATTTCGAACATTGTTTTACAATGTTTTCAATTTATTTATCGAACTTAAATTCTAAACCATCTAATTTCAATCAAGCGGCTTCCAAATCATTGACATCAGGGTTCTTTGACTGCAGAAAATCAGAGTCCCTTTCTAATAGCATCTCGTCCACAACCCAACACGTTCCATTTTGTGCGCTCATTTTGACCTTCCTCAACTTAAATTAAACACCTCATAAGTCATAAGCACCATATTTTTCTGAGTATAGATTCCCCTAATATCACATCATTACATTTCGTCGACAAAGTATATCATTTAAATGCCTTCTTATCCCCTCATGGAACATAAGCTTTAGAGTTTATATTGATTCTTTGTTCCCATAAGAAACTCTCTCCAACCAACAACAACAACCAAGGCTTATCCCACTAAGTGAAGACTGCTACATTCTATTCAGAACCATGCTTCTAAACAATTCGTTAATCTCAAGATCTTTCTTAATAACTTTTCTTATACTATTTTTGCTCTTATAGTTTTTCTAGGTCTTCCTTCACCTCTAGTCGCTTGACTCCTCTCCATCTGATCTACTCTCCTTACCACAAAATCTACATGTTTTCTCTTTTACATGTCCAAACCACGTAATTCTATTTTCCAGCATCTTTATTTCTATAAATGTTTCCCCAACATTCCCTCCAACCATTCTAGATTTTTCAGATTCTTGACCACTTTGTTGACACTAAATATAACTCTAAGCTCTAAACTATATTTCATCAATCAATATTTACATCTATTTCACAATTGGCACATTGTGGCTACCAAAACAAATGAATAAAAGAATGGGTCATTCATTCACCTGAGAGGAGCAACGAGAGCAGGAGGAGCATTGGGAAACCAGGTAAGAACAAGCCTACAAACAATCAAAGTATTGTAAAGGTTCAAGAAATTCTGAAGCCCATTAGCCACCACTAACCCAGCCACAGAATCTCCAGGCAAAACAGCAGCAAAATTGAGATGATTATTCACCAATCTCCTATTCCTATAGTTACTGCACCGAATCTGATAAACCACAAAAATCAAAACTCCCACTAAAATACACATAACCAAATCACAAAAAGTATTACTAATACATTTATTACCTGGAAGCATGTGTCATGGAATTGAGAGGAAAGAGAGAGTAGTTTGTTCAATATAGGGTTTTTAGAGGCGAGGGAATGGAGAAGTTTGGAACAATGATCGACTGCGTTGGAAATGGAGATGGGGAGTTGGGGAGTGGGGAAATTGGAGATGGGGAGTTTGAAGAATGGGAGTGCGATTAGGAATGGTGATTGGGGGTTTCTTGAATGGAAGGAGATGTTGTTGTTGTTGTTGGTTTCTGAGTCGGTACTATTCGGAGCCATTGTATGGAGGTGAAACAGGATAACCTGAGGACAGGTTATGGGTCCTGTGATAAGATAACTATCTAAAGAAGATAATGAAGATAGGAGTGTAGTAGTCTATTCCCTCAACGCCCACCCACATCTATGGTTTTTTTTATTAATAAAAAATGAACGGTTTCTTTTTATTAGGCATAACTAATAACAAACCCGTGCATACTCACGGGTTGTGTTCGGTTACGCGAATTTCGATATATCATTTTTTTTAAATAGAAATGTTAAAAAAGAAAAAAAAAATTAGATAAATAATTGATTATTTCATATATAAAAATATTTAGATCAATAATAGATTTTTTCCCATATATCATTTTTGGATTAAAAATATTTAATCATAAATATCATTTCTCGTATATAAAAATATTTAAATAAATAATAGATTTTTTCCCGTATACAGACTTCATTTTTGTTTAGGTATCATTTACAAAAATATTTGAATCAATAGTAAATTTCGTATATACAAATATTTAGATCAATAATAAATTTTTTCCCGTATACCATTTTTAAATAAAAAATATTTGGGTCATTAATACCATTTTTCGTAAATAATAGATTTTTTTCCGTATACAAATATTTTTTTTGTTTAGGTATCATTTACAAAAATATTTGAATCAATATTAAATTTTCGTATATTAAAATATTTAGATCAATAATAGGTCAATTTTCGTATATTAAATTTTCGTATACAAATAACTACAATTTTTCGTATATAAAAATATTTAGGTCAATAATAGATTTTTTCCCGTATACAAACTTCATTTTTGTTTAGGTACCATTTACAAAAATAAGGGTATTTTGGACTTTTCCACAACCATTAATTTTTTTACATTATAAATTGATAGATTTTTTTTGGAAGAAAGAAGTGAGAAAGTGATGAAAGAGAAAAAAAATAGAGAATAGAGAGAGATTTGATAAGTTTGATAAAATATAAGAGTTGTATTATCTACTATCTACCCATTACTAATCAATTGACCAAACTACCAATAGTGCCCCTTCCTCAAAAATAAATTACACTATAAAAAGGATATTTTAGTAATTAACAAATTAACACTACAACTTTTCTACTTTCCAATAACTATTTGACACTTGGCAATTAAAATTCTATCTCCATTTCAAATGAATGGACACATTTTTACACTCTTTTCTCTCTCCCATTTTAAATCTCTTTTTTCAGTTTTCTCTCGTCTCTCTGTTTCTCTCCTTCCCTCTTCTCTCTCCTCAAACCCTAAAAATATCTAGAAAAAAAACAACAGAATCCCATCCCTGCCGTCGCAAAATCCAGATTACGTCGAGACTCCCCTTTCCCGTTGGCCACTCGGTTTCCCACACTTTCTCTATCTCACTTTCATTCTCTCTCACATTTTGAATTTAGGGTTAACAAGAGAGAAAACCCATTTTCTCCTTCTATTCCTTTTCCTCTTCTATCAATCTTCTTTTATTCGCTTTACTTTCTTTTCTCTAAATCTGATTTCATCCTCTTTTTTCTTTTTCATTTTCAATTCACAACTGATTTTCTCTATTTCTTCTCTTTCATCCATTCACTTTTTCATGTTTTTCCTTTCAGATCTGATCAACCTTGATCTTTCAAGAACCACCAAGCAACTCATTGATGAATACATAAGGTTAGTTACTCACTTTCTTGGCTCTTTTTCTCACTTTTTCTCTCACACGCAAATTAACAAACACATAAAAACACACATTCTTTAATCTCTACAATGTTATTTTTGCTTCTTCTATACTTACAGAAAAACACTAATTTTTCCATATTGTTTGCCTGATCTATAATCTATGATGATTTTCTCTGTTTTTGTAGTGAATGAGTTTAATTTTAGTATGTTTTCTTTTAGAAAAATTGCCCTGGTAATTTGTTTCTGATTAAATTTGAAATAAAGCGGAAAAGATTTTTTTTTCATTTGTCTATTTGTTTGTTGCCTATCAAAATTAAAAATTTCCCTATTTGATTAATTACAGAAATTTTATTTTCATTTTGACTGGATTGGTGGTTCTGATTTTGAAATGAATTTTTTTGTTTCCCAGATCAGACAGTTACTTACCCTTCAGACCTCCCAGATGGAATTATGATCAAGCGACAAGAAAGTGAAGTTGTTTTATACTCTGGTTTTCTTTAATGATAATATTGTGTTCAATGTTTTTTATGGAATTTTTGAAATTTACTTATTTGATTTTTTATTGAAAACAGCCCACAATTTTCTTTAAATGATGTTCATAATGTTTTTAGGGTTAATGAACTTTTTGGTCCCTCTAAATATTGCAGATTTCGTTTTTAGTCCCTCCAAAATTTTCCTTTAAGAAATCGTCCCTTCAAAATTTTTCATCTAAACTATTGGTCCTTAACGTCAAATTTGCTAGAGATTAGCTACGACTTTAGCCACCAATTAGCTAAGAAATTTGACGTTAGGGACCAATAGTTCCGAAGAAAAATTTTGAAGGGACGATTTCTTGAAGGAAAATTTTGGAGGGACTAAAAACGAAATTTGAAATATTTAAAGGGATGAAAAAGTTCATTAACCCATGTTTTTATTGTTATTTTTTTGACCTACTTAAGTTTCTATTTTGATAATTTTTTTCCTTCCTCTGAAAGTCAGGAAATTGCTCGATGTTTATGAAAAATTTAAGGTTTCTGACTTTGGCTTGACTCCATTGACTAAGCAGGTAAGAATGTGTTCTACTTACATAAGAAGATGACAATAATCTATATTTTCTTAAGCAAAAGATGTATTGGTTTAGTTTATAACAGAATAATAGCTTCTTGATTTTCACCTATTCAACTTAAATTGTATTGTGAATTATGTATTGGTCTTATGCTGCTGTTACACAACATAAGCCTGTTTTAAAGAATATGAAAGTTGTTTTAACATTCCTGCTCTACTTATTGGTGTTATGTTGTTACCAAAGTTTAAACTATCTTAGTTTTAGTTGATTTGAATCTAAGTTTTGTTACCAAAGTTGTTTAAACTATCTTAGTTTTAGTTGATTTGAATCTAAGATGCATAGATCAAGGTTGAGGCAGAAAACTCTAGAACAACATAAAAGTGAAAAAGTGTCCAAACTGTTGTGCAATAAGAGTCAAAATGGATTTTCCTTACCTCTTTTATCAATTTTTAATTGTTGTCTAACTAATCCTATTTGCAGAGCAACTAGGTAAGCAATAACAATTTGTTTGTATTATTATACTTTGCAGGAATTTACATACATTTTATTATTATTTATTAACCATTATAACGATCATTACTTGGGAAATAGCATATTAATTATATTGATGACTATTCATTATACTTTTTACTATTTATTATATTTGAATAATACATCAATAATTATATTAATCTTCGCCATTCATTACATTTTCATTATTCAAATATTATATTATTATTTTAATAACTATTCATTACATTTTTATTATTCGTTTCTATTGCAAAAATAGTTTGCTGCATAAATACAAAAAAATTTGCATGACGCCGGTTATTGCATTGATAAATAATGCACAATAGAGAAAACTATTGTCTCAGACTCTATTTTCTCTTTTTTTTTTTTTTTTGGAGAAAGTATATGTGCTTCATATTAATAGAAGCCCTTAAAATGCTTTTATAATAAATAGCAATTAACATCATAATTTGTTATGATGACTTATTCTCTCTAATATACATGGTTGTTAATTCAATTGAACCTCTTTGCGCATATTCCCATTTTGCAGAAACATTGCTCTTATAACAACAGAGGCGGGTAAAATATTAATTGTTGATTATTGTTTTTGTTTGACTTTTTAATGAAATAATGTTCTTAAAGCTTTTATTGTTGTTTCATGTTGAGATTTTAAAATGTATACCAATTTTCTCTCCTTTTTAGAATCTATTTAAATATCTTAACTCTCTTATTGTTGTATCAGGTTGATATTTAAATTTAAATATGATAATATACCACCACTTGCAGCTATATATTATATTTGGGGAGTTTGTCACGTGGATGCACATCAAATATATATATTTACGAGCTATTTTTTATGATTATTTAATAGAATTGAATTTGTATTATCATTATTTAATTTATAATTAAATAACTTATTTCAAATTATATATATTTAAATAAAATTTATACCATATTAAATAAATTTACCTATGTGTTGGGTATTTTGCATGCTTTCCAGTGATTCGATAAAATTCGTTGTCTCTATACTCTCTCTCCATCCTAAATTTGTCATAACATGTAATAAAATTGGTATCTAAAAATTTATGATATGAATTGTTAAAATTCGTTGTCTCTATACTCTCTCCATCCTAAATTTGTCATTACATGTAATAAAATAGTTGATGAGATTAGTGTTTGCCAACTCCGATAAATTTTATCATTAAAATTCAATATTTTCACGGGTCACTATCACCACAATATCGTTTTTATAACAAAATATTTGTAAACATTTATAAAATTCAATATTTTCACAGGTCACTATCACCACAATATCGTTTTTATAACAAAATATTTGTAAACATTTATAGATATTAGACACATTAGATTTATTGTATTGATGATTTGTTACATATTTATTTTTAAATCTTTTTAATAATTAGTGATTTTATAATAACAATTATATAAGAAACAATTAAGCCTTATCAAAAGATTTAAGATATGAATAAATTCACCCGTGCGGGAGCACGGGTATCTTACTAGTTTTAATAATAAAATTAAGAACTTTATGGTACAAAGACAAAAAAAACCCACAATTTTAATGTGGTGGCAAAAAATTAAATAAGGGTATTTTGGACTTTTCCACAACCATTAATTTTCTTATATTATTGATTAGTACTTTAAGTCTCTTAGCTTAATTAAATATTTTGCTTTAATTATTTAAATAAAAATGTTATAAAGTAGTCCTTTAACTAATATTCGGTTAATTTAAATGGTCTTTTTCATTAGTTTTTGTCAAAAAATATTAAACAGTCGATTACGTGGCATGATAAGTAGACAAATGTATCTTGTTGACTCAACATTTGTGTTATATTTGCATTTCAGGGTTGATTCTTCATCTTGCAGCTTTTGTTTTGCTTTTAGATTCTATCCACATTCTTCATCTTGCATCTTGTTTTCAAAAATTAGGGTTGAATCTTCATCTTCCAGCTTTCGTTTTCATCTTTCAACTTTTGTTTTCTTTTGTTTTTTATTGTTTGTCATGTTTTCTTTCGTTTGTTTTCCCAATGTCAAAGAATGCAAGCAATGCTTGAATGTCAAACCATCAAAGTTTTGGGACAGCTGGATATGTGCTTCGTGGAAACAAAAGGGTGAAGTGTTTTTGCCAAGATGAAAGTGTTCTTCGATATATTAGTGATATGAATAGTGTTAACTATGGGAGAAAATTTTGGAGTTGTGGAAATTATAGAAATTAAATGAAAAAAGGTTGTATTTTTTTTAAGTGGTTAGAAGATGAAATAGTTGATGAAAGAGATTTGAAAATTGAAAGACAAAAGAAGAAAATTTCAAATTTGAAGAATGAGGTTCACCACTTTTGAGGATGGTTGAAAATGTCCATTGTGAAGGATAGAAAAACACTTAGAAAGGGGGGGGATTGAATAAGTGTGACTTTAAAATCTTGGGCGATAAAAATAAATTGCACAATTATTTTTATCCTGGTTCACTGTTAACGAAGCTACTCCAGTCCACCCCCGCAGAGATGATTTACCTCAACTGAGGATTTAATCCACTAATCGCACGGATTACAATGGTTTTCCACTTAGCCGCAACTAAGTCTTCCAGAGTCTTCTGATCACAACCTGATCACTCCAGGAACAACTGCTTAGTTCACTCCTAAGACTTTTTCTAGAGTCTACTGATCAACACGATCACTCTAGGCTTAGTTCACTCCTAAGACTTTCTGCTCAGCCAACTGCCAAGACTTCCTGCTCAGCCAACTGCCAAGACTTCCTGCTCAGCCAACTGCCAAGACTTCCTGCTCAGCCAACTGCTAAGACTTCCTAGAGTATACTGATCAACCGATCACTCTAGTTTCTTACAACTTAATGTAATTCTAAGAGTTTACAAATGCTTCTTAAAAGCGATAATCACAACTGTGATATTTCTCTTACAGTTTAAGCTTAATCTCACTAAAATATTACAACAGCAATGTAGTGAGCTTTGATGAAGATGAAGATTCTGAGTTTTGATTTGAACAGAGTTTCAGCAAGTTAATTTGAATTGTATTGGTGCAGAATCGTTAACCTTGCTTCTCATCAGAACTTCATATTTATAGGCGTTGAGAAGATGACCGTTGAATGCATTTAATGCTTTGCGTGTTCCGTACAGCTTTGCATTTAATGTTATACGCTTTTGTCAACTACCTCGAGCCTTGTTCACGCTGTGTCTACTGACGTAGCCTTTAGTAGCTTTAACGTTCCTTTTGTCAGTCAGCGTAGTCTGCCACGTGTACTTCCTTCTGATCTGATGTTTGTGAATACGACGTTTGAATATCATCAGAGTCAAACAGCTTGGTGCGTAGCATCTTCTGATCTTGAAGTGCTTCTGAGCGTGATACCATCTTCTGATCTTCAGTGCTTCTGATCTCATGTTCTTCTGATGCTTCCATAGACCCATGTTCTGATTCTGCTTCGACCATCTTCTGATGTCTTGCCAGACCATGTTCTGATGTTGCATGCTGAACCATTTGAGACACAACTTCTGAGCGCTGAATTATGCGTACTCTTTATATATTTCCTGAAAGGGAAATTGCATTGGATTAGAGTACCATATTATCTTAAGCAAAATTCATATTATTGTTATCATCAAAACTAAGATAATTGATAAGAACAAATCTTGTTCTAACACATTGTGGTTGGGATCTTGTGTTTGTAACAATGTATTTCCAATAAGTTAGGAATTTGGTTGGGTTGAATTTTGTATATGTCATGAGTTTATCAATGTAATTTGGTTGTGTTTGTAACAATGCAGTGTGTTGTCATGAATTTATCAATGTAATTTAGTTGGCTGAATTTTGTATCTTTCATGAGTTTATCTATGTAAGATTTTCGTTAGTTTCATGCATAATGTTATGATAAATAATGTGTGTTCAATACACTCCGTCAATTTGTGATCACTATATTGGTGTAACATTTCAATAAGCACTAACAAAATTATAATAAATTGATCTTAATATCATGAATAAAAATGGCATTATAAGCCCTATCATTTCAACAAGCAGTGTCAGAATTACAAATAAGTTCTAAAAGGCATTATAAGTCATATCATTCAAAATGCAAAATTGCATAGCATTTTCATAATATGGTTACATTCTACAACAACATAGCAAAAGTATCAAACAAAAATCATAATTCATGGTTGACTTGAAATATGTCCCCCCCCCCTTTGAAGTGTTCTTTTCTTTTTTGGTGGTGACTTACTTGAAGGTGCTTGTGGTGGCTGATTTGGTGGTGTTTGGGTTGGCTGACTTGGAGTTGTTTGTGGTGGCTAATTTGGCGGTGCTTGCTGTGTTGGCAGTTTACATGTGGCCTTGTTGTGACCATCCTTATCGCAACGACTATGCTTAATTCAATGTCTTGCTCGTTTTAGATTTGACTCATCTCTCACCATTTCTTCAGCCTATTTCTTCCTTTTTTTCTTGGGCCTACCGAGTTGCCTCTTTATGGGTGGTGGCTGCAAATCAATAGAATCAACTTTTGTTCACAAAGTTTCCTCATTAACTTGATAAAGAACCGATGCATAACAAACTTCATAGTGTTCTTTTTTATAACATCCACAAAATCACAAAGTTCTAATTGTTGATTCTTCATGCATGACATTGCATGACAGAATGGCAACCATGTCAGCATCCATATTCTACATGAGCATTCTTTTTTAGAAAGACTAACAACATATTTTTCTCCGTGGAATGATAAATGTCTAACCTCGTATTCATATTCACTGCATGCTTATAACACATGTAGAAATCACAATATAATCATAAGCCAGCCCCAAGAGAGATATTTGTAGAAAGAAAAATATAACCATGTTACCTCATAATCCAATGGTTTGTTTTTTCTGATTCCTTTGCCATCCTTTTTTTTTATATTTAGTAGAACTATACCTTCATATTTGGCAATCTTTTACCTATTTGACTCTCATCTTTGCATAAGATACACTCTTATTTCTTCAAGTATAATGACAATTGGCTTGGCTCTTGCAGTTACAAATATAGAGTTGAAAGCCCCTGACATATTATTCACAAAAGTGTCACATGTTGTACTAGTCCTAAACATTGATTTTCTCCAAAACCTTAGTGGGATTTTGATAAGGTGCTCGAATGCCTCCTTATTAACACCCCTAAGTTCAAGCATATTTTTTCCTAAGCATTTACATGACTAGCAGTTGCAGCCTTCTTGAAGTTGTTGTACAAATGTATACAAACACATTGAAGAGACTACTTTGAAACCTTTGTCATAATAAAGGGACTACACTGAAACTTATCAAACAGTAAGAGGACTACACATGAAACAAATTAAGATGGTTATATCTAACACAAAACCTTTGGTCAATATTAATTAGAAACTCCTTAAGTGTTGGCAACAAACCCTGCAATATAGTTAAAACAAATGAAGATTTAATCATGTGAGAAATCATTAAAACAAATTTTAATATCATTAAAATATATGAAGATACTAACCTTCTATTGATCACTTACGAAGGTGTAAATGTTGTATAATCTAACTCCTCTCAAATCAACTATCAATAATTCCAAAAATTATCTCTACGAGTCTTTAGTTTCACCCTCAACAACAAAAAATGCAATTGGAAACTTTGATCATTTGAGTCCTTCCCAATGGCATATAATACTTTCCCACTATAGTATCCCTTTAAGAAACACCCATCTAATCCTATAATAGATATGCACTCGAAAAAGCTATTTTCGCAAGCTTTGAAACATATGTACATCCTTTGGAAGTGAGGATTCATTGGCCACTCACTGTTTTTCTCTTCACCTTAAAATGGTAGACTTGTAATTTTAATAGTTGATCCAGAATTTGCCCTAAAAACTTCATGCCCATAATCATGAATTCTTCTATATTGCTCCCTAAATGAACCATCCATAATATCAACAACAAGTGTCTTTACTCTATATGCAATTGTCTTGTCGATCCATACATTTCACTTTTCATGTGTCTTTTACATAATATCACTCAACTTTTAATTTGGATTCTCTCTAACATTGCTTTGAATCTTATTTCCTAACCATTTAGAATTAAGGAACCTAACCCTGTAATCCCTACTATATGTATACTTGTCCACTATTTTCCTCAATTGCCAAGTCTCTTCATTTTGGATATTTTCACAATATGCCTCACATGGATAGTCCTTCTTGCATATCACTCCCATCATCTTTTTATCATTTTTCTTAAATTTTAGGTTCCTTCTAGAATGTATAACATATGTTTTTATTCCATCTTTAAATCCATCCTTTGTTACAAAATAAGTACCCACTTACCACTTGCAGACTTTCATTCTTTTAGGAAGCTTAAAGGTTACAAAATTGTCATTTATAATCTCATCATCTTCCCTATCATATTCATGAGTTAACTCATCACTATCATACCCCTCAATGTCACTTATGTAACACCCCACTTTCTACCCGGCATTTATAGTAAAATCAGAGTTTCAAAATTTTTCCAACAAACATGAGATGTCACATTTCAACATAACACGACAACAATCAGATACATAACACTTTATTTTGGAGGATCACATAACAACTTTTATTAATTAAGCAGCGGAACTCAAGATATTCACCATATACAACATATTGATCTTCGTTTAATAACAACAACTTAAAAAACATTGTACTTATAAATTTCAATCTTTAATTATCATAAACAAGTCAACAAGTAACAAGCAACATAAACAACTAAGTATCCCCCGAGTGCTACCTATCAGAGCGACTGAACCGACTTGGACTAACAACAACTAAGTCTTTATTCTTGATTCACCTGCGCGTTACCAACAGAGGACAACATTGCAACAGAAGGGGTGAAATTCCCAAACCATATAAACAGGTTGATGATAAATAATATATTAGATTGAATTATATAAAATCATGCCTCACAAACATTTCAGCGCAACATATTTAACCACATAATCATCAACATGTTATAATAACAACTCACCAAAATATATACACATCAATTCATATACAACACACAAGGAAAGGCAACTCATCAAGGCATAAAACACGCCTCACAATATTTTAGGACAACACTTTTCAACTCCAAAATATCAACCAAATATAACAACAACTCATTAAAATAACACAATTCAACTATGTGACTCTATGCAATGCTTATGCATGTGGTACCATTGGAGCAAAACTCCCAACGTAAAAAACTTGTCAATTAATATAGGCATCAAGGCATAAGCCTTCGTCGCTAATTTGCCAATCCAGACCAACATGGGATCCATAATTTCAGGCCAACATGGATGCCATAATTTCAAGCCAACATAACAATGATATGCTATAAACGCATGAACAAGGGAAATCATCTACAAAACTTAAATACACATCAACTCAAATCCACAACAATTTCAACATCAATATCAACAACGTAGTAACAACTCAACAACTTCTTCAACGTTGTGCCAATAAATAAAGGTACTCATCACATTTCAACGTTGGCCAAAGACCTACAACTTATATCAACATGTCAACAACAACATACATCAACAGCCACGTATTACAACAATATTAATCAACAACAAACAACCTAATCATTTACCGGAACATATTTAACGGCTTACTCATCAACAAATTATAATAACAACTTTTCAACATATTATAACGACAATTTATCAACAAATTATAATAACAACTTTTCAACATATTATAATAACACTCATCAACAAATTGTAATAACAACTTTTCAACATAATATAGCAACAACTCGTCAACAATTTTTAATAACAACTTTTCAAAATATTATAATAACACTCATCAACAAATTATAATAACAATTTTTCAACATAATATAATTAATTCAAACATGGGTCTTGCTAACTAGTGCCCTCAGGGCAATGGTTAAGCATTTCTAAAAAGGAAAATATTTTATAGAAAATTTAATATTTCAATTTTCGAGACATTAAATACGCATATTACCGAGATAAATTTACTATTTTTAAAGTCTTAACCATTGCCCTGAGGGCACTGGTTAGCATTTCCCTTCAAACATATATTCAACTATTAATTTACTCTACTGACAATTCTTATGAACTTAATTGGTTAATGGTCTGACTCAAGTAATAATAAAACCATTTCAAAAGGGGCAAATACCTTTAATCATCTGTCATATATTCCCAAAATATTTCTCAATTATACTACTAACTTAATAGTCTATTACTCACCAAATTTACCAATTAAATCAACGTTAACAAGATCAATTTTCCATATCAATTTTACCGCATCACAACAACAACACAAACACATACGGCAATAATTTCAACAACCCAATCCCATATACTATTCATCATATACTCGGTTATAGAGCAAGAACCCCATCCTTACCTTGGATTTCAGATTGCTCTATTTCACTGGTCGAATCTTTGTTCTTTGCTTCTTTGCCCTTTTTCTTCGCAACAACTTTTCCACGATCTCTTTTTCTCCTCACAATCCTTATTTTTATTCCTTCAAAACCTTTCATTTGTTTACTGACAACCAAAACCTAATATTTCTTTTTATTCAACTTAATCCAAATAATAATAATAATAATAATATTCTTATTGGGCCTAATATTTGCATACTCCCACTTTTACTTATTCCGACACGACCAACTAAGTCCACTTAATTACTCTCATATAATTAAATAATATTATTATTTTTTTGAATCAAAGGGATATATTATTAATTCAAAAACAGTCAAAGTACAAAGGTGATCATAGATTCAACCTTCCAAACAAACCAAAAAACTAAAGCATTAAGGTAGCTATGTGCTTCCTTAATTTGGGTGAATACCACCCTCTATACATCATTTTCTCTATAATTCTATCTCCAATATCTATACTTGTATTCTTATGAGTATTTCCCCTAAAAATTACATCATTCCTATATTGTCAAACACCATATATAGTTTCAGCAATTGCTATCTTTAGGATCCTAAATCTCCAACCTTGTTTTGCTATCATACGGGTAATCCACCCAAGCTCAAGGGACCAAGGTTGAGGCTCATGTGAAATGCCTATCCACTGCAGAACATATTTCCAAACATCCTTTACAAACCTGCATTCAAACAGAAGATGATCGAGAGTTTCATCACAAACATTACACAAGCTGCAAATGTGATAAATAATCAAACCAATTCGTCTCAGTCTATCCTTCGTACTCAATCTACCATGGAAGGCCATCCATGTGATGATAGTAGCCTTAGGTCTAGCACTGTTACCTTGTAGTAGATACCTCCAAGGCACCCTATCAGAATCCATCAGTTTGTCATATAACTTATGCATACAAAAGCTCCTCTTTTGAATCATTTGATCCCACATTGGCTGCAGATTAGGGAGTTGCTCTCTAAGTTTAAAAATTTTCTTTATCACCCATGAGCAACTGTTGCTAATATTATTTTCTACAACTTCATCAATCCATCAATTTAAATAATACTTCTTAGTAATCAGCAAAAAATTCACAACTTCGACACCTTCAATAATTAATTCCGCAATAATTTAATTAAATAATTAATTAAATTATCGGGGCGTTACAACTTAATCCTATAAAATTTTACTTTAAGACCTCACTTCTTTCAAATCATTAAGTGAACAACTCTCTTCATATTATCCTTCAACTACCATTTGTTTATTTGGTCTCCTAACATTGGCTTCCCCCATTCCCCTTCCTTTAGCTTTGCCTTGTCGTTTCTCTTTTCCTTTTACCTCGCCTTTTCCCTTTCTTTTCACATGCTACTTCCTTATCACCAATAATTTTCTCTCCATCAATTCCTATATCATTTTTGAAGTCTTCAAAGTTGACATTCAAAACACTATTTTCAGCACCTTCAGTGATCCCCTCTGCTTCCATATCTTCTTGGCTACATTTAACCTCTTCAACTTATTCTTGGTTACAATTTAGTCCCTTAGTGGTCCCTTTCACTTCCACATCTCCTTGGTTATAGTTAACTCCTTCAACTTCTTCTTGGTTACAGTTGAATCCCTCGTTGGTCCCCTCATCACCCACATTATCTTTCATCATAGTGGTATCCTCATCACCCATATTCTCTTCCATCACAGTGGTCCTCTTAACACCCATATTATCTTCCATCATAATGGTCCCCTCATCACCCATATTCTCTTCCGCCATAGTGGCCCCTCATCACCCATATTCACTTCAAACAAAGCGACCTCCTCGTCACCCACACCCTCTTCCACCATAGTTGTCCCTTTATCCAAGTTGTATCCTTCATCCACAACATTTTTAAACATGGTGGACCTCGTTCAAGCTGACTCCTGAAGGATAGAAAAACACTTAGAAAGGGGGGGGTTTGAATAAGTGTAGTTTTAAAAACTTGACAGATAAAAATAAATTGCACAGTTATTTTTATCCTGGTTCGTTGTTAACTAAACTACTCCAGTCCACCCCCGCAGAGATGATTTACCTCAACTGAGGATTTAATCCACTAATCGCACGGATTACAATGGTTTTCCACTTAGTCAGCAACTAAGTCTTCCAGAGTCTTCTGATCACACACTGATCACTCCAGGAACACTGCTTAGATACCCTCTAAGACTTTTCTAGAGTCTACTGATCCACACGATCACTCTAGTTACAACCTGCTTAGATAACCTCTAAGACTTCCTAGAGTATTCTGATCCACACGATCACTCTAGTTCCTTACAACTTAATGTAATCAATTCTAAGAGTATTATAAATGCTTCTTAAAAGCGATAATCACAAACTGTGATATTTCTCTTAATCGTTTAAGCTTAATCTCACTAATATATTACAACAGCAATGTAGTGAGCTTTGATGAAGATGAAGATTCTGAGCTTTTGATTGAACAGAGTTTAAGCAAGTTGATTTGAGTTGTTTTGGTGCAGAATCGTTAACCTTGCTTCTCATCAGAACTTCATATTTATAGGCGTTGGAGAAGATGACCGTTGAATGCATTTAATGCTTTGCGTGTTCCGTACAGCATCGCATTTAATGTTATACGCTTTTGTCAACTACCTCGAGCCTTGTTCACGCTGTGTCTACTGACGTAGCCTAGAATAGCTTTTAACGTTCCTTTTGTCAGTCAGCGTAGCTTGCCACTTGTACTTCCTTCTGATCTGATGTTTGTGAATATAACGTTTGAATATCATCAGAGTCAAACAGCTTGGTGCATAGCATCTTCTGATCTTCTGACCTTGAAGTGCTTCTGAGCGTGATACCATCAGAACTTCAGTGCTTCTGTTCTCTTGTTCTTCTGATGCTTCCATAGACCCATGTTCTGATTCTGCTTCGACCATCTTCTGATGTCTTGCCAGACCATGTTCTGATGTTGCATGCTGAACCCTTTGAGACAAAGCTTCTGAGCGCTGAATTATGCGTACTCTTTATATATTTCCTGAAAAGGAAATTGCATTGGATTAGAGTACCATATTATCTTAAGCAAAATTCATATTATTGTTATCATCAAAACTAAGATAATTGATCAGAACAAATCTTGTTCTAACAATCTCCCCCTTTTTGATGATGACAAAAACATATATAAATGATATGAATTTGCGATCAGAAAGAACAGACGGCAAAAGACAAATTACACAGCTATAGCATAAGCATATGAATATGTCTCCCCCTGAGATTAACAATCTCCCCCTGAGATAAATAATCTCCCCCTGAAATAAATACTCGAAGAACTTTAATAAAAGACCTCCCTGATTATTTCGGTAGAGACGATCATATAAGCTTCTTGTCTTCAGAGAATTCCTAGCTTCTGACTTCTGCTTCCATTGGACAGCTTCAGAACTAGAATTTCCTTAGATCCCTAGAACACTCACAGCTTCTGATTCCTGCTTCCATCTAGGACAGCTTCAGAACTTGAATTTCTTTGATCTTCTGAACATTCACAGCTTCTGACTTCTGCTTCCATCTAGGACAGCTTCAGAACTTGAATTTCTTTGATCTTCTGAACATTCACAGCTTCTGATTTCTGCTTCCATTTAGGACAGCTTCAGAACTTGAGTTTTCTGGATCTTTAGAACATTCGCAGCTTCTGATTTCTGCTTCCCTCGGATAGCTTCAGAGCTTTGAATTTCTACCAACATCACTTCATGCTAGATTTGTATCAGAACATTGTTGAATGTACCAGAGCATCATCAGAGCATCTCTACATCCTGAAATGTTACAGAACAAAAACTAAACGACAAAAGTCAGCATGAACGAGTTAGAACATAAAATGTATATTAGAACACATGATATGTATCAGAGCCATATAGGCTAAAATAATGTATCAGAGCAAATAGAATTTTGTCAGATCAAATAGACAAATATGGATCAAATTCTATTCTTCTTTCTTGCTTCTGATTTCTGAAGCTTGTTAGCACTCAGCTTGCTTCAGTTTCCATGGTTTTGCTTCTTGTGTTTGCTTTGAAGATTCTCTTCACTTCTTTATACCTGCAAAACACTTAAACCATATAGAACTTGCAGTACTTGTTAGTGAATGTGTGGGAGCTTTACCCAGCAACTGATAGATTAATCAAATCATTTATCATTTATCTTCTCCCCCTTTTTGTCATATCATCAAAAAGCAAAAAAGATTCAGAGACAAACAAAACGAAACACACGGAGGAAGAGGATGATTTCATTGAAGTTCAAACAGCAGGTACAGAAGTACATGAAGATGAGAAAGATCAGATGCACAAAGACAGATGCAACGAAAAGAAAGAAACAACACAGACTCAATCTAAGATGGCCCTAGTCTTGACAAGATCTTGGTCAGCATCTCTTGAACCATATTGTTGTGTCCTTCTTGCCTCACCATGAAAGCGCTATACTCAGCGTTGAGTGAGCTTTGCTCATCCTGTCTTTTCTGAATATATTCCAGAGTCCTTGCAAGACGAGAAGATTCATCAGAAGAAGCTTCACCGCTTTCAACCACAGGAATAGCATGTTGATCTGCAGCTTCCATTGATAGATCATTTGCAGGGATTTCCTCAACAGGAACAGTTTTAGCAACATGATCTTCAGCATCTGCTTCTTGCATAGAAGCCTCTCCATATTCTGCAGCAGGAATTTCCGAATCTTCATTCTCAAGTGCCTGAAGAATGGCAGCTAGATTCCTTGGAGCAGAAGGACCTTCAACTTCTGGTGGGTCAACAACTTCTGGAATGACCAAGCTTGGGTCTTTCTTAGAAGGGTTTTCCCTCAGAAAGTCAAAGAGAGTCTTGAAGTCTCCTAGCAGAACAGGATATTGAGGTATCCAGACCACAATCTCCCTGCAAGGATTGGCTTCCAATGCAGCAGCCAGTCTTAATACTTCCAATTCATCCACAAAGGGCTTCTCCTCAGCAGCAACACAATTTCTGAGAGGATGGTAGTATATACCATTATCTTCCTCCAGAAGGTAACCAGGGTAACCAGGGGCAGCAGCCACTAGTCTTTTCTGTACTCCCATTGCTTCTACTTGAAAATCCTTGCGAAATCTTCTCCAGAGATTTCTTGTAGAAACATCATCCAGACCATTTAGGAATGCATCCTTCAGAAGGTCTAGACTGCTAATCACCTCATGTCTGAAAAGTTCCAGGTAGGTATAGGGTTCAGGTTCAGGCGGATTGAAGGTGAATTTGTAGTCAGGGTAGAGAAGACAGTAAGGTTTGGATTTTCTGGTAGGTAAGGGATGGGATATAGAAGGTGGAGGTACGGTGGATGAGGAAGAAGGGATATCTGAGAGAATGATTGATGAGGATGGAATATCAGAAATGATAGATTGAGACGAGGATGGGGTGTTTGTAAAGGGAATTGGTGAGAAAGATTTATCAGAAGGAGTTGGGGGAAGAATACTTAAAGGTGTGGGGTTTAGAATGGGAGAAGAGAAGGATGATGGAGAAGAATTTGGCAAGGTAAAGTTTATTTTTGGTTCAGATGGAGGTGATTGGAGAGATGGTTTAGGGACAGAAGGAGGTGGAGTAAAAACCTTTCTGGAGATTTGTACAGAGGAAGAAGATCTGGTTCTGCGAAAGGAATCTCTGATTCTCTTATCTCTTCGTTCTTTAGAGTCCACCTTGTCAGGATCATAGGTGACCCTCAACTTCTTGGCTCTCTCAGCCTCATCTTCTTGTGCCTTTCTTTTTAGCCTTGCCTGTCGTTCCTTCTTATCCTTCTTCAGAATATCATCTTTGGATGGGAGTACTCTGCCACGGATCCAAGCAGGATCAACATCTGATTGCTTCCTAACACAATCTTCCAAGTAAAGCTTGACAACAAGATCAAGTTCTTTATGAAACAAGGAGATGAAACCTTCAACAGCAATTCTTCTTGACAGAATGTCAGGAAAGCTTGTGCACACAGAAGGTACATTCTTAATGAGTTCCATTCTGAACAAATCAACACCATTGAAGATGGGACCTTGAATTACTCCAAGAAAATGAGATGCATTGAGATTTCTGATGGAGTCCACCACTTTGCTTTCAATCAGAATGTCTGAAATCATCCTTCCGAATGGAATGGTTGTTCTTGGAATATGAGGGTACTTCGCCCTTTCATCTTCTCTTGACTCAAAGATAGAAGTTTTCAGATTCTCAAACAGAATATAAGAGATGTTGATCTTTATCTTTTTGCCAATGCAGAAAAGAGTGTACTTGTGAGTCGGACTGATGTAGGAGGAGGAGAGCATCCTTTTTCTATGGTGAAGAGAACCCAGAATAATCTCAGCCCATACTTTATAAAAAGGCCTTAAGGTGCCCGTGTTATGAGAATCAATTCCAAAAACCGTAGAGATTTGTTTTTCAACTGGAGTCCAGTCAACTGTATTGGGTTGAAGACCAGACCAACCTTCTTCATCATCAAGATTGTACAGCTTCCTGATGAGCTTCTCAGTGATAACCACTTCATGCCCTAGAACGAATGAAATGATGGCAGTTGGAGTAACTGTTGCATGTACCCAGAAATCCTTCACAAGTTCAGGATAAATTGGACCAACCAATCTATCAAGATATTTGGACCATCCTTGCTCAAGGATTCTCGCATCACACTGAAAGCCATTTGCTTTAAGATTGTTGATGTCCACAGCAGATTCACATAGAACTTCCAGTTCTTTCGTGGGTATTAAGCAAGTTTTCAAAGGAGCATATTCATACTTTCGTAGAAGGATTTGTGAAGAAGTAAGGCTTTCCTTTGAGGAAGAAGAACAAGAGGAAAAATCCATGATGATTATGTCGAAAGATTAGATCAAGGACTAGGGTTTGAAAAAGAAAGAAACAGATGCAGCGAAAGAAAAAAATGTACGACAAAATAGAGAAACGGAGAAAAGAATGAAGTTGAAGCGGGCTATTTAAAAGATTTGAAAATCATTTTGCATTAAATGAGAAATGACATTAGGAGAGATAGCATGGTAAATGAAATGATTAAATACAGTTACCTAGGTAGGCGTCTTTTCAACTGCACGCTTCGTACTAACCGCACAGACACGTGTTCACCATCAGATAATGGATGACAGCTGTAAAATATGAATAGGCTTTACGCCTTTTGATTCTGATCACTGCTTCTGATAGTCATTCTTAAGAAATGATCTGGTTCTGATAGGATCATCTTTCTTCCCAAGAACCACATCTTCTGGATAAGCTGATGCAAGTCTAAGTGATCTTCTGTTAGTTGGTTCTTCAGAAATTCTCAGATTCTCTAAAGATGCAGCAACTTGATCTTCTGATCTATTGCTTCTGAGACTACCAACTTCTGGAGATTCACTTCTTTGTTCTGCAGCTTCTGATAAGACAAAATTGTATCTGCAGAAATTCTTAAGCTGCTTTGTTTCATTAGAAACAAGTTTATCATCAAATCAGATATTTATTGATTCGTCCACAATCAAAGTTTCAAAGTTGTCTATTCTGTAGCATTTAACATCATTGCTATAGAAACAAACAAAACAGATGGTTCCAGGACTAACAAACTTTCTTTTCTGATCTCCTACAAGCATACTTTCTTCAACAGATTTAAGAACCAGAACTTGGAAGACAATTTTTCTTCCCTTCAAGTGATGAGACCAACTTGAGTCCAGGAGACATGTCATGTTGACTTTTATCTTCTTTGTCGCCAAGAGAATCTGCAAAAGAAATAGTCTTTTTCTTTGGTACCCACATCTTTTTGGGTCCTTTCTTGTTAGATTTTCTCAAGTTCTGATTGAACTTGGGTTTAACATTATAAGCAATAGGAGGAACAGCATGATAATTCTTAATGTGAGTTTCATGATATTTCCTAGGTTGTGTCACATGCTTTTTGGTGTGTGTTATGTGAAAACTTTGAGCATGTGAAGTGTGCCTAATATCATGGGAGTGGCCATACTTGAACTGATCATACAATGGCTTGTATGTGAATTTCATTTCATCAACAGGTTCAAGTTTGTATGGGGTTTCACCCTCAAAACCAATGCCGACTCTTTTGTTTCCAGACACAGCATATATCATAGAAGCTAGCTGACTTCTGCCAATACTTCTAGATAAGAACTTCCTGAAACTTAAATCATATTCTTTCAGAATATGGTTTAGACTAGGAGTGGATTGTTCTGAATCAGAAGGAGATCCAACATTATTGGATAATTTTAAAAGTTTTTCTTTTAATTCAGAGTTCTCCAACTCAAGCTTCTTTGTTTCAAATTCAAATAGCTTTTTCAGCTTTTTGTATTTGAGACTAATCTGAGACTTGAGTTCCAGAAGTTCAGTTAGACCGGAAACTAACTCATCTCTAGTAAGTTCAGAAAATACCTCTTCAGAATCTGATTCTGATGTAGATTCTGATTTGTCATCTTCTGTCGCCATCAGCGCACAGTTAGCCTGCTCATCTTCAGAGTCTGAATCATCTTCTGACTCATCCCAGGTTGCCATAAGACCTTTCTTCTTATGAAACTTCTTCTTGGGATTTTCCTTCTGAAGATTTGGACATTCATTCTTGAAGTGTCCAGGCTCATTGCATTCATAGCACATGACCTTCTTCTTGTCAAATCTTCTGTCATCAGAAGATTCTCCACGTTCAAATTTCTTTGAACTTCTGAAGCCTCTGAACTTCCTTTGCTTGGTCTTCCAGAGTTGATTTAGCCTTCTGGAGATCAAAGACAGTTCATCTTCTTCTTCAGATTCTGATTCTTCAGGATCTTCTTCTCTAGCCTGAAAAGCGTTAGTGCATTTCTTGATATTTGATTTTAATGCAATAGACTTACCTTTCTTTTGAGGCTCATTTGCATCCAGCTCTATTTCATGACTCCTCAAGGCACTGATAAGCTCTTCCAGAGAAACTTCATTCAGATTCTTTGCAATCTTGAATGCAGTCACCATAGGACCCCATCTTCTGGGTAAGCTTCTGATGATCTTCTTTACATGATCAGCCTTGGTGTATCCCTTGTCAAGAACTCTCAATCCAGCAGTAAGAGTTTGAAATCTTGAAAACATCTTTTCAATGTCTTCATCATCCTCCATCTTGAAGGCTTCATACTTCTGGATTAAAGCTAGAGCTTTAGTCTCCTTGACTTGAGCATTTCCTTCATGAGTCATTTTCAAGGACTCATATATGTCATAGGCCGTTTCCCTGTTAGATATCTTCTCATACTCAGCATGAGAGATAGCATTCAGCAAAACAGTTCTGCATTTATGATGATTCCTGAAAAGCTTCTTCTGATCATCATTCATTTCTTGCCTTGTCAGCTTTACGCCACTGGCATTTACTGGATGTTTGTAACCATCCATCAGAAGATCCCATAGATCACCATCTAGACCAAGAAAGTAACTTTCCAGTTTATCTTTCCAGTATTCAAAGTTTTCACCATCAAATACCGGCGGTCTAGTATAACCATTGTTACCGTTGTATTGCTCAGCAGAGCCAGATGTAGATGCAGGTGTAGGTGTAGACTTTTCACTTTCATCAACCATCTTTTACTGAAGCGTTTTTCTCTTCCTGAATCTTTTCTAAACACGGTTAAGTGCTTGCACCTTAGAACCGGCGCTCTGATACCAATTGAAGGATAGAAAAACACTTAGAAAGGGGGGGGTTTGAATAAGTGTAGTTTTAAAAACTTGACAGATAAAAATAAATTGCACAGTTATTTTTATCCTGGTTCGTTGTTAACTAAACTACTCCAGTCCACCCCCGCAGAGATGATTTACCTCAACTGAGGATTTAATCCACTAATCGCACGGATTACAATGGTTTTCCACTTAGTCAGCAACTAAGTCTTCCAGAGTCTTCTGATCACACACTGATCACTCCAGGAACACTGCTTAGATACCCTCTAAGACTTTTCTAGAGTCTACTGATCCACACGATCACTCTAGTTACAACCTGCTTAGATAACCTCTAAGACTTCCTAGAGTATTCTGATCCACACGATCACTCTAGTTCCTTACAACTTAATGTAATCAATTCTAAGAGTATTACAAATGCTTCTTAAAAGCGATAATCACAAACTGTGATATTTCTCTTAATCGTTTAAGCTTAATCTCACTAATATATTACAACAGCAATGTAGTGAGCTTTGATGAAGATGAAGATTCTGAGCTTTTGATTGAACAGAGTTTAAGCAAGTTGATTTGAGTTGTTTTGGTGCAGAATCGTTAACCTTGCTTCTCATCAGAACTTCATATTTATAGGCGTTGGAGAAGATGACCGTTGAATGCATTTAATGCTTTGCGTGTTCCGTACAGCATCGCATTTAATGTTATACGCTTTTGTCAACTACCTCGAGCCTTGTTCACGCTGTGTCTACTGACGTAGCCTAGAATAGCTTTTAACGTTCCTTTTGTCAGTCAGCGTAGCTTGCCACTTGTACTTCCTTCTGATCTGATGTTTGTGAATATAACGTTGGAATATCATCAGAGTCAAACAGCTTGGTGCATAGCATCTTCTGATCTTCTGACCTTGAAGTGCTTCTGAGCGTGATACCATCAGAACTTCAGTGCTTCTGTTCTCTTGTTCTTCTGATGCTTCCATAGACCCATGTTCTGATTCTGCTTCGACCATCTTCTGATGTCTTGCCAGACCATGTTCTGATGTTGCATGCTGAACCCTTTGAGACAAAGCTTCTGAGCGCTGAATTATGCGTACTCTTTAGATATTTCCTGAAAAGGAAATTGCATTGGATTAGAGTACCATATTATCTTAAGCAAAATTCATATTATTGTTATCATCAAAACTAAGATAATTGATCAGAACAAATCTTGTTCTAACAACTCCTTCATCCACAACATCTTTAAACACAGTTGGAATTGGGTATTCTAGTGAAAGTATGGGTTTGTCAATAATGTCAGATTGTGAAAGAGGATGAGTAACATATAAATGTCTCTGCTCCCAGCTACACCTTCACTAATATTTTAGTATGGTTGTTTTTTATTTGGAGAAACCTTATAACTCCACTTTTCATCCTTGATGTGTTCAGCCAACTAACTTTTCTTGATTAGTCATTTAATTACATCCTTTAGTTGGATGCAATAGTTTGTGGTGTGGTCGTGACTCTTATGGAAATGTCAATATTTGGACTTGTCAGTCGGAGGGGACTCCATGATAAGGTATGAGTTCCTTATCCTAACCTCTTTGAACTTAGTGTTCACACACTCCTTCAAGATACTCTCACATGAAGTGTTCAAAGGAGTGTAGATATCAATACTGGACCGGAGTCCTTATTCACTTTCTTCCTTGGTCCAACTGGTGTTTTTTCTTTTGATAATAGGCCAGACCTTGCAATTCCTGATACCCAACTAACCTCATCGGCCAAGAGTTTTTCTTTGTAGTTGATGTAGGGATGCACATTTAAGAGGACCTTTGGATTATGGGCCTCTTTGTGCCCTAATTTTTATCAAAACCTGGAGTATGGTCTCATGCCCTTCTCAAAGATTTAACACTCCAAGCTTTCATCTGAGCCTCCAATAGCCATGACCACTTTAATAAAGCAGTTGATGTATCTGCACGTGATTTTTTTCTATCTTTGTCTGGTTCTGCTAAGAACAACCATGGTAGTCAGTTGCCTTTTCTTGAAGATAAAATAGGCGGTGAAAGCTTCACATAGGTCAGATCAAAAGTCTATGCTTCCAACTGAAAGAGACTTATACCAAGCCACCGTTGATTTGACCAGGGTTAGTGCAAAGAGTTTTCACTTCGCGACCTCATCAGCTTGAAGGTAATCCAATTAGTCGTTTACATGCTTGACATGTTCATCTATATCTTTAGTCCCGTTGTAGCAATAGAGCTTTAACGACTTCTCCAAAGACTTGGGGATTATACTTTATGACAGATGGGTTTTCTTTCACATTTGGACGAGAGCATATTCCTCGTATCTTTCCCTTATCCTAGGGTGGCTAACTTCAAAAGGAGTATGTCTACCTCTTCTTCCTTCGGGACTGAGGAAAGGAGTACGATGTTTCTGCCACCAGTTGCTTCATGACCTCAAAATCTCTTTTGGATCCCTTTTAGGTTTAGGAATGGCAGTTTTATGTGAAGCCTCCTTTTATATAATATTGTTCATCAGATTGACGTTGTGTAAACTTTATTCATTTTGAGTAAGCACCTCCATTAAGGACTGGAAGTTATGTTGCTGCACCATCTGGTATACGTGGTTCAAAAGGTCGTTATCTCCTTGGAAGACAAGATTAGCCTGCAAAAATTGAAAGTCCGGAAGCATTTATCTCCCGAACCTAGTAGGTAGTGACACAACTCTGGAAAAGTGATACCACAACAGTTGGAGAAGTCTTACCACCACAAATGACCAATCGTTATGAGGTAAAGTGTGATTGTATATACGATGCTTTCCTTTACGGTTGTGCGGTTGTTATAATTAACTATGTAGTGCACTACCTACCATAAGAGTTAACTTAAATAAGTGTTGTCATAAATGTAGGGTCATGTGTTTGATACCCAACTGCAATCGAAATCAAAACGCTTAAAAAATTGCATTTCACTACCGGTATATATTAGAACAGTTGTGGTATATATAAGAGTTTATTATAAAATATGGGATTATTTATTCTTACTTGCCCCTTATTAATCATATACAACAATTTAAATAGATTTTTAAGATAAAAATATAAAATTTTAATTATTCTTGAAAAACAACTTAAACGATCCAATGTTTTCGAATTGTATGCATATTGTAATTCACGATTTCCTCATTAGCCTATAGAATTTGATTCAATCTCAAACTCTTCAAAGTAATATTGATCAATGGATGTCTTTTAAGTCTTTCACATAAAATTTGATTTCCTTTTCGTTTTTAGTTTATTTTTCAAACATCAAGATTTGTGTGAAAGACTTTAACTGACATCCATTTATCAACACTTTTTTGAAGAATTTATGGCATTGAATCAAATTCTACAGGAATATGGATGCAATTCAAAAAACATTAGATATCGTCAAAGTTGTTTTTCAAGAATAATTATTTTTTCTGATTATTAACTCAATTTTTTTTAAAGGAATGCACGTTCAATGAGTGCTTATTGAAACAAGCAATCACATATGATATAACAAATCCACTAACACAAAATCAAATAATTAAGATAAATTGAGAGGAACTCGATAACTAACCGTTCAAGGAAGCTATGAAGACTTGAAAACCTGTGTTCTCTATGGAAATATTATATTAAAGACTCATATAATATTTCCACAACGAACACAAGTTCGCAACTATCTTAAATCCATGTTCACCAATAAGTATTTCCAACTATATCACCAATAAGTAGAAACCCATAACCACTTGCTAGCTGCACGTGAAATACTAATTATTAACAAACAACATACAAATAAACACCTATAATTCCAAATAAAAATAATTGTTAGTGAATAACCTTAGAAATTATAACTTACAGTAAATTATGAATGAAGAATATAAAATACTTACTTGTTACTTTTTCCATATTCCTTCTTGATATTTTTCATATGAAGTAGGGACAAGAATATACACATAAAAGATTAAAAAAAAAGAGATAAGAGAGAATATAAGCATAGTCTTTAAGATAGTCAAAGTCGGATTATTGTTGCATAGTCTTCAAGATAGTCAAAGTCAGTTGATGCATAGTCTTCGAGGCATATTTCTTCTTATAAAAAGGGGTAAATTTAAACATTCATATCACATTACTTTGAATAAGGGTTTGTTCCTAGAATAAGGGTTTGTTTCTAGAATAAGGGAAACAAATTAGAAATTGATTTGTTCTTATTAAAATGTAATTATTTAGTGTAATTACCAATATAGCCCTGCAACCTCTATATATACGAGAAATAATAATGAGAAAAGTATCAAGCCAAGAATTCTTGACATGGTATCAGCCTCATAGATCAAACCTGTGATTTTCTGGTTTTGATTTTTTTTCTCTCTTGGTTCTGTGACAACATCCTGATCAATTCAGTTTGTTGTTCATCGTTTCTGGTTCCTGATTGTTCACCGTGGAATTCGTTTAGTGTCGATTGCCATCGTGATTCTGGGTTTAGGGCTTCGGCTTACTTCGGTTGTTTGCGATCCTCCTTTCACGAATAGTGATTCTAGGTCGTGACCGGTTTGTTTTCGTGGTTATAATTTTGTTTTATTTTGGTTCGTGGTTTGTGATTCTGACTCTGAATGTCATTTGGTTTCGCCGCTACTTCCAAATTGAAACATCGGAATTGTTACGACTTCATTTGGTTCTCACGAGTGGTACTGTTCTTGGGGTATATTGGTAGTGCATGAGCTTTGTTCCTTTTGGTTGCAGGTTGTTATTATAATAATAATTATTATAATAATAATAATTATTATTATTATAGTAATACATCAATAGTGAGGTTGAATCTAATTACAACATAATTTCAATGGCTTCCAAAAAAGAAAGAGATAACTTCTGTATTCGTTTCACCGGCAAGAATTATTCGGCTTGGAAATTTCAATTCAAGATGTATGTTAGAGGAAAGGGATTATGGAGTCACTTAGATGGTGTTTCTAAGGCTCCGACGGATAAAACTGCTTTAGATGTATGGGAAACTCAAGATGCTCAAATCATCACTTGGATTCTCAATAGTATTGATCCTCAGATGATAAATAATTTGCGCTCTTTTTCAACTGCTCAAGAAAGATGGAATTATCTAAAGCGCATTTACAACCAGGACAATTCGGCAAAACGTTTTCAATTGGAGCTAGACATAGCCAACTACAAACAAGGTGACCTACCTATTCAAGAATACTATTCTGGTTTTCTGAATCTCTGGACAGAACACTCTGCTATTATACATGCTAATGTTCCCAAAACCTCTCTCACGGCTGTTCAAGAGGTATACGACACAAGTAGGCGAGATCAATTTCTCATGAAGCTTCGTCCAGAATTCGAGATTGTTAGAGGCGCTTTGCTCAATAGGAATCCTGTTCCTTCTTTGGATACTTGTGTCGGTGAACTTCTAAGGGAGGAACAACGTCTACTTACGCAAGGAACCATGTCTCATGGTGCGGTTAGTTCCGAACCTGTGGCAATTGCATATGCTGCTCAACGTAGAGGAAAGGGTCGTGATATGCGACAAGTTCAATGTTTTTCTTGCAAACAATTTGGACATGTAGCTCGCAACTGCAGTAAGAAGTTTTGCAACTATTGCAAACAACAGGGTCATATCATCTCTGACTGTCCCACACGTCCTCCCCGACCAGTATAACGTCCAACTCAAGCATTCCATGACACTACCAACTCTGCAGTTGGTCCTCTCAGTACTGGTACCGGTAGTGTTCTACAACCTGAAATGATTCAACAAATGGTACTTTCTGCTCTTTCAGCCTTGGGAATTCAGGGTAAGTCTTCTAATAATTCTCAATCATGGTTTCTTGATTTTGGTGCATCCAATCACATGACGGGTTCCTCTAAATACTTACAAAATGTACATTCCTATAATGGTAATCAGCAAATTCAAATTGCCGATGGTAATAAACTTTCTATCACTAATGTTGGTGACATAGACTCAAACTTTCGTGACGTGCTTGTATCACCCAGACTTGCTTCCAACTTATTGTCGGTTGGTCAATTGGTGGATAACAATGGTAATGTTAGTTTTTCTCGTGTTGGTTGTCTTGTGCAGGAGCAGGTGTCGGGAAAGGTGATCGCGAAGGGGCCTAAAGTGGGAAGATTGTTTCCACTCCAGTTTAGTTCTAGTCATTTATCTTTTGCATGTAATACTGTTTTGAACTCTTATGAGGTTTGGCATAGAAAATTGGGCCATCCAAATTCTGTTGTTTTGTCTCATTTATTTAAAACTAGTTTGTTGGGAAATAAACATGCGTGTACTACTTCTATTTCATGTTCTGTTTGCAAACTGGCTAAAAGTAAAATACTCCCTTTTCCGTCAGGCGCTCATCGTGCTTCTACTTATTTTGAGATGATTCATAGTGATGTGTAGGGAATGTCTCCTGCAACATCTCATGCTCACTATAAATATTTTGTCACATTTATTGATGATTACAGCCGCTTTACTTGGATATATTTTCTTAGATCTAAGTCTGAAGTGTTTTCTATGTTTCAGAAGTTTTTGACATATGTTGAAAATCAATTTCAAGCAAGTGTTAAAATTTTTTGATCTGACTCGGGAGGTGAGTATATGTCTCATGAATTTCAGGAATACCTTCAACAAAAAGGGATCTTGTCTCAACGGTCTTGTCCCAATACCCCTCAACAAAACGGGATGGCAGAGCGAAAGAATCGTCATTTGCTTGATGTAACACGCACATTACTTCTTCAAGCTTCTGTGCCATCCCGATTTTAGGTTGAGGCTCTTTCCACAGCCGTATTCTTGATCAATCGTCTTCCTTCTACGGTTATTTTTTTTGATTCTCCCTTCTTTCGCCTTTTTAAAATTCAGCCTAGTTATAATGATTTACATACTTTTGGATGTGTTTGTTTTGTGCACTTACCTCCATTTGAAAGATATAAGCTTGGAGCACAGTCTGTTCAATGTGCGTTTATGGGGTATAGTCACTCACATAAGGGATTTGTGTGTTATGATGTCACTAACCATCGTTTTCGCATTTCTAGGAATGTGACATTTTTTGATAATCAGTTTATGTTTCCATGCGTTTCTCCTGTCATGAATGATATTGTTACTCTTCCTAAGTTTTCTATTATGCCTCAATCTATAGAGCGTTATAAACCAGGTCATGTATATGTCAGAAAACACAAACAGCAGGTTCCCACACCCCTTCCCGACGCTGAACCGCCACCTGATCCTGTAACGGTTGAACCACGATGTTCTGTTCGAATATCTTGAGCACCAGACAGATATTCACCAGACAGGTATGATTCAGCACATACTTCTCTGACTGCCACCCTCTCTGGCATATCTATTCCTACTTGTTATTCACAGGCTGTTAAAGATGTACGTTGGATAAAAGCAATGAATGAGGAACTTCAAGCTCTTCAAGAGAATTTCACATGGGATATTGTCTCTTGTCCTCCTGATGTCAAACTCATTGGCTGCAAATGGGTGTATTCTATGAAATTGAATTTGGATGGGTCCCTCAACCGTTTCAAGGCTCGCTTGGTTGCCTTAGGAAACAAGCAGGAATATGGAATTGATTATGATGAGACATTTGCACCGGTTGCTAAAATGACATTTGTTCGTACGATACTCTCTATAGCTGCTTCTAACGGGTGGGCTCTTTATCAATTAGATGTGAAAAATGCTTTTCTTCATGGTGACCTCACGGAAGACATTTATATGACTCCTCCTCAAGGTTTATTTTCATCATCTAAGGGTGTGTGCAAGCTTAAACGCTCCTTATACGGTTTGAAACAAGCGCCTATAGCATGGTATGAAAAATTCCGCTCCATTCTACTTGGGTTCTCCTTTACTCAGAGTCAGTATGATTCTTCTCTATTTATTCATAGAACGTCTACTGGAATCGTCCTACTTCTTCTGTATGTTGATGATATGATTATTACTGGTTCTGATCATGCTTCCATTCAAAGCCTTAAATAGCAGTTACAAGCAGCGTTTCATATGAAAGATCTTGGTAATTTGCATTATTTTCTTGGTCTTGAGGTTCATTCTACATCCAAGGGCATATTCCTCCATCAACACAAGTATGCCACAAATTTAATTTCCATGGCTGATCTCCAATCGGCTAATCCAGTGGATACTCCGCTTGAGGTTAATGTTAAATATCATCGTGATGATGGTGATTTGTTGCATGATCCCTTATTGTATCGTCAACTCGTGGGTAGCCTTAATTACTTGACTATTACTCGCCCTGACATATCGTTTGTTGTTCAACAAGTAAGTCAATTCATGCACTCTCCTCGCCACCTTCACTTGGCAACAGTTCGTCGTATAATTCGTTACTTAAAGGGAAGCTCTCATCGTGGTTTATTCTTTCCTAGTGGAGTTGCTCCTAAATTGAGTGCTTATAGTGATGCAGATTGGGCAGGGTGTCCTGATACTCGACGATCTGTCACTGGTTGGTGCATGTTTCTTGGCTCTTCATTGATCTCATGGAAAAGTAAGAAACAAGCGAGAGTCTCTAAATCTTCTACTGAATTTGAGTATCGTGCCATGTCTGCTGCTTGTTCTGAAATAATTTGGCTTCGTGGTCTTTTGGCTGAACTTAGATTTCCTCAAATAGAGCCAACTTCACTTTATGCTGACAATACAAGTGCCATCCAAATTGTTGCAAATCCTGTTTTTCATGAACGCACCAAACATATTGAAGTTGACTGTCACTCAATTCGTGATGCTTATGATGACCGAATCATATCACTTCCTCATGTCAGTACTCAGTTGCAGATTGCAGATATTCTTACCAAGGCTGTTCCGCGTCCACGTCATCAGTTTCTTGTTAGCAAATTGATGCTTATTGACAAGCAGCATCAATTTGAGGGGGAATGTGAATAAGGGTTTGTTCCTAGAATAAGGGTTTGTTTATAGAATAAGGGAGACAAATTAGAAATTTATTTGTTCTTATTAAAATGTAATTATTTAGTGTAATTACCAATATAGTCCTGTAACCTCTATATATACGAGAAATAATAATGAGAAAAGTATCAAGCCAAGAATTCTTGACAATTACAACTAAAATGGGTAAACATAAACAATATAAGGCTGAAAAGAGGGATTTTAAGAAGGGGATTTACCAAGCTGATGAAGAAACAAGCAAAGGAAGAGAAGAAAAAGTCTTAGGAAGCTTCAACTTCAAAGGATCAGAAGTCTGAAGGCACATCTGCTGGGGCCTCCAAATGGGAAGAAAAGAGGGATGAAGAATAAAATTATCTAAAATGTAATGCTTTCTCAATAAATAAAAGAATTTTCTTCTCTTAGAGCATGTTGTCATTTACTTCTTTTAACAACGCCAAAACCTAAAACATATCAACATGAACAATACACATCATAATGTCATTATGCTAAAAAAGAAACCCTAGCGAAGAACATAAACTTTCAAAAAGCAGTACCATCACCACAGCGGGAGAGAGAACAAGAAATGAACAACAAATTTGTCGTCTCTAGAAATTAGTTTCCAAAAAGAAATTTGTTTTCATAAATGAATGAAGATGATGAAGATTTTGATATCGCTGCCGTCTTGTTCGTTGTGGCACTCTTATGTGTTGTGAACGAAATTAATTGTCTGTTATATTTTTACTAAGTGAAAAGAATTTCATGGCGCAAGAAACAACTATTGTGAAATATGAAGCATATAACTACGGTTGAATGAAACAAGCTTAGTTGTTATACTTTTAATTTTTGAATAACAACAAATGTTAAGGGTCACACGCTTATTTTTATTGAAAAAATAGAAAAATGTTGATGCTGAGATTCAAAGTTTGTCTATCAAATTCTATTATTACGGTTAGATTTAAAAATCGTGATGAAATGTTTTTCCATAAAATATAAAAAAACAATGCACGTAAAAAATATGATACCACTACGGTTAATAAATAGTCGTGGTAATATATCTTCGTCGTATGTATGTTTTGTAGTAATGTGGTGGAGGTCTGAGTGAAGGTTCGCCTAGGTGGAACTGCAATGTAGATCTAAGGTTCGCTTCCAAATTTTTCCCAGGTTGGACATGATCTTATGGCAGGGAAACATATGTAGTAGTTGTCAAGACTTGATAGTTCGCCCCTTAAAGATGAGGTGGAGCATTCCTGACTTCTTCAACGACAACAACGACTTGTCGTTGAATGGTAGAGTGAGTAGCTTTGGAAGCTGCCATCGTTTGACAAATCTGAAGGAATATTTGAAGGAGGGGAGTTTGAAGTTTAAATATGTGCTTTGATCGAAAGAGATCTGGATTTTTATTGAGAATGGTTCATAGATTTCAATATGGTGAAGAGGGGCTAACCTGCAAGGTTAACACTCCAACACTCAAGCTAGTAAAAGAGTGAAAAATGGAGTTTAAATGATAAAGGATTTGAAAATTCGAGAGATGACGTTTTCCCATTTTAAATAGGAGAATTGGTTAGTAATCAAATGTGTGTGATGAGGCATGAAATGCGATCAACTGTCAAATTAATATAAATTACTGTAATAGTACTTGCGAGAGAGATTGCCTGATGTAAAAAATAATTTATTTATTTTGCGTCAAACAGTGTCTCAAGTCGTTATTGAATTTCGACAAATATATATAATTGGTCAATTATAAAAAACATGACTTATTAAAATGATCAATAGTTTGACATTTAATGTCATATTATTAGTAGAACAATTTATATTTTTTATCGAATAAATAATTTATATTTGTTTTGTTTGAAGAGAAAAAAAGATATGCACTGACAATATAAAATATTTTTACATTGTCAAACAATCTCAACCATGTATTTAATTATAACACAATTTTAATTTAAAAAAATTAATATGACATGACAATTTTAATCGGTGGAATGTATAAAGTTAATTTAAAGGAACAGTACCTTTAAACTCTTTGTTTGAATTATTAATAGAACATAAAATGTAAAAATGAAATATGACACACACAAAAAAAAAGGAAATATGATAAATAAAAAAGTCGTGATTAGCCCGGCTCTGTACCAGATTACCGGTCCCTAACGATGACCACTTGTTGAGAATGTCAAAGTTCACAACAGCATATAAGTATAACATATGAGATTTCAGTGGTTCCCATTTACTACATCCGATAATGGCAACTCAACTCCTAAAGCTTTCCCTCTCCTCGCCACCTAACCTTTCTTTCAATTACACACTCAATCTCAATCACCACCACCACTTCACTTCTCTACTACCCTCAAAACGACGTCGCTACCACCACCTTAACCACCGCCAAATTACCCGCCCATGCTTCTCCGTCTCGAACTCAATCAGCACTGAAATTCTTTCACTAGAATCATCTCTTCTCCAATCCCCGCCACAAATCAAAGACTCGCCGGTTCTTCTCGATGTCACCGGAATGATGTGCGGCGGCTGCGTCTCCCGAGTCAAAACCATTCTCTCCGCCGACGACCGAGTAGACTCCGTCGTGGTCAACATGTTGACCGAAACCGCAGCTGTTAAGCTTAAACGCCTCGAAGAGGAACACGCGAGCGTTGCCGAGAGCCTTGCTCTGCGACTGAGCGAATGCGGGTTTCCGACTAAGAAGAGGGAGTCTGGTTTGGGAGTGGCGGAAAATGTTAGGAAGTGGAAGGAATTGGTGAAGAAGAAGGAGGAACTTCTCGCCAAGAGCCGTAACCGCGTCGCTTTGGCTTGGACTCTGGTCGCACTCTGCTGTGGATCGCATGCTTCGCATATTTTTCATTCTTTCGGGATTCATATTGCTCATGGTAATGTTCAAACCAACTATGCAATATTAGATACTTCAATCTGTAACTAAATTTCTCAAACTTAACTTGCTATTATTTTTGTAGGACCGGTTATGGAATTTCTTCATAATTCATATGTGAAAGGTGGATTAGCTTTGAGCGCGTTATTGGGACCTGGAAGAGGTTAGCTTGTATCGCTCGCTTGTTTAATTACTTTACTTGTTTAGAATTATATCATCTACTCCTCCGTCTCATAATAAATGTCTTATTTGAGCAATGCGCGGTATTTAAGAAAATGATTGAATGTGTTGGTTTTAGTAAAAAAATTAATGTCATTTATTAGAATACCCCTATTAATAGTAGTTGAATAACGTGAAAGTTAATAAATAGGGATATAATAGTGGAAAAATAATAATAATTGATGCATTGGAATTGTAAATAGACAATTAATTTGAGATAAGAAAAAAATGCAAATGAGACACTTATTATGAGACGGAGGGAGTAATTGATACTATTTGCAGCACCCCAAATTCAATATCTTTCATTATGTATTTATGGTAAATGTGAATACATCAATATATCTTTATAAAGTTATTTTAGTAAATTATTATTATATCTCTTCATAGATATATACACTCTTTGTAATCAGTGAATTGGTTAGATAAGTCAGTTAATTTGGGACTTACTTTACTTAGATATCTAAAGTTGCTATTTTTGGTTTTTTAAGGCACATGTTTACTGACAACTTTAAATTATGAATGTATTTGTGAATTTGAAGAAGATTTTGTTTCAAATTGTAGTCTTGCCATTTCGGGGATACATTTGTTAATAGTTCGGAGTTAATCATAGTGTTACGATTTTCTAACTGCACTAGACTCGCGAAAATGTTGCAGAGTTACTCTTTGATGGTCTAAATGCTTTGAAGAAAGGGTCGCCAAATATGAACTCTCTCGTGGGATTTGGTTCAATAGCTGCTTTCATCATCAGTTCGGTGAGATTCTCTGCGGGATTTGAGTGTTCCATTAAGTTACAAAATTGCAAAGTTTCTGTTTTTGTTTTATGAGCTGTTAATTTGAACTTCATCTCTGCTATAGATCTCACTACTGAATCCCGGGCTGGCATGGGATGCATCATTCTTTGATGAACCGGTGACTTTCTTTACTTTCAAATGTCTCAGTATTTTCCATTTGAAAATTTGTTTTGTAAGCCAAACAAGAGCAAACTACTACTCAACCTGGCAATGGATTTTGTTTGCTAGATAATAACTTCAACTTCTTCTTTATTCGCATTTCTAACATTCATGTTGATAATAAGCTCCTCATATAAGGATTTTGTCTTTTAGCATGCAGGTCATGCTTCTTGGTTTCGTGCTTCTAGGACGTTCTCTAGAAGAAAAAGCAAGGATTCAGGCGTCTAGTGATATGAATGAATTACTTGTAAGTCTGTGATTCGTCTCTTTTGTTTGATAGTCTCAGAATTTGGGTTGGGCCTAACTCATCCCTACAAAACCAACTTTTAGGGTGAGGATGCTCCCACTTATAAACACACAACAAACCATATCACTAACCAACGTTGGACTAAATTCACCCCTTCAAACCCAACACAATGAAGGTATTGGGGGCTGCAATGAAGGCAATCCAAATGCCGCAATTAAGGAGACTAGGGGCGGACCGCAATTAAGGCGGAAACTCCAACAGATAATATTAGATAATATTTCAGGAAAATAAGTTTTCAAGAAAATTCTTGTCTCTTATATATTCTTAGTCCTTGTTGGACCATTCTAAAAATCTTCTTCCATCTTTTGGCTCCTTATTTTAATTCAAAAGTTTGTTTTTTTTATAATCATGCTTGATCTCTTTTCCCAAATGTAAAACTTCTTTTTATTTGTGATTTTTGTTAGATTACGTTCCTTAATTTGTTTTTACCTGTGTGGACTTCCGCACCTGATAAATTTGTGATCTCGAACAAATTTTTACACATTTCATAGGCAAAGTTTGATAATATATCTTTAGTGGTTGATGAAGCTTAAGTCTTTGGAAGCGTAACTGCTCCAACATTAATGGGATAGACTGATCTATTAATATGTTCCCTTTTGGTGACTATATGACCATTGGGAGTTGCAGCATAAATAAGATATTGTGATGGTGTTCCATTTAAAAATCCAATTTCATTTCAACTTTCATTTATAGTTTAAATTAAAAGGTCATAATCCAAGAACTGGAACATTGGTTAAAGGAAATTAGTAATCCAACAAAAATTGGTTAAAGGTCGTAATCCAAGAATTTGAACATTTATTAATGATCGTAATCTAAGAAATAAGAGATAGTATTATATCATTATTTCTTAGAAAAATTAGTAATCCAAGAACTGGAACATCGGTTAATAGTCGTAATCTAAGAAATAAGAGATAGTATATCATCACTTCTTAGAAAAATTAGTAATCCAAGAACTGGAACATTGGTTAAAGGAAAAATGGCTTATATGAGCATTAAGCATCATGTTATAGTTTGAATTTAAAGAGTAGCATTGTTTTTGACGAGTTATATTTATAAGTTGGTTTAATCATCGGGATGTATGTTTTTCCAGTCACTAATATCTACTCAGTCAAGACTTGTCATTACATCATCAGAAGGTTCCCTATCTACTGACAGTGTGCTGAGCTCTGATTCAATTTGTGTGGAAGTTCCAACTGACGATATTCGCGTAGGAGACTCAGTGTTGGTGTTGCCTGGAGAAACTATTCCTATAGATGTGAGCCTTTCAGATTGTTGGTGAAACTCTGTTTATGTTATTGTATTTATAATTGTTATATGTGTGATGCCTGAGTTTAGGTTTAAACTTTAAAAGTATCTGAAGTACGTAAGTGGGCCCAATCTTCCACCACCTTTAATAATAGCATTGGCTTAGAAAACAGTTTTACAATCGTTTACACGTTGAACATGAGGCATCCCTTCACAATTTAAGATGGAATATATGACAAATCTTGTTGGTTCACATGGTATTGCTTGCTAACATTATAAGCTTCTGGGCAGGGAAGGGTCGTTGCAGGAAGAAGCGTTGTGGACGAATCCATGCTTACAGGAGAATCACTTCCTGTATTTAAGGAGGAAGGCCTCACAGTTTCAGCAGGAACTATAAACTGGGTAAGGTTTTAAAATCAAACTTGAATTTTATGATGTCTCGCTAAATTAACAGCTGGGGAGCATCTGATGTTTTAATCTTGTCCCTTTGATTTGGAGGGCAATCATTAATCTATTGCATTTGCCAACAAATATCTATTTCAGGATGGTCCTTTAAGGATTGAATCTACTTCAACTGGCTCCAACACAATGATATCCAAGATTGTACGCATGGTTAGTATCAAATCTTCTATAGTGACTTAGTGGTTAGACTGTATAGTGTTAATGAGATAATCTAGTTTCCCCGTGTTCTATCCCAATTCCCAAATAAGAATGTAATTTCTTGAATCCTTAGTTTTTGTAATTTTATTGGACTGAGTGTTACATATAACTTATTTTATTCATTTAATTTCAAAATCATGCATTCTGGAATGTGTTAGCAACCAACCACAATCCACAAATTAAGTAAGTTAGCAACAGGAGAAATAAGAATGGAGCCAAGAAATCAACTCAGCCAAAATTAGTTAAGACTTGTCACTTAAGAGCAAACCTTTCAAGCTATTAGTTAGGTTGTTATAAATAGAGGCCAAGAGGTAGATGGAGGCAGTTGGGGCATTTTTGGAAACAGGTTGCCATTTACCACCCTTCCAAACTGCAGCAGTATGAATACCAATGGCCATTCATCAAATAAGTAAAAAGGAGGCCCTTCTCAAAACTGAGTTTGGAAGCATCAATTAAAACATGCACAGTTGGTCATTCAGTTTTGGGTGGTAGAGACCAGTCTCTCCAATTGTCGGGGAGGAAATCATGGTGTTTCATTCTTTCAATCCTTAAGTATAGATACCCACTGATTCATTGTTAGAGGGGGATACTCAAATAAATTTCCTAATTTTCATTATGTTGATCTCTATATTATGAACCAACGTCTTTCAGTATGGTGATGATTCTATTAATATTTTGAGATTGTAATGCTGATAAGTTCATTACTTTAAGACATGAGAATCAAGGATTTGTTAAGAGAGTTTCTACAATATTACAACTTTATCTGGTGAAATATAGGTTGAGGATGCTCAATCACGTGAAGCACCTGTTCAAAGGCTTGCAGATTCAATAGCAGGGCCATTTGTATTTAGCATAATGACTCTCTCAGCAGCAACATTTGCATTTTGGTAAGTCCTTATATTTCTATACAAATTCTTTTAGCTCATCTGGTTATGACATGTATGAAAAGAATTTGTGACTATCCATTCAACAAACTAATGCTCCCTCAATTTTTTATCATAAGTCGTTTGGGACATTTCACATAGATTAAGAAATGTAATGATTGATGTATGAAAAAGATAAATTATGAAGGATTTTACAAGATTATTATTCATTAATGGTATGAGAAAAATAAATTAAAAGAATATTAAATACTTAAGGGTATAGTAGGAAAAATAACATGAATGATTCATTGGTATTGTAAAACGAGTTATAATTTGGTACAAATATTTTTCTGAACGCTATATATAAGTAAAAACATGGGGAGTACTAGTTTATTATGACATATATTGATGTAGTCCAACCTACGAATCCCCGACACTCCAAAAGAAAAAAGAGTTATTTCCCATACCTATGTTATTGTCCATGGTTCTTAAAATCTTACTATGAAATTTAATTAATTTTCCCATGTAGAAAAGTAAAAGGCTTTACTTGTTACGATATAGAATAATATATATTAGAGTAGTAATAGTACTTAGAGTTGTTATAGTTGTTATAGTAGTTAGTTAGTTGAGGTTGTTATAGAGTATGTGTATAAATAAGAGAATACAAAAGTTAGAGAGTATCTTTGAATCTTGAAAATGTGAATTGAGTATTCTCTATTGTGAAGGGGAAACCCTTGAAGGAGATATTCTCTCCTATTTTATCATATTGCTTATTGAAACTGATATTTTTTTGGAACTCGGTTTTTGGGTTCTTAACATTACTTAGAATAAAAAAAGGATGAAATCTGATTATTATTTCTAATTTTGAAGTACAGACACCAAAAAAAAAGGTTGCAATTTGATTATTATTATTATTTCTAATTTTTGAAGATTATACATTTTATTAATATTTTAGAATCACACAAATAAAGTCTGTCTTAAATTAAAACTAAAAATGTGAAACACAGTTTTATACATGTAACCAGGAAAAAGGAAACAGTACAAATTAATGAGAGAAAACCATGGAAAGAAAATCAGGTAATGAGACAACATTTTTCCTCCAGTTGATCAATGGATCTCTTAGATTCTCATCTTACGAATACGACCTCAAAATCGTTTTTAGGGAAGGCCCTTAGTTAATATGTCTGCGAGCTAATATATACAGGGACATTTCCCAAGTTGGTATCAAAGCACTTGGAAGAATAAGGTGTTGCTTATTGATCCTATTAATCATTATTCTTAAACTAAAAAAATTAAAATATGTCGTAAAACCAAAAAATAAATAAATTAGGAATAAGAAAACGGCACAAATTAATAAAAGAAATTCAAGTAATAAAGCAGGCATTATGTTTGGTTCATATTCCCCGTTAACTTTAACAAACTTGTTGTGTTCGTCTCTAGGTATTTTTTTGGAACACACATATTTCCTGATGTTTTGCTCAATGATATTGCGGGCCCGGAAGGAGATCCTCTGCTTTTAAGTTTAAAACTCTCTGTAGATGTTTTGGTGAGTAATTCTAAACTTGGATCCTCTGACTTATAGTTTTGCTTCAGGTTCATGATTAAAACTACTTGTATCTCCTTCCTTCCCTATTTCTTGAGCATGGAGCACTCCTATTTTACTGGATTTCGAATTTTCTTGATGTTCAGGTCATGCTGGACAAAATTATGCATATCCTTTATCTTAGAAATCTTGAGTTAATGCAAACATCGATCAATTTGGACTTTCAAACCAATGAAATTTCAGAATAAGCTAGTATTTATGATATTGTCTATCTGAAACTGACTTTACCATGCTGGATAAAACCGAATTTTGGTGTTTGTAATAGTTTCGAGTTAAATAATCTTATCTAGTGTTTGCCTTTTTGTAGGTTGTTTCTTGTCCATGTGCGCTGGGTCTTGCCACACCAACAGCAATCCTAGTTGGCACCTCACTTGGTACTTTATTTATGTTTCCTGCATTTAGTAAACTTACATGTTCTATGTGAACAGTGAACACATACATTAAATGTATCACATTACTCTTGTGGTGAAAAGCCTCCTCGTTGCTCAAATTTGAATCGTTTTATCCGATGCTACAAATTTCCTGTCAATAGGTTTAATGACTACATTTATGATAATTACTAATCAGAATATTTGTGCATAAATGTATATTATACTGCACTATCTGATTTATTAGAATATAATTAGTAGTGTTAATTAGCATAATAAACTGCATAAATGTATATATGGCAGTTTCTGATTTATTAGGAAGAATAGCCCATTTATCTTGTAATTTAACGTGTATATATATGAGAATTCTCCCAAGGGAAGAATACACAGTTTTCACTCATAGAATCTGAGTTTGACATGGCATCAGAGCATGTCACGATCCAAAATCTAGTCTTTGTTCTCTAGTTTTGTCTTTCAGCTTCGAATTTCCCGGTCTTGTTCTTTTCCCCCTTTTTTTTTTTTTTTTTTCCAATCAAGATTTCCATCTCGTGTTTCCAATGTTCTTCGATTCAATGTCAAAAGAAAAACAAGATGTTTTCATGGTTCGCCTTAATGGCAAAAACTATTCAGCTTGGGAATTCCAATTCTCTTTATATGTCAAAGGAAAAGATTTGTGGGGTCATGTTGATGAAACAACTCCTGCCCCTAACAAAGACAAAGATAAGGTTGAACATGCTAAATGGGTGGTCAAAGACGCTCAAATCATGTCGTGGATCATTGGTTCGGTTGATCCCAACATTGTTCTGAACCTTCGACCATACAAGACTGCAGCAACAATGTGGGCTTACTTGAAGAAAATCTATAGTCAGAACAATGCAGCCCGAAGATTCCAACTTGAGCACGACATAGCTAATCTCAAACAGGAAAGTCTCTCTATATCTGATTTTTACTCTCAATTCATGAATCTTTGGGCTGAATACACTGATATAGTTTATTCAAATTTAAGTACCGAAGGCCTAAGTACAGTACAAACAGTTCACGACACTACTAAACGAGATCAGTTTCTTATGAAATTGAGATACGATTTTGAAGGTATCCGCTCAAATCTGATGCATAGAGATCCAGTACCCTCATTGGATGTGTGTCTCAATGATTTGTTACGTGAAGAACAGCGCTTGCTTACACAATCCATCATTGAAGAACAAAAATCATCTACTGTCCCAGTGGCATATACAGCACAAGGGAGGTCAAGAAACCATGATATGAGCAATATTCAATGCTTTTGTTGCAAGCGCTCTGGGCATTATGCCTCCAACTGTCCAAAAAAATTCTGCAATTACTGCAAAAAGGATGGGCATATTATAAAAGAATGTCCAACTAGGCCACCAAAGCGAAATGCAACAGCCTTCACAACTTCGGTTGATTCGTCTACTGCTGTCCAACAAAATGCGCATACCGCTGTCCAACAAAATGCGCATACTGCTGCCCAACAAAGTGTGCCTACTGCCGCCCAGACTTTGACCCCTGAAATGGTTCAGCAAATGATCATTTCAGCGTTCTCTGCTTTGGGATTCTCAGGTAAATCATCTTCACCTTGGTACTTTGATTCTGGGGCTTCAAACCACATGACCAACAAAGCTCAATTTCTTAATAATGTCACCAAATATTCTGGTAACCTCAAGATACATACTGCTGATGGAAATCAATTACCTATCACAGCAACCGGTGATATTTCTTCAACTTTAACCGATGTTTTTGTTTCTCCTGGTCTCACTAGTAATCTTATTTCTGTTGGTCAATTAGTTGACAATGATTGTCAAGTACAATTCTCAAAATCTGGTTGTCTTGTGCAGGATCAACACTCAGGGACGATAATTGCGAAGGGGCCTAAAGTTGGACGTCTCTTTCCACTCAATTTATCTTTGTTTCCAAGTCTTTCTTTACCTTCTATTTTGTGCAATGTTGCAACCGTTGATTATCAAATGTGGCATAGGCGTCTTGGGCATCCAAATTTTAATGTACTCCATGACATACTAAAATCTGGTTTTCTTGGAAATAAGCACACTCCATCTCTTAATTCTATTGATTTTGATTGCATTCCTTGTAAGCTTGGCAAAAGTAAAATTCTTCCTTTTCCAACACATCAACCGAAAGTAACACAACCTTTTGATATTATCCATAGTGATGTTTGGGGAGTGGCACCGATTATATCTCATGCAAATTACAAATATTTTGTAACTTTTATCGATGATTATAGTCGTTTTACATGGGTCTATTTTCTGCGCTCAAAAGATGAAGTTTTTTCCACTTTTAAATTTTTTAATGCTTATGTTCAGACTCAATTTTCATCCAAAATCAAAATACTTCGCTCTGACAATGGGGGCGAATACACATCAAACTCTTTTCAAGAATTCTTGCAATCTAATGGGATTGTATCTCAAAGATCATGTCCTTCAACTCCCCAACAAAATGGGGTAGCTGAAAGAAAAAATCGTCATTTGCTTGATGTTGTCCGCACACTTTTAATCGAGTCTAATGTGCCAACACGATTCTGGTGTGAAGCCCTATCCACAGCAGTTCATCTTATAAACAACTTGCCATCCCCATCAATAAATAATGAATCTCCGTTCAGCCGAGTATTTGGTAACCCACCAGATTACTCCACTCTTCGTGTTTTCGGATGTGTGTGTTATGTTCATCTTCCTCCACGAGAACGCACTAAACTTACGGCACAATCTGTTGAATGTGCTTTTCTTGGATATTCATCTCATCAAAAAGGATTTCTATGCTATGATCCTAATCTTCGTCGAATTCGGGTTTCTAGAAATGTCATTTTTTTTGAAAAAAAATATTTTTTTGCAACCCATCATGATCTTCCTTCTTCTACATTTTCTGTTTTGCCACTGTTTTCTAACTCTTCTACAGGCCAGCCATCCTCTAAGCCTCTGTTGACCTACCAAAGACGCCGTGTTGTCACCCAAAATCAGCCAGCTGACTCCCACGGGCCCCTTCGAGAAAGTTCCTCGACTGCTGATCCAATACAAGAACCAGAACCAGGCCCTGTACGACAGGGTACGCGCATCCGTAAGCCGCCAGAAAAGTATGGTTTCTCTAATCCCTTATCCTTGACAGCAGCATTATCTTGTGTTTCTATTCCTTCTTCTTATACACAGGCAATGGAGCATGGTTGTTGGCAGACAGCTATTGAAAATGAACTTTTGGCCTTAGAAGAAAATCAAACATGGGAAACTGTACCTTGTCCTCCAACTGTTAAACCTTTAGGCAGCAAATTTGTGTTTTCTATAAAGTTGCGTTCTGATGGATCAATAGATCGTTACAAGGTTCGTTTGGTAGTACTTGGAAATAAGCAAGAGTATGGACTAGACTATGACGAGACTTTTGCCCCGGTCGCCAAGATGACTACTGTCCGCACCATTCTTGCTCTTGCTGCATCACAATCCTGGCCACTACATCAAATGGATGTGAAAAATGCATTCCTACACGGTGATCTTAAGGAAGAAGTTTATATCAAACTTCCCAACGGTATGCCCACTTCTTCCTCAAATACTGTTTGCAAACTAAAACGATCGCTATATGGTTTAAAACAGGCACCACGCGTATGGTTTGAAAAGTTCCGATCTACCTTACTTGGTTTTTCATTTATTCAAAGTCAATATGATCCATCTCTTTTTCTACAAAGGACTCCTAAAGGCATTGTGGTGCTTCTTGTTTATGTGGATGATATTGTGGTGACTGGTTCTGATCAAGAAGGTATCTCTACAATCAAACACATGTTGCATTCATCTTTTCACATGAAAGAATTGGGACGTCTTACTTACTTCTTGGGGTTAGAGGTACATTATCAACCTGAAGGAATTTTTGTAAATCAACAAAAGTACATTAAGGATCTAGTCCAACTTGCTGAACTCACAAGCGGAAATCCTGTTGACACTCCCATGGAAGTTAATGTTAAATATCGACGAGATGAAGGTGACCTTCTTGATGATCCAACTCTTTATCGCAAGCTGGTTGGTAGTCTTATCTATGTAACTATAACTCGCCCCGATATATCTTTTGCTGTACACACGGTTAGCAGGTTCATGCAAGCACCACGACATTTCCATTTTTCAGCAGTGCAGCGAATCATTAGATACCTCATTGGAACCTCAAAACGGGGTTTATTTTTTCCTCATGATACGACACTCCAACTTCAAGCATACAGTGACGCTGATTGGGCAGGGTGTCCAGACACAAGAAAGTCTACTACCGGCTGGTGTATGTTCTTAGGAAATGCTCCTATTTCTTGGAAGTGTAAGAAACAAGATTCAGTTTCAAAGTCATCCACCGAAGCCGAATACCGTGCAATGTCTGCTGCTTGTTCTGAAATAATATGGTTGCGCGGTCTTCTTACAGAACTTGGATTCGCTCAAGCACAACCAACTTCGTTATATGCTGACAACACTAGTGCTATACAAATTGCAGCGAATCCAGTTTACCATGAACGAACGAAGCACATTGAGGTTGATTGTCACTCTATTCGGGAAGCCTATGATCGAAGAGTTATCAATCTACCTCATGTTTCCACATCTGTTCAGACAGCTGATATCTTCACTAAATCATTGACACGTCAGCGGCACAATTTTTTAGTTAGCAAATTGATGCTTGTTGATTTACCAGCATCAATTTGAGGGGGGATGTCAATAGGTTTAATGACTACATTTATGATAATTACTAATCAGAATATTTGTGCATAAATGTATATTATACTGCACTATCTGATTTATTAGAATATAATTAGTAGTGTTAATTAGCATAATAAACTGCATAAATGTATATATGGCAGTTTCTGATTTATTAGGAAGAATAGCCCATTTATCTTGTAATTTAACGTGTATATATATGAGAATTTTCCCAAGGGAAGAATACACAGTTTTCACTCATAGAATCTGAGTTTGACATTTCCAATTTCTGCTTCCTTGAAAAATTGATTGGCATTAAGTAATATTTTCACATTTCATTTTCATTTTAGCTTTATTGTTTATTTCTTTCATTTTTTTTAGTTTATAGCATTCTTGATTGTCCGTGGTTCTATAAATATATGTTTTCCAATGCAAAAGAATCACAACTACTACAATTATAAAGTACGTAACTGTCTTACAGTCAGGCATAAGTTCTACACTTGAATTTGTGAATTTACTTTATAAAATATACCATATTACTGCCTGGCATCTTGGTTTGATGTTTTTAGTATCTTCTATCCCTTTTTTTACTATTTCATACAATAGGCTTAAACTGTCTCTGCAATGACCAGGCGCAAGAAAAGGACTTCTAATCAGAGGAGGGGATGTGCTAGAACGCTTGGCCGGAGTAAATTATATTGCTCTAGATAAGGTAAATTTAATATTCATAGACTAATATCTGATTCTCTCCCTTTCTACACAATCACAATAACACACATATATCTGCTTCCGGGTATATGTGTCTATTATAGGGTCAGGTAGGGCTAGAAATGAGTCGAGTCGAGTCGAACTCGCCTCAGCTCAGTTTGACTCGTTAAGAATTGGCCGAGTTCGAGTTCATGACGAACTTTTTTTCAGCTCAAACTCGACTCGTTAAGAATTGGCCGAGTTTGAGTTCGAGTTTATCTCGATCTTTTTTTCAGGTCAAACTCGACTTGTTAGAAGTTCACGAACATCTCGATTCAACTCGTTAGGTTCAACTCGCTTATTTCACGGACTTAAAAGCAATTTTTTAAAGTCTATTTTATATATATATATATATATATATATATATATATATATATATATATATATATATATATATATATATATATATATATATATATATATATATATATATATATATATATATATATATATATATATATATATATATATATATATATATATATATATATATATATATATATATATATATATATATATATATATATACTCGACATTTTAAATTAATATTTTTTAAATAAAAAATATAGAAATAAAATTAAAGTTATAAGATTGGAATTCATACGATGTTAATTTTATTTGTATAATTATTTGTAGAAATATTTTGCTCACTAGAGAATATAAATTATCAGTTAAAACCGTTAGATTAAAATAAAATATGATACTAAGATTTAGAGCAAATATTTAAACCTACTCTTAAATACAATATAATATATCTCATATATAATCGAGTTGACTCATGAACCTAACGATCACGAACTATGTATAGTTCAAGTTCAACTCATTTAGTTAACAAACTTAATTTTTAGCTCATACTCAGCTCATTTGGTTCATGAGCCTAGTTCAACGATTTAATTTTCGAATTGAGTTTCGAACTATTTTCGAGTTAGTTAGGTTCATTGTCAGCCCTAGGGTCAGGATACATTGACATGAATGATAATCAAATTCAATCGTACACCTATTTTATGAATTTAGTAGCATGCATTTCTTAAAGAAAGGACTGTTTGAAGTTTGCAGTATATTCATATATATCATAATTAACAAACTTTACATTAATCTTTGATTTATTGCTTCATCATAATTTCTTCAGACTAAATAAATATATACTCTTCAAATAACAGAAAACAACACAATATGATCCATGTCTATTTTTATTTAAAATTTCCAAAAGTTGGAGTTTAGTTCAACATACTAATTACTTATAATTCAGCAATTGGATTTTACAAAATAGTTTTTTCATAAGACTGGAGTTGTGTGTGATGTTTAGACTTGAAGAATGACAATTGAGAACATCCAGAATTAGGGAGAAGGAACATAAGTATTTAAGTCGGTGACTCGCCTCTCATGTTTGCCATTATTTATTCAATCTAAACAAGATCATGTAGTACAGTGTAATATATAGCACATTGTATATAATAAATGAACGCAATTAACTATTAAAACATAATCTGATTCTGAATGCTCTTCCAACTTTGAGCATTGACTAACATTTATCTCATGAACAAAGAGGAAGGATTTCTAAAACCAAACTTTCAGACAGGAACCCTTACCAGAGGAAAACCAGTTGTTTCTGCCATAGGCTCTATTGAGTATGGAGAGTCGGAAATTCTTCAGATTGCTGCGGCAGTGGAGAAAACTGCATCTCATCCAATAGCAAAGGCTATTACTAACAAAGCTGAGTCTTTAGAATTGGTCCTTCCACTCACAAAAGGACAGATAGTTGAACCAGGTTTTGGAACCTTGGCAGAAATAGATGGGCGTTTGGTTGCGGTTGGGTCTCTAGAATGGGTCTGTGATCGTTTCAAGACTAGAATGAACCCGTCTGCTTTGATGAATCTTGAACGTGCTTTGATGAATCATTCATCGAGTACATCATCTTCGAAATATTCTAAAACTGTTGTCTATGTTGGACGTGAAGGAGAAGGCATCATTGGTGCTATTGCCATATCTGACATTGTGCGTGAAGATGCTGAATCTACTGTAATGAGGTACATATACTTTTCTTTACGCATACAACTCATTTTAGGCAAGTAATACTACTGCTTCTTCTTTTTGGCCCTATGTGAAGTTGGTTCACTTTTTAAAAAACAGGGGCAATGCGTTTTTGAGTAGTTATTTATCAAGCTCAAAACTAACAATACATTATACACCTTCTTGCAAGGCTCAAGAAGAAGGGGATTAAAACGGTCCTCTTATCAGGAGACAGGGAAGAAGCAGTTGCAATAATAGCTGAGACAGTTGGAATTGAAAACAATTTTGTTAAAGCATCCTTGTCTCCTCAGCAGAAATCTGCATTTATTTCATCTCTAAAAGCTGCTGGACATCGTGTTGCAATGGTATGATTAAAGCTATATCACAAAACTCAATACTTTGCTTAATGTAACCCAATCTCCTCTCCGCTTGGACCAACATTCATTATAAAAGTCGTACATTTTGGTTTCACTGAATAAAGTGGAACCAAATAGAGTAAAACAGATTGTCCCATTCAATTCTGTCCATAATATATTGCTAACCCTACCATAAAGTGATAATGAATCTGGTCTTGAACATTCCATGCATCTTTTACACGAAATAATTGGATTTTTTCTATTTTTTATTTTTGAGGTATATTTATGCTTGCTCTTCATTGAATAGCATGCATGGCAATGGTCAATGGAGCCTAAAATGCTCTGTTATAAGCATCACACTGGATTTTAGTTTTTTTAGAATGGATCTAGCAATGAATATTGAATGGAAAATGGTGTTTTACTTAGATTTTTTTCCTCTCCTTTAAGGTAGGTGATGGGATCAATGATGCGCCCTCTTTGGCCGCAGCTGATGTTGGGATAGCTCTGCAGAATGAAGCTCAAGAGAATGCTGCCTCAGATGCAGCATCCATCATACTTTTGGGCAACAAAATTTCACAGGTATGTCATTCTGATGTCTGGGGTTCATTAATTTGCTTTCATTTCGTTCTGATGCTAAATGGGTGACAAGGTGAAATTTTGATTACCAAAAATTTCCGGTACTTGTGAGGTGAACCTGTGGCAACTCTAATTGTTTTCATATTAGTTTGAGATTACGCCATGATACAAGTGATCTGCTTAAACAATCATCTGTATGGTGCAACAATGATGTAATGCATATTTCTTTTTTTGTGAATGAAATCAGTTCTAACTGTTTTTATATTGCATGTTTTGTGTATTATCTTCTGTTTTTGTGTTACTTGCTTACTTGGAACACCAACCACCATATGGCTTTCCATTCTCTTGTCTCCTGACATTTTAACGGACAGGTTATTGATGCATTAGACCTAGCACAAGCAACAATGGCAAAAGTTTACCAAAATTTGTCTTGGGCAGTGGCTTACAATGTTATTGCCATTCCCATTGCTGCTGGTGTGTTACTTCCCCAATTTGACTTTGCTATGACACCATCACTTTCAGGTGAGCAACACTGTACCTCTAGTTTTATTTTCATATAACTGCAAGGCACATAAGACCCTATTTTTATATTGTACTTACAATTTTTCTTCATTTATTTTCTGTACACACCATAATACATTTCAAATGTATTTTCTTCATGGAAAAAAAACTGTTATTTCTGTTTGTTACCTTGATATTTTTTAATCATAGGAGGACTAATGGCTATGAGCTCCATCTTGGTGGTTAGCAACTCACTGCTTTTAAAGCTTCATGGGTCTCAGACCTCTGGAAAGGGAACACTGCAGTGACATCTTTTCAGCCGTGTTAATTATAGTTTTACAAAGACCTCTAATTATTGTACATCCTCTTTTATAACAAGCAATAAATATCATGATAAAAAGATCAATTAAGGGGATTGCTTATTGCCCCCTTCTATATCTCTCAAACTATATGAAAACCGAAAATACTCTCTCGTGCCGTTTGGATTTTAAAATTCGAATGCACCACATAAAACAACAAATCAAGTCTACTTGAAACACATCCGTTGAAAAAATTTACATGTCTTTCCCTTCGGAACAAATTTACATAAAACAACAAACCATTGAAAAAGTATTGATCTACCCTTTGGATATAGAAATTTGGATACACCCTTTAACATAACACGGTCCGTCTTTGTCTTTCCCTCTCTATTCTTTAACATTTGAAATCAAAAGTAAAAAAGCACAAAATCCACCGGAAGAACTTTTTGCGTGAGAAGTTAAAAAGTCTCTCAATGTCCACTCTTTCTCATTCAATAGTTGAACCTTAATCAATTTTGATAATTCATTTTCACATTTGAAGAATAATCGGTAAGTTTATCATCACCCTGCTTTTCTGATTTTGATGCAGGTAGTTTCTTTCTAATTTTCAATTAAACCTATATTCCATCTAATAGAAATGTTACATCATTTTCGTCCCACTTTATTTTGGTTTGGGTTTAGGACATTTAAGGGTTAAGGTTTATTCTGGTATGAAGTATGCTACAAAATTTGTCATATACAATTTCAAAGTCCGGATTTTTTCTGCAGAGATCAAAATCCAGATGTTTCATAAGGAGTTCAAAGTCTGGATTTTATCTTGGTTCTATAAGTCAGTTATGTTTCTGTAATTCTGTTTTGTTTTGAGCTATTTTCTTTAAAAATAAGATTTGTCATGCGCGTCAATCATTTTGTTTTGGTTCCATAAAGTATATATGCATCTAGATTAAAGGACTTTTGTATGACACAAAATGCTTACATTGACCATGATCTTTTCTCTGCATTTATTGGGAGATGACATTAAGACGTCGTCATTTCATCTCCCCATTGGTGACATCAGTATTACTCTTCATGCATTCTCCATCTTCTAATTATGGAAAGATTGTTGGATCAATTTTCAATTCAGAGAGAGATCTAAGACACTAGACTTATTGGTTACACAATTAGAAGTTGATCAGGTTGATGCACAAAAGGAGATTGTATATACCTAAGGAGCGCATGTCAAGTTTTCATTTCTAAAGGATAATCACATAAACCACTTGAATATTGTTGAAAATAATGTTGGTGACGGGGCAGAGGTTGCCTATCATATATAATGTGTACTGAAGACATATTTTTTGTTTTTGGTTGGCACAACTATATTTGTGGGTGGGACCTATGTCGACGTTGTATGTTTTAACTACTTCATAGACTTTGAGAAAACCCGCGAGTATAATTGGTGGGTATCTTGTTTGATTTACATGTACTCTAAGTTAGATGATTCTAGTCGATCGAAACATAGACAAATGACAACAATTGTCTATTCCATATATTTTACATGCATGTTAATTATTAATTTCATATTAATTATTAATTTCACAATACTTGTACTTTTGTATTAATAATTTTTATTTGAACCATTTTCAAGCATGGACCCTGTAGCATTTTCCCTACAACATTTATGTGACTTATGCATGATTATGAAATAATCTATAAATGTTTGATGTGTTAACAATTAATACAATTATATTAATTGTATTCTATGCTCAAAGTTAATACGAAAATTGTTATGTACACTAGTATTGTCCCAAGGTAATATGAAAATTGTATATTCAATTTGGAATTGTTCAATAGGTGTGTGTGGAGATTGTAATTCGGATACACCCTACAATAAAAACCAAGTCTAATTTCATTAAGTGTGATTGACTACATGGATCAACTTCAGTCACAATGTTCTATCCATGACTATGCTTTTATCCAATTCGGACACACCTTGTATTGAAAAATTTACAATAAAGGGATGTGTATGGAGATTATAACCTGGACATTTCCCGTGTTGAAAAATAGACAAATAAAGGGTGCATGGAGATTTTAATTTAGACACACTTTGTGTTAGAAAACATACTAGGCAAGGGTGTGTACGATAATGTAATATAGACAACCCCCCCCCCCCCCCCCCTCTGTGTTGTAAAATATGCAAGAAGTCATTGTCTTAGAGTGTGTACAGATATTTTAATTCGAACACATCTTGTGTAGTAAAATTGACAAGGAATCACTACCTTAGGGTAGGAAGAGGTTGTTGTTTTCTAATGTGAACTGCAAATAAACCAAGCCCGTCATTTTATATAAATTTTCGTACATTCTAATCCATTGAAATTGTCAATGCAATGCAGATCGAACAAAACAAAAAGAATCCAACTGATTATATAACTCAATTGATTGACATGTTTCAAAATATATAATTTGAACCATGTGCTGTTACAAGTGATTGGCATACTTTTAGAGTCAACATGTTATGCAAGATATCATGACATGTTGTTGAGACATATGGTCTCTATGTGCTCAAAACAGGTAGTAAAGATGTGGTGTCATATGTTCCACACAATATGGAACATTTTGCACTAAAAGTTGTTGCACTTTTCCAATATGAGGCGTCAAATTTGTTTCCTTATTTGTTCGTATGTTTATACACTTTTAGAAATTAGGAAAGAATTCCTAAATGATCACAAATCAAAACCAAAATAGTGATTGATATTTAATTTATGGTAGACTGCAATCACAATTTGAGTATGCGCTTTTTGGAGCTTTCTTCAGTTGCAAGTTCTTCCAACCCTAATCACAAGTTGTAATTGTTTTATTTTTCTATTTAAGGAGTCCTACTCCTTGAAAAAAGACTCGAACCTTGAGAGATTTAACAAGGCATTTGTGATTATTAAGTCTTTGCTTTTGTGTGGTTTATTTTGTAAAACTTTATTCATTTGATCATTCCTATCCAAAGGAATGGAGTTGGGTTCATTGAGTTGTAATTTTTCTAGCATTCTAACCTTTGTAATCTTACCAACACTAGAAATAGTTGTCGAAAGAACGTGAGAGGGGTCTCATATTTAAGGGGGGGTCTAGATGAAAATTCACAGGTAGTATTGAGAAAAAAGGCATTGAATTATAAGAGTTTCTCTAAGACCAATTTGTACTTTTACTATTAAGAGTGAATTTCCTTTCTTGGGTTAATGCCCTCTAGACGTAAGTGTTATTGCATCGAACTATATTACCATTTTATTGTGTTCCATTTTATTTATTTGTAGATTAATTGACAATACATTCACAGTGTCACACACATTGTCTGACACATTGTGTTTGATATCTTTCTAAAGGGAGATTCATAATTTTAATTGGCACCAGAGCATGCACTTTGTCCTATTTGGGCGAGCTCCTAGAAACTTATAAGTTCTGTTCAAATGGATAAACGCAAAGAAGGAGGATCTGTTAGCAGACCACCTATCCTATATGTCACTAACTATTACTATTGAAAATATCATATGATAGCTTTCATCAAATCCATGGACAACAAAACATGGAAGGTCGTCGTCAAAGGATGGACACATCCAAATTGTCAATACTCAAAACGAGATTTAATCCCTAAAGCCATAAGTAGATTGGTATAAGGAATAATATGATGAATCACACGAAAACTCTCATGCTCTTAACATCATATTCAATGGAGTTAACAAAAATGTCTTTCAACTTATCAACACATGTACTGAAGCCTACGAAGCGGGGGAGATTCTCAAAACTGTTCAAGAAGAAACCACAAAATTTTAGATGTCCAGACTTCAATTTCTCACCACTAAATTTGAAAATTTGAGAATGAAGGAAGATGAAACTATGGCTGAATTCTATGTTCCCGTCTATGACATAACAAACAACTCATTTGCTCTTGGTGGAAAAAAGTCTCAAGAAAAACTAACCAGAAAAATCCTTAAGTCACTCCCAAAGAAGTTTAACATGAAAATTACTACTATAACACCCCAAATTTCGTCTAATAATTTAATTGTATTATTTGGAGTGTTTATAGGATTATGTGTGTTTTAACTGAAATAATTGTATAATTTCTTGATGATATATGAGGTGTAGCGAGAAGAGGTGGAGTGTGAAGAGAATAGATAAGTTGAGAGAATTATTAGATAATTATAAATAATATTATTTTTATGAATTAAATAAAATATTATTCTTATAATTATTATTATTTTATTAGTAAGATTAAAATAATAAAAATAGAATTAAACCCTGCACTGATGTAGACTCTGATGATGAACCTGTTGACAATGGAGATTAGGTTAATGAAAAAAAGGAAAATAATAATGATGTCCTAAGTAAGGACAAAGTTCAAAAATTTGCGGAGAATAAAACCCAAGTAACCAGCCTCAAATAACAAAGTATGGTGAGTGATATGCAGGATCAATCAGTCAAAATATTCACAATAGTGATTGAGCTCAGCCTAGTTAAAAACTCTATTCATTCAAGATTATCCTTGTGTAAAATCTCACTCGATTTCTGAGTTCAACTTGATGTTTATGAATTTCCATTATATTACGTATTGCAGGTTTTTCATTATTTACTGTTTGTTTCCTATTACTACAAGTTTACTACCTCTATTATTATTACTATTATTATATTGATTTTGTTAACATGTCTAGTAATAGTATGTTGGTCTTCGTTACTATTTGTGTTTTATTTTAAATATGTTTAACTAATTCCGCAGTACCGGAGTGTGAGGACCTTTGTGTCGACGATGCTCTAATTAATCGTTAAAATTATATTTAACATGAAATTATTTTTGGTTTCATTTTAATTTCAGTTTTAAACTCTAAAAATATAGTGAAAACAATACCATAGAGATACTCTGGTTCAAATTCGAAAGAAAAAAACGATTTCCAACTTAGGAAATTAAACTAATTTTCGAATAATAAAAATCATGAAAACACTTTATTAATAGATTATGAAAAATTATATTTTCAAAAATAGTGGTTTTAAGATCATAATCGAACGCGCAAAGCGGACGCTTATCCGCTTAAAATCCGGTACTATACGAGCGAACAATGGCAGCACCTTTAAACTCATTTTTCTACCTCAAACAACTTTTTAATTAATTAAAAGCAAATAATTTTCAAAAAGGATTTTTGCACTGTAACATCTGTTATCGCGAAAGCGGATACTATAGAGTACATGCTTAACTCAGTTCCGATTGTGCGAAAGCGAACAGATATACATTTTTCATTAATTAACAGTGTACAAATGTTTTACTATCAATACATATCTCTTTCTCTCCTTAAAGTATTCCACACAAAAATTGTAAAAATAACTCGTTTTATATTTTATATTTATAAAAAATTACCTAAAAAATAAATTATAAAATAAAAATTAAGATCTTCCTAACATTTTTCTAAAAAATATTATTTAAAGAATTCATAAAAAGAAATAGTTTTGTTTAAAAACAATTTTTAAATGTTGTTGACTACTTTTAAAAATACAATTTAAACATATATATAAATACAAATACTTTATATTCTCTAAACAAAAATGATTTGTTCAATTTTTTTATTAACATAAATTTAGGGTAGGATGAATGTTGTTTTATTCCATGACAAAAATTTTAAAGTTAATAAAACACTAAAAAACATTTACATTTATATTAAAAAAGCACTCTAATAATCATAACCTGTATTTTAGTGTAAATTGTCCCGTAATAATTCCGAAAAAACAAAAATGGTTACGGTGGTGTGAAGCCGTAAAGGAAAACAGAAAAGGAAAAGAACAATGGTGACGTGTCGAATAGGATATAAATATTGAGCAGTTTCCCCATTTTTTGACTCATAGTTGTACCCGTTAGGGCGGGAACCCCAAATTTCATTGGAAACACTTCAACCCGTAACTCTCACTCCATTTCTTGTTCTCTTTCTCTCTCTATTCTGTTTTCTTCCTCCCTCTCTCTCTCTAACCTCTCTTCCACCTCACATAAACCTAACCTAGGGTTTCACTTTTCAACCATTTTTCTTCTCGCTCTCTTCTCCATTTTCATCAATTCATCATGAGTTTACGCAAGGGCTCCAAGGTTTGGGTTCCTGACAGGGACTTTGCTTGGTTACCTGCTGAAGTACTCGAATCTTCCGAAAAGCAAGTTCGCGTTGAAACGGATTCCGGAAACAAGGTGATTATTATTATTATTCTGATTTTGCCTTATCTACGATGATTGCGTCTACGACTGATTTTTACTGATTCGATTCAATGATAGCAGGTTGTTGTTGTTGCTCCGGAGAAATTGTTTCCTAGGGATGCGGATGAAGATGAACATGGCGGAGTCGAAGATATGACGAGGCTGGCTTATTTGAATGAACCAGGAGTGTTGTACAATATTCGGAGAAGATACATGCTTAATGATATATATGTAAGTGTTTAGTCCTGGGATTTTTAGTATCTAGATGGTCAATTAAGGCTCTACTTGAGCTTATTCTTCCACTTTTACAATCTCGATTTATTGGTGAAATGCACTTGAGTCTAGAATTGTGTTATTGCACTTTATGAATATGGGAAATGCTAATTGTTGTTTGGTGAGCCGAGTTTTGTAGTTAAGGATTGGTACATTAGTGAAATGATAGCTTGCATTTGCATTACTAGGTTATGCATATGAATACTGTTATTTTATGGAAAATCTTGTTCTAGTATGGAAATATGGCTCTCTGTCACCATTTCTCTGGGTCATCATATAACAGTATACTGCATGCATTATTGTCACTCTTTGTTGAGGAAATTAATGCTTTTATTTATGAAGACCTTTTATTGCGGGTTATCGTATACATGGGTGCATTACAAATGCCTAAACTAGTGCATAATTAATAACTATAAACACTTTCTTCTCCTTTTTGGTAATTTCATACAATGAAATTGACCTAATTTACCAAATAGTGTAGAATTTATTATGTTTATTTTTTCGTGGGCACTGTTTATGCACGCCACAAGATGCATTCTGGACTATTTAGTTTTTTTTTCTGACTTTTTTTTTGTCTTTGTTAGACATATACGGGGAGCATTTTAATTGCTGTTAATCCATTCACAAAGCTTCCTCATTTGTACAATAACCACATGATGGAGCAGTATAAGGGAGCTCCATTTGGTGAACTCAGTCCACATGTATTCGCTGTTGCTGATGCATCATACAGGTTGGCGTGTGTTTGGTTTTGGTGTTCCCGTTGACATTGTATTTAAGTTTTTTTGTTGTATTTACTATTTTTCATTTCATGTTTCAAGTTTGTAAGTTTCTGTTGGTCATGATTTAGAGCACTGATGAATGAAGGTCATAGCCAATCTATATTGGTCAGTGGTGAAAGTGGTGCTGGGAAAACTGAAACAACGAAATTGATTATGCAGTATCTTACCTTTGTTGGTGGCCGTGCTGTTTGTGATGATAGATCAGTTGAACAACAAGTTCTTGAGGTAAGCTATCATTAGGCGTTTAGTTCACTTTGAATATTTATTTATGCATCAATATTGGGTGCTAATTTCACTTTTTTATTGACTCAGTCGAATCCACTTTTAGAGGCATTTGGCAATGCAAGGACTGTTAGGAATGACAATTCAAGGTTAACTCAGCTCTTTTTAGTTTACATATTTTACCAATCTCTAGTTTTTTTTTTTTTTCTTTCTTACTCACCTCTTAAATTATTAGAAAAATAATATCGAGTCCTTTGTCTGACTTATGATCCGGTCTTATCTTTTTATTCATCTAAAGCTTGCTATCTACATTACTATATCTATGAGAGTCACATTCTCAGTCTTGTCTCTTTATCAGATCCATTTTGAACCAGATTTAAATGTTATGTAAACTCGGCTTGCTCCTGTCTCCTTTAAATCCAAGGATGCAGTAGTACAAGCCTATAGATCAAATCTTGTTCTACTAAGGTTATATGGAAACACTATAATGTAACAATAAAAAAAATCTTATGGGCTGCCAAGTTTGCTAGTATTATGTTTAGTGACCATTTATAATCTAAAAGTATGTAAATTAGAAGATAATCCTGGGATGTTATAGAAAACAGATGTCTTTGTGTACGTATGTATTAGGGATTGAATTCAAGTTTTGAAGGCAGGAATATGTGTTGAAGTTTGAAGTTTTAAGTTTGATGTTTAAGTAGGTGGAACTGAAAAATACTATATAGGTTTTTCTTGTTTTATCAAATAATTATAGTTTTTCTGATGTGTTATCCAGTGGATCTATCAGCTTCTCCGTGTTATGACCGATGTTATTCCTATTTTTGTTCCATTGCAGCCGTTTTGGGAAGTTCGTTGAAATTCAGTTTGATTCAAAGGGTAAAATATCCGGTGCTGCAATTAGAACTTACTTATTGGAAAGATCTAGAGTAGTGCAGACTACAGATCCCGAAAGAAATTATCACTGCTTTTATCAGTTGTGTGCATCTGAAAAGGTAATTGATCTCTGGTTAAGTAATATTTGATTATATATTTTGGTGTTAATTTTGCATCATAATGCTATATTTTGCAAGTTCAGGATTATGTTCTTATTTTGTTATGGTCAATGTACTAATTGTTGTACTTCGTAATTGGAATGCCTCATTTTTAGGATGCAGAGAAGTATAAGTTAGGACATCCAAGCCACTTCCACTATTTGAATCAAAGTAGAGTTTACGAATTAGATGGTGTTAGCAGTGCCGAAGAGTACATAAAGACGAGAAAATCAATGGATATTGTTGGCATTAGTCATGAGGATCAGGTGTAATGATGGCACCCACTAGTGCATTTCTTGCTTTATTGTATACTGTCATGAATTTGTTTACAACCTTCCAATATAGTTATCCTTTCTTCCTATTAACAGGAAGCCATTTTTCGCACCTTAGCTGCTATTTTACATCTAGGAAATGTTGAATTTTCTCCTGGGAAAGAGCACGACTCGTCAATAGTGAAGGATGAGAAATCAAAATTTCATTTGCAGATGGCTGCTAATCTTTTCAAGTATGCAATTTATGTTATTTTTAGTGCATTATTTACTTTCTATAAATCATATTTGAATTTGGATGTCTTGTAGTTTATAAGGTATATACCGTTGTTTATTTCCTATTATATTAAAATAACTAGGAATAGAATCAATCAAATATTTATATATATTTAGAATTCCGTTTGATACCAATTCAAAGCCTGAATCAATATGTAAATAATAGTGGTGAATAAGTTTATTTATGGAGGAATTTATGATCAAATAGGAAACTAATATTTCTTGACACGGTATCAGATCCTTCTAGCTAGAACTGTGATTTCTTTCTGTTGTGAAAAAGTTGTGTGACATACCCCAACAACATCCCATGTTCTTGGTAAGTGGCAGAGTCATATGTTGCTTTTGTTCGTCTGCTTTGGCTTTGGTCATGTATTCTTTGTCTCTACTTTCTCACTTGTTTGCATTTCTCAGTCTTGGTTTCTGCCTCTCCTGCTTCATTATTTTCCTGTCAATGTAATTCAAGACGAGCTACAAGCTCTACCGATGAATTTCACTTGTGTTATTGTTAGTTTCCCACCTGATGTTAAACCCGTAGGTTGCAACATATATTAGAGACAAGGTATATTGATTTGGCTAACACACAAGCATATGGGTTAAAAGTAGATTAATATACAATCAACAATATTAATTACTCCCTTCGTCCTTAAATATAACGGCCTATTTCATTTTTCATTCTTATTAAGTAAAGTTAATTGTGCAGTTAATGTGTCCGTTTTATGTATATATGTACCTAGAATATCCTTTGAATATGTATATAGTTAATCTTGACCTTTTGATATTCTTAAATACTTAGTAGTACTTATGAGGAGTTTATTTGGAAAAGAAGCAATAAATGTATCTAGTAATTTGAAAAAAGGCTTATTGTTAGGGACAATTTTTTGTCAAATGAATGCTTATATTTATAGGGACGAAGGTAGTACGATAAAATTATGCTAGAATATGTTATTCTAATATTTAATCGTTCCAAGATTTTAATATTAACACTTCCTTGAGCCTATAAATCAAATATTTGCTACATATATAATTGATTCTAGGACCTTACAAGGATTTTGTAAAAACATCCACCGATTGATCATTGGAATTGACAAAGCTTACAAAGATATCGATTGATTCGATAATTTCTTTGAAATAACAACTGTCTATTTTATATGCTCGGTCCTTTCATGAAAAACTAATTTTGAGGGAATATGCAATGCGACTTGACTATCACATATTAGTGTAATTGGCCTTACCTCTTCAAATTGAAGCTCTTTGGCTAAATATTTCAACAAATTGAGCTCACATGTTATGACGGTGCTAAAGACATGACCCCACATTTTGCCTCAACGTTGGATCTTGCAACTGCATTTAGTTTCTTACCTTTTCAAGATACCAAGTTTCCTCTTCAAATGGAAGCTCTTTGAGTAGCCATTTCAACCAAATGAACTCACATGTTAATGATGACGCAACCCTGTATTCTTCCTAAGTGTTTGCAACTACATTTTGTTTCATATTTTTCAAATATACCAAGTTTCCTCCAACAAATACACAATACCTAATAGAGGACCACCTATCATTGGGGGGAGCATGCTCAATCAACATTTGAGTAACCAACTATCTAAGTATGTCATCTATGTTCATTAATGAGGCCTTGTTTTGGAGCACCTTTGATGCATTAAGAATTCAAATTCAACATCCATGTGTTCTTGGCAAGAAGAATTCAAGAACTGACCTGCAAATTGGAAACATCTGAACGGGTTACTGCAAAATAGTTTGATTTCCAACCAATCTCCTATATCTCCCTGAATTTGATAGAGGCTCTTGTTGGTTGCTGACCTGTTAGTTGTTCTGCAGCCATTAAGGCATAGTTATGCAACCATTAATAAGGGACAGCAATACAGATTTTATAGCTGTATTATATGAATACAGTTATACTCATTTACACAGCCATATAGAATATTTCCCTTCTTGTAAATAGGAATTAATTAGAGTTAATTAGGATTTAATTAGTTTCTTTAGTTACTTGTACTCCCTAGACTATTTATATCCTATTCTATTATGTACAAACTCAATATAAGAAATACAAAATTCTACATGGTATCAGAGCTACAGTTCTGATCCGAAATAAAAATTAGGGTTTTCCCATGGAGGAAAAAACAAACAGCTCGAGCATCTCAGATGCTGATCCAAAGGCTGCGACTGGAAACACCACCAGTCATAATGAGACAATTCTCATTACTTGTTACAAGCTAAATGGACAGAATTATACACAATGGTCCAGATCTGTCCGACTCTTCCTCCAAGGAAAGGGAAAGGAAGACTACATCACCGGCGACGCTAAGCAGCCAGCAAAGACTGATTCAAACATGCAAAGTGGAAACTTGAAAACAGTCTTGTGATGTCGTGGTTACTCAACTCCATGACAAATGAGTGTGGTGAAAATTTCATGTATTATGGCAATGCTGCAGAAATCTGGAATGCTGCCAAGGAGACCTACTCAAATGTGGATAACACTTCAGCCATATTTGAGATCAAAAGCCTCTTACATAACCTTCAACAAGGAGACTCTCAAGTAACAGAGTACTATCACACTCTCACAAAGTATTGGCAACAACTCGACATATATGCCGATACAGAGTGGAAGTGTCCGGAGGATGAAAATATATACAAAAAATTGATCGAGAAGGATCGAATCTATCAATTTTTATTGGGACTAAATAAAAATTTAGATGAAGTAAGGGGAAGGATTCTTGGAACTAAACCTCTCCCAAGTATTCGTGAAGCATTTGCAGAAGTAAGAAGGGAAGAAAGTAGAAGAAAAGTTATGTTGGGAAGTCAAAGAGCAAACATTGAAGGCTCTGCCCTTATAGCAAGAGGTCCACCAAAGAAAGGTAGAGGATGGTGTGATCACTGCAAGCGTCCCGGACATACAAAAGAAACATGCTGGGTGCTTCATGGGAAACCCACGGATCTGAAACCACGATTCAAGGATACACGCGCATATGCTGTTGCTGTTGATGAAGGCAAATCAAAAAATACTGCAGAGGCAGGCCCTTTTAACAAAGAACAAATAGAGATGTTGCAGAAAATGATGCAACAAGCAATACAAAACACTAGTACTTCCTCTTCCACTGCTACTCTTGCTCAAAAAGGTAATTTTCCTACTGCCCTTCATGTTAATCACCAGAAAACAAACCAATGGATTGTTGATTCTGGCGCATCGGATCACATGACTGGGGACATCAATGTGTTTACCAAATACACTCCCTGTCAAGATGGATCTTTTGTTCGAATAGCAGATGGTACTACCTCTAAAGTGGTTGGTAAAGGTTCAGTGATTATCTCTAATGATATTACTCTGGATTCAGTTTTACATGTTCCAAAATTAAATTGCAGCTTGTTGTCTATATGTAAATTAACCAAAAATTTGGGATGTATAGCTAAGTTTTTACCAAATTTGTGTGAATTTCAGGATATGAATTCGGGGAAGATGATTGGCAATGCTGAGGAGAGTGCAGGCCTTTACTACCTAAGAGTTGAAGAACAAAATAAAAGATCATACAAGGCTGCCCTTACGTGTTCATCAAAGAATGAGAATGATGTAATGTTATGGCATTACCGCCTAGGACACCCAAATTTTATATATTTGAAAAAGTTGTTTCCATCATTATTTAATAAAGATTCTGGTTTTTTCAAATGTGAAGTGTGCGAACTAGCCAAACACACCAAGTCTCATTTTTCCATACAACCTTATAAGCCATCTAAACCTTTCACCCTTATTCATAGTGACGTGTGGGGACCTTCACGAGTGAGCAATATTACTGGGTCAAGGTGGTTTGTCACCTTTATTGATGACCATACAAGAGTTACTTGGGTGTTTCTCATGAAAGAAAAGTCAGAGGTGGGGAGTATATTTGAGAACTTCCATAAAATGGTTCAAACCCAATTTCAAAGCAACATTCAAATCCTAAGAACTGATAATGGGGGGGAGTACTTCCACCACGCCCTTGGTACATACCTTGCCAAAAATGGGATTGTACACCAAACTTCATGTCCATATTCTCCCCAACAAAATGGAACAGCAGAGAGGAAAAATAGACACCTATTGGAAGTCACTCGAGCCCTCATGTTGTCCATGAATGTACCTAGCCATTTTTGGGGAGATGCGGTTCTTTCTTCATCATACCTAATAAATAGAATGCCCTCCAAAACACTCAACCTAAACACACCTCACCAAACCCTCTTGTCCTTTTATCCTTCGACCAAACTCATCACAAATCTCCCACCAAAGATTTTTGGATGTACTGCATTTGTACATGATCAAAAGCCAAATCCCAACAAGCTGGACCCAAAAGCCATCAAATGTATATTCTTGGGATACTCTCCTACCAAGAAAGGATATAAATGTTATTGTCCTCAGAAAAGACGAATCTATCACACTATAGATGTCACGTTTTATGAAGAGAATGCTTTTTATTCCAAGGTTGCCATTCAGGGGGAGAAAGTGACAATTGATGAACACCAACCTTGGGAAATTACTATACCAAAATCTGTCCCAGAAACTGTACCAGAATCTGTCCCAGAAACTGTACCAGAATCTGTCCCAGAAACTGTACCAGAATCTGTCCCATATGTGCCAGAATTTGTCCCAGAAGCCGTACCAGAATCTGTCCCAGAAACCGTTGCAGAAAATATACCAGAATCTGTCCTGCAAGAATCTGTTCCAAAATCTAACCCACCGAAACCTGGCTCAACCACCAAAAATTCGGAATCTGCCCAAATAATACTTGAACCTGAACTGGACCAGCAAGCAACCACTCTTGAGGTTACCAAGACAACAAATGGAGGAAAAGAAGTACAAGTATACACAAGGAAGAAAAACAAGCTTCAAACTCTTAAGGAAGTAAAAACATGCACTCTTCCGAAGCATAACCAAGACTCTGCCCAAAATTCAGATTCTGAACCTACTCACAAAGGTAAATTACCATGCATTGATTCATCTTCTAATTTATTGGATACTGACACATATGACCAAAGCTTAAACTTACCTATTTCCATAAGAAAGGGAGTGAGGTCTTGTACCAAACACCCAATTGGGAACCATGTTTCTAGTGAAAAATTGTCGCAGGAGTACAAGAATTTCATCAATGCAGTGGACAACACCCACATTCCTCAAAATTTTCATGAAGCTATCCTAGTTCCAGAGTGGAAGGCTGCGGTTGTGGAAGAAATCAAGGCACTAGAGAAGAATAGTACATGGCAGCTCTGTCACCTTCCAGATGGAAAGAAGCCAGTTGGATGCAAATGGATATTCTCGGTGAAATATAATGTGGACGGGAGTGTGAACAGGTATAAAGCTCAATTGGTGGCAAAAGGATTCACACAGTCTTATGGTGTGGACTATGAAGAGACCTTTGCACCTGTAGCAAAATTAAACTCAATCCTTGTTCTCCTTTCTTTGGCAGTAAATTTGGATTGGCCACTTCATCAGCTAGATATAAAAAATGCTTTCCTAAATGGTGAACTTGAAGAAGATGTTTACATGAGAATACCACCAGGACTTGAGACGTCAGAAAATTCAGGCAAGGTATGTAAACTCAAAAGATCACTATACGGGCTCAAGCAATCCCCACGGGCTTGGTTTGATAGGCTTACACGAGTAGTTAGAATGCATGGTTTCTCTCAATGCCAAACAGACCACACAATGTTCTTAAAGCATTCAGAGGAAGGCAAGGTAACCATCTTCATTGTTTACGTTGACGACATTATTATTACAGGTGATGACTATATTGGAATTAAAGGGTTAAAATTGTTACTAGCTAAGGAATTTGAAGTTAAAGACCTTGGTCAGTTACGATATTTTCTTGGAATGGAAGTGGCACGATCAAAATTTGGAATCTATTTGTCTCAAAGGAAATATACTCTTGACTTACTTCAAGAAACGGGGATGTTAGGATGTCGGCCAGCAGACACTCCTATGGAATCTAATGTGAAAATAGGAGAGGAAAAAGAGAGTCCACCAACTGATAAAGAGATGTATCAAAGACTAGTGGGGAGACTTATCTACCTAACCCATACACGACCAGATATTGGTTTTTCTGTCAGCATGGTTAGTCGCTACATGAACGATCCCAAAGAGACTCACATGAAAGCAGTTAACCGTATTCTGCAGTATCTCAAAAAGGCACCAGGGAAGGGGCTGCATTTCAATAAGGACACAAGCAGGAAAATAGAAATATTCACAGATGCAGATTGGGCAGGCTCAGTAACTGATAGAAGATCAACCAGTGGGTATTGCTCATATGTATGGGGCAACTTAGTGACATGGAGAAGCAAGAAACAATCTGTGGTAGCAAGAAGCAGTGCTGAAGCAGAATTTAGGTCAATGGCTCATGGGATTTGTGAAGGGATGTGGCTCCAAAGGATGCTTGCGGAACTACAAGTTCATACTTACCATGAAGTAACTCTATTGTGTGACAACAAAGCTGCCATAAGTATTGTTAAAAATCCTGTGCAACACGACAGGACAAAGCATGTAGAAATTGATAGACATTTCATCAAGGAAAAGATTGACAATGGATTAATTTCTCTTCAGCACACACCCTCAAGTCATCAAATAGCTGATATCTTGACTAAGGCGCTTCCTAGAGCTAACTACGTAAACTTAAGATTCAAGTTAGGCATGATAGACATCTATGACCCAACTTGAGGGGGAGTGTTGGTTGCTGACCTGTTAGTTGTTCTGCAGCCATTAAGGCATAGTTATGCAGCCATTAATAAGGGACAGCAATACAGATTTTATAGCTGTATTATATGAATACAGTTATACTCATTTACACAGCCATATAGAATATTTCCCTTCTTGTAAATAGGAATTAATTAGAGTTAATTAGGATTTAATTAGTTTCTTTAGTTACTTGTACTCCCTAGACTATTTATATCCTATTCTATTATGTACAAACTCAATATAAGAAATACAAAATTCTACAGCTCTTAGGTAGAAATTTTACTTTTGGATCCTTAAGATTATCAACATACGAGACCATTCTTAGATTGGGCTAATATTAAAGCAGGAGAACCATGTGCGCAAAATCGAAGAAAAACCCTCGAGATATTCTTTCTTGATTCTGAATACCCTCGATATAGGATATAGTTGCCAAATGCAAATGTCATAGCATGTAAGGCTGATATGGAAGATTATATTACAATTTTGTATAGAAATAGATAGACACACCTTATATGTATAAATAAAAATATAAACGGCACCATAATTTACTACCTTGAGAAAATATTTGACATTACTTTTAATGAAGAGTTGTGTATTAGTGACAATTTAGTGACTAATCCAGTTTGATGGCTTGCAGACGCTGATTGAAACTAAATGAGGGGAGCAAATGTAGAATATGACGAATTACAGTTTTGCCATGGAGGTTTTAGGCAGGAATACACACCACACAATAAAATAATATAGATAACTAAGAAGTTCTAAGGATGTATATCAAATACCATTTCATTTTCCATTATTGAGTATAATTTCTTTTCTACGATATGTTGTATTAGGTCTTTGTAGTCAGATATGACCATGAAAGAGATCAAGCTTTAGAAAATTTAGCCTTGGTTTCTGTTGTCCCTTGAGATATTACATTTTGTGCTATTAGGTAGGGCTTAATATTTTTGTATGATTGTACTGATGATAAAAACACCTAATTGCCTTGGATGTTTGTTTTTTTCTCCTTAAATTTTAATGACTGATCATAATTTCACAAAAGTTTTCATCCTCTAGTAAACCTAATAGAGTGGCTACTATTTTTCTCTCTTTAGGTGTGATCTGAACCTACTGCAAGCAACATTATGTACTCGTTCAATACAAACCCGTGAAGGAAATATTGTCAAAGCTCTTGATTGTAATGCCGCTGTTGCTGGCAGGGATGTTTTAGCGAAAACCGTCTATGCCCGTTTATTTGATTGGTATGCTCATAATCAATGTCAAATTATTGAACTTAATATTAATTTTATGATGCACAAATTGGGGCGAGCATTCTGTTTATTTTTTGTTGTTCTACCAGGCTTGTTGATAAGATTAATAAAGCGGTTGGGCAAGATATCAATTCCAGGATGCAAATTGGAATATTGGATATATATGGGTTTGAGTCTTTTAAGGATAACAGGTAACATGTTTTCAAATACATACTTTTTTCCCCTTGGAGAAGGAATTTAATTTTGGTTATGTGGACTGTTGACTTAGCTATGTATTTGACATATTAGAATATCATGGTGCTTGGGTCTGGCATGTATTTCTACTTTCCATTTCTCTGGTGTTTGTGTAAGTTATAGTACTTTCAGTAATTGAAAAAAACAGCACTCAGACATTTGATTAATACTATTTTTAGATTTTTCTGTATTCTATTATTAGATTTTACTCATCTGTTGCTGTTATTTTGAACTTTTTAAAATACAAATGCTAGTATGTTGATATATATTAGTGTTATGCTGTGGGTGGTGATGGAACCCTCAATGTACTCATCACTACACCACTTAACTACCCTGCCTCAATCACTAAGCCAACCTTATAACCCCTTTTATTTTATATTAGTTGATGTAAAATGGGGTAATGGAATCTAACTATGTATGTTTGGTAGGAAGCCACTAGTTGTAGCTTAGAGGCAAAAATTGGATCATACAACCATATCACTGGTCACACAGTTTGAGGCCCTAGGATCCATCATAGAAAATGATGAGAATATATAGGGAGATGTCAATTTAGGATTCAAACAAGGTGTATGAAGTAAAGAAGTACTTTTGGTGTAATGTGATGTAAATCGCCTCTCAAGCTTAGTGTAAGATCTTAGTTCACAATTATAACTCCTACTATGTTATTATATAATGCTTAGCTTGGCCGTAAAGTGCCAACAAGAAAATAAATTTAGTATTGAAGTCTTAGAGAAGTGAGAATATTATAATGGATGAGTCATCAGTGTTCTCATAACAATATATCATTCGGAATGAGTGCATGAGAGAAAATTGGGGTAACACTTATTTTGCAAAAAATGTATTAGGTGGCTGTGGTTTGGGTATGTATGGAGAAGACTTGTAAGCCTTGATAAGGAAGACCGAGGAAAATTGTGGATCAAAACACGAAGAAGGATACATATTTAAATGCCATGTCATTAAGCTTGGTTTATGAAAGCATGATGTGATGCTGTCTGATATATGTATGTAGCTGACCTCACTAAGTGAGGAAAAGCTTTGGTGGTTGTAATTTTAAACTAGTAACTATGTTATGGTAATTTCCTTTTTCAACTCGGAAACATTTTCTTCAACAGTTTTGAGCAGTTCTGCATCAATTTTGCAAATGAAAAGCTTCAACAACACTTTAATGAGGTATGTAATTATGTTATATATGTTGATCGCTTTCACCAAGTTAGTTCCTTGGTGTTTTGATCTGAATCTTGATATTGTTTTCACTTCGTCATCTTATTGCTTTTTTGTCTCTTGTCATTTTTGCAGCATGTATTCAAGATGGAGCAAGCGGAGTATAGTAAAGAAGAAATTAAATGGAGTTACATTGAATTTATAGACAATCAAGATGTTTTAGATTTAATTGAAAAGGTTATTCTTACTTAATTTCTTCTTTAGTTGGAGGTCTTCTAAATTCACGTTTCCATTATGCATTTCATTGCTTGTTTTATGCGTATTAGAATATATGTACTTGGATTGTTGGCTGAAGCATTGTCAGCAAATAATGAGTTTTAGGCAATGTATTACAGTAGGTCACGACTACTTAAATTGAAAAAGGAGGATATAAATCAGTACTATAAATCAGAACGGTAACTGCTTAGCCATACAACAAAGCATCAAAACCTTTGCTAAGTTGTCAATACTGTGCTATATCCAAATAATGTAGCGGTGGTAGGGTTTGGTTCAACACTTTTTGCCCCCGAGCCTCTGTCAACAACAGCGTTTGTAACGATCGCTATTGTAGCCCCAAACAGCTAGCATAACCGCTATTAGGGTTTCTCACAACCCCTTTTTAAACCTGTTTTTTTTAAGGGTTTAAATGTCAATTTGGACCCTTTAAAGAATAATACCCCCTCCGTAACGGTTTATAAGCAAAAAAAACATGCATTTTTCTTGTAACAAATTATAAGCAAAAAAACATCAAATTTATTTCATTTAAGCATCTTTTTCTTAAAAATACATCTTTTCCAAGGTAAAATTAAATGCAAATTACATTTAATTTGGTTTCTCTCTCATGTTTTCCATAAACAATAACCAATCAAAACTGTTTTTACACCTTTCCTATAAAACATATTTCAAAAAAGACAAAAATTTAAACTTTCTTAATGTGAAATATTGATTTTTTGCCTATAAATTGTTACGGAGTATTATTAAGTTCTTCAGTCTATTATGTTTTTGCTTGTTATATTCTTCATTCTGTTTGTTTTTGCTTCCAAACAATATGTTCTTCCTGCTTTGACTTCAGGTCTGTTTTAGGTTCTTTGATAGTTAAGTATGAAAGTCTCTTTAATTTTGTGTACATTTCTATTTTTGCGTATTTATGTTTACTTTGCACACTTACTTTTAGTCTTTACAATAGCGGCTATCCCGCTATCAGCTATACCACTATAGCATTTTAGGGGGTCAAAGCTACGTGACACTATCTGAGATAAACAGCATAGAACCTTTGTCTTATTCTGTTATTTATTTCCACTCCACTGTTTCAATTTCTCTCAATTTATATGATTTCCTCGGAATGTTGGGCTTTGGATAAGTATTGGATTGGGTTCTTTCAAATTTCAAACAATAATCTAGTAAAACCTGCATATTTATAGTTTACTCGACTAATATCATTTCATAAATAATATCACGTAGCTTCGTTTGGAAGTGAAGTTCTGAGTTTGCAACTTTGCATCATACTAAAGAGGATGTTGCTTTTTTTCATATGGATTTAAGTTTCTTATTGGATTCTCGTTGCATTCTTTTTGCAGAAGCCCATTGGTATCATTGCCCTGTTAGATGAAGCTTGGTACAATTTATTTGCTTTATAAAATGGTGTATTTATACATTGCACTCTTGCAAATTATATTCAGTCCTGAATTTATCTTCTTTCAGCATGTTTCCAAAATCGACGCATGAAACATTCTCAACCAAGTTGTTTAAGCACTTCTTGAGCCACACTAGGTTTGGAAAGGAGAAGTTTTCAGAAACAGATTTTACTGTTTCTCATTATGCTGGAAAGGTGATATAGTGTTGCCGTACTTCCTCTTGTTTGGCAAAGTATATCTATCTCATAATGTAATATCTTCCAATATTTTTATGCAGGTCACATACCATACGGACACATTTCTAGACAAAAATCGTGATTATGTAGTTCTAGAGCATTGTAATGTATTATCGTCTTCAAAATGCTCTTTTGTGTCTGGTCTTTTTCCTTCTTTACCGGAGGAATCTTCAAGGTCATCCTACAAGTTTTCTTCAGTGGCTTCCAGATTTAAGGTGTACATTTCTATTACCTTTTTGGTGTTATTGAATTTAAGATAATCTAAGTAAGGGATTAAAGAATAAGAATTCACAGTGCTGATGTTTTCTGTTTCTTGTCTTTGTTGGATGGGCACCACAGCAACAACTTCAAGCACTTATGGAAACGCTCAAGACAACAGAGCCTCATTACATTCGATGCGTCAAGCCAAATTCCTTGAATTTACCACAAAAGTTTGAGAACACAAGTGTCTTACACCAATTACGTTGCGGGGTCAGTAATTTAGATATTTTAGCTCCTTTACTGTTATCATTCTCTGAGCGGCTTCAATTGTCAGTTATTATAAGTTGTTTCCTTGACTGTTTTCTTGCTAATTACTTTACAAATAGTATGTTATTTTCACGGTTTTACCATTTGATGATGTAATTTGAAGGATTTTTCTAATGACTTTCAAAATTTGATTTATGGGTTTAAATTTCCTGTTGTTAATTTCTTTATTTTTTGAATATAAATTGATATGGTCTGACCAACATGTTTACAAACATGCTGTGGGGTTTATTCAGTTTCCTTGTAAGCAATTTGGACATAAATATCATGTTTGTCACCGAGATATTCTCCCTAGCAGTTTTACATTTTTATTGAACATTTATTTGCCTGGACTAAATTTTATTTAGGGTGTACTTGAGGCGGTTCGGATAAGTCTGGCAGGTTACCCAACTCGAAGGACTTACTCAGAGTTTGTAGATCGCTTTGGATTAATAACTCCTGAGTTTTCAGATGGAAGGTGAATATACTAAAACTATAAACAGTTTAACCCTCTAAGGAGGTTTGTTTCAAGTCTAAGATCACGTTCCTAGGAATACATGGTTAGAAAATGACTATACACATGTTTGTTATAAGTTTGAGAAAGAGTTATTCCTGGACATAAAGGCTCACAAGAATAAAATAACTTCTAATAATTAATATATCCCATGGATTTATTCCCATGTGAGAAGGTGGGAAAGTGCATTCCCATGAAATTTTACATATTCTTTTTTGGAAAAAGTATAACTATCAATTTTCCTAAGAATATCAAATTATGTGCCAAACATTTTTTAAGGGGTGTTTTTTTATGGGTTGCATACTTATTCCTAAGAATGTAATCTCGGAAATAAAAAATTGCCACGCTTGTTTCAAATCTTAACAAATTATGCCCAAGTACTTTTTATTCTTTGGAATATAATTTACACCTACTTTTCTCATTTTTTATTTCAATGACAAAGAGTAGTAATCTTTCATTTCTATGGAAATAAGAGATAACCCACCATAAATTCTCACACACGCATCATTTAAATATATTCTTATCAAACACATTACTTATCAAACACGTCGATAGGAATATGATTTTTGCTAATAATGCTCCCACAAATAATATTCTTAATATTCTTAGGATCATGATTTTAAATCTTGAAACACATTATCCAGTGGTAAAAGTAGTTGGCCTTTTATGAATTGATTAACGTAGAAGACGGTGGAAAGTAGACTTGGGTGGTTAGGGCATGTAGAGAGAAAACCTGTAGATTTTGTGGTAAGGAGAGTAGATTACATGGAGAGAAGTTAAACAAAGAGGAAGACTTAAAAAGACTATAAGAGAGGTTATTAAAGACAAATCTCAAGATTAACTATTTGAATAGAAACATGTTCATGAATAGGGCTGTTAAAAAAAATCCTAGAACTGAACCGAACCGTTGAACCGAATTGAAGTTAAAATAACTGAACCGTTATGTATGGTTAGTGAACCAAATCATTATGCACAAACAGTTCTAAGACTGAACTGTAACTGAAATCGAACAAAACTGAAACTGAACTGAAACCGAACCAAAATTGAAAATGAAAAATGCTTAAAACATGTTAAATGGTATATTTAACCAATAATTTTGGTTCCGTTTGGTTCCTAGTAAATTAAACGGTTCGGTTCAGTTTGAGTGAATTTTTACTATGGTTTGGTTCGGTTCGGTTTAGTTTTTTGGGACTACTGTACCATGAACAACCCTAGTCATGAATAGAATATTTAGGCGAAAGTTGATCAATGTAGCCGACCTCACTTAATGGGATAAGACTTGATTGTTGTTGTTGTTGTTTGATTGATTAATGTTTATGAAAGTTTAGCAGCAAGAGGGTGAGATTGAAGGCTCTAAGGCTTGACCAAGTTTGAGCCAGTTGTAATTTGACCAAGGTTTACATTACACATAGGTCATCAAAATATTGTGAAGTCTATAACACTATGTATATTAAAGAATAAAGATTGTTTTTTGTTAAGGGTTGTTAAGTCAAGTTCTCAAGTCGGAGGAACTGTACGAGTATCTCAGTGGGTTTAGGGATACAGTCTCTACAGTCCCCACTCCACACTATCCTTGTATTTGCTTTTGGTTTTTAAGTGGTTTTGGGAGGGAGCATTTGATTTAATCCATAGAACAGTTAAAACCTTGGTCTGGTTTCTGGTTTACTACACTAGCCTGTTCATTTGGTTGTTATAAAAAAACCAAAAGTAGTTATAAGAGTTGTTAAGAGTCTCATATTTGTATGAAGTAAAGTCCGAAAATAATTTTATAAGAGGAGGCAATCCTCACCTTACAAAATGGTTTTGTAAGGGTTGAGTTAGGATCAACCAAAATTTTAAGATGGTATGATAACCCATCCAAAATCCATCGGGTCTCCCAATATTGGGTTGCACTTCGAATGTCCAGTCCCAAGTGTGAGTATGTGTGGTAAGAACCCCTTATTGGATCCTGGAAAGGATTTTATAAGACAAAATAATCTTCACCTTACAAACCAGTTTTATAAGAGTTGAGTTAGGCCTAACCCAAATTCTAAGAGTTAACTGGGCATGTTAATGGGACAGCTCTCCTATTATCTAGTTGAAATAGCTAGCTTGATCTAGTCATAATGTATTGGGCTATTGATTAGGATTCTTGCAATCTGATTGGTGGTTTCATTTTGCTGAGCCAAGAGAGAAAGATCCAAAGTAAGTAGGCTTTACATCTGCTTATTTGAAATGCAATTTTCCTTTTCATTTACTAAAGGAAAATGATCTAGTTAGTTTATTTTTTTATTGTAGCATGAGTTGCATTATCTTGAATTAACTGTATCTGCATCTTACCTACAATGATGTCAGTACAACAATACTAGCTTCTTATTTACTGTATAATAAATAGCTCAGCGCTTTCAGTTCTCATTAATGTTGATTCAAACATTTTTGTTGACAGTTATGATGATAGAGCTACAACTCAGAAAATATTGCAAAAGCTAAAACTTGAGAATTTCCAGGTGTGTTTCTTATGAACCATGTGTGCGGTGCAGCTACTGTTCCTGAACAAATTTGGAATGTGATAGTACAAATTGCTTCATGATAGTTATATTTATGATTTATCTTCTTACTATTCAGCTGGGTAGGACTAAAGTGTTTCTCAGGGCTGGTCAAATCGGTATTTTAGACTCTAGGCGAGCTGAAGTTTTGGATAATGCTGCAAAATGTATTCAGCGTCGACTGCATACATTTATTGCTCACAGAGATTTCATCTCAACTCGAGTTGCTGCAGTTTCTCTTCAATCATGCTGCAGGGGTCAGTGTTGTTGATGTTTACTAATATAATTCTCCATAATTTGCTTTTTAAAAATTGTTATCAATAAATATATTTTGGTAGCAGTGCATCTCCTTTGAGTTTCTTTTGTCAGGAATATGACAATACATAGCTTCTTTTCTGCTTTGGATAGTACTTGATTTGTACTTTTGGCTGTAAAGCCTTTTCAGGACCTTTTGAACTCAGTTATACATGTTACCATTGATATATCACATGTAAAATGTTGGAGTCTCCACTTCGACCAATGATTGTCTGGTCTTTATCGGTTCTTGTTTTTGTAGGATGCCTTGCAAGGAGGATATATGCTTTTAAGCGGGAGACTGCAGCAGCGATATTCATTCAGAAGTATATTCGTATGGGTTTGACGAGGCGTGTTTACGTGACACTGTACTCTTCTGCTATCATCATACAATCAAATGTCCGCGGTTTCACAACTCGCCAAAGATATTTGCATAGAAAAGAACACAAAGCTGCTACTATTATTCAGGTGTTTTATCATGAAACGAATGTATTATGTTTATTGGTGTGACCTTTAAAATGTCGAAGCAATGACCTCTTCATCGCCATCATTTTAAAATTTTTATTTATTTTACTTATTGTGGATAGTGCTTTGAAATCTTACGCATTGAAGCACAATTATGATTGATCATGTGAAATTTTCAAGTCTAAGTTTTTTAAGTTTCATTTCTGACGCATGCTTTCTTGTAAGACATGATAAATTATACCTCACTTTAAATTGCTTCACATTTCTGGTTGATATGGTGGATTCTGATATGTTATTTTATCATAAATGGAACATTCACATATAGGCGTATTGGAGGATGTGCAAGGTTCGGTCTGCTTTCAAACAACATCAATTTTCAATTGTGGCAATACAATGCCTTTGGCGCTGTAAACAAGCAAAAAAACAGCTTCGTAGACTTAAACAAGTATGGTCTTTTTACCTTTCTCTTATTTTGAAAGGGGGAAATGCATCAATAGTTGTTCTAACTTATTTTCATTTTTAATTACCTATTCCAGGAGGCTAGTGAAGCTGGTGCCTTGCGTTTAGCCAAGACTAAACTTGAGAAACAATTGGAAGAGCTCACATGGCGTTTGCATCTTGAAAAAAAATTAAGGGTATTGCTTCAAATATATATATATATATATATATATATATATATATATATATATATATATATATATATATATATATATATATATATATATATATATATAATTTAAAGTTTTGACACATTATATTTGGTTGTTGCCTCCCACATTCTATTACGAGTTTCTCTCACGCTGATTCCATGACTTTGTTTTTTAGGAATTCAAATGATTTAAATTAGAAACTGTTGGTGTTGGTATGAAAGCTCGTGTTATGTAATAATGGTTATGCTAAACATATTGATATTACAATCTTAATCTCGTAAGTAAAAGATTGTCCTAATGCGATGTTGTGGTTTATTTTTGGAAGGTATGCTCATATATTTTCAAGGTTGAATCTTTTACCCATAAAAATTGTTTGGGTTAGAGTTATACTCTTCGCTGGTCAGTACATGGTCTATTTCAGGAGATCGGTATTTCAGATATGCCAAAAGATTGGACAGATTTATCGCAGACTATTTTTGCAGGACTATTATTTGTCTAGATTTTGTTTCTTTATGTTCTGGGGATTTCTTGCGTTCCTTCTTTCTAATTAAAATACAACTTCTCATACAAATAATTGTCCTCATGCATGGTTTTCATATATTGCTGTAGTTATTGGTTATACTTTTAAGTTTTTACTATCTAATTTCTCTGCCGTGTAAGTTTTAGAACAGAGGGCCAACATACCCATCAGTTTTTTTTTTTTTTATGTTAAAAAATTAATAGTTTGATTTAAGCAGGTAAGACTCATGGAACTTGTTATAATGTATTCGACATTATTTTCAGGTGTCTAATGAAGAGTCTAAGCAAGTTGAGATTTCCAAGTTTCAGAAGGCATTGGAAGCTCTGAATTATGAATTAGATGGAGCTAAATTGGCAACTATCAATGAATCGAATAAGAATGCAATTTTGCAAAATCAATTGCAACTATCAGAAAAGGAAAAATCTGCTTTAGAAAGAGAGCTAGTTGTAATGAACGAAGTGCGAAAGGAAAATGCTCTGATGAAGGTACTTTGAGTAATTCTGAATGGCTGTGTTTCTACGAGTTAGTTTAAATTTGATGGTTTATAAATTTCAACTTATTTTGTCATGAAAATTACAAGGTGGGATTTTTGTTCTGTGGTTTAAAATCTGAAGTTCTACCTTCTAAACTTGTTCTCGATCTTGTGATTGTTTGTGTAGAAGAACTTATCCTTTAAATTTTATGAAATTATATTTATGCAGAATCATGTTATATAATTTGAAACCAATAAGTGTGGTTGTGGGTGTATAGGATATGCTAGAGAAGTTGCATATGAGGTTGTTGGTAGAGAGACTAAATGGCATGATCTGTTATACATGGCTCGAGAATATTCGACAGATAATTTATAACATACATATGACATGCTTGGAAACTTGTTAATGTTGCATTAGAAGAAATTTATGTTTGAAGATGTTTATCGTTCCCTACGTCAGGTTCATGTTTGCTTGTTTCCTCTATTAAAATCGAGGTGTGTTACATTTCTTGTTGGATATTTATAGGCTTCTATGGATGCCTTGGAAAAGAAGAGCACAGCATTGGAGCATGAGCTTGTGAATGCCCAAAAAGACCATAATGAAACCATTCAGAAAATGAGGGAGTTTGAACAGAAGAGTTCTCAACTTGCACAAAATATGAAAAGGTACATTTTTTCGTCTCAGTTCTATTTTATAAATTGATTTAGTTTCTCAGTGCCAGCCACGTTTGTCTTTTTCGATTGTACTGTATCTTAAACTGTTATAAATTTGATGGTTCACATGCTTTGATTTTCTTAAATAGTGTTTTTGTTTGTTATTGCCAATTTGTCTACATGTATTTTTATGTAGTCTTGAAGAAAAGCTATTGAGTTTGGAGAATGAAAATCAAGTGCTTCGCCAGAAAGCCTTAACTGTATCTCCTAAGAGTAATCGTCCTAGTTTTACGAAGTCATCATCAGAAGTAAGTTTCCTCTTGCATATTGACATTCTCTTCAACAAATGTTTATTAAAACTTTATTTTGCATTATTCCTTATTACTCACTCCTTTTTTTAATTATAAGTCGCCTATAAAAATATTTTGTACTAAATTATTTCTCGTTTTACAATACCAATATATTAATCAATACCAATAAATCATTAATGTTATTTTTTCTAATATACCCTTAAACATTTATTATCCTCTTTTCTATCAATTTTTGAAATTTATCTTTTTCATACCATTAATGAAGGATAATTTTGTAAAATCCCTTTTAATTTCTATTTTTTATACAATAATAATTATATTTCTTAATATGTTTGAAAATGTCAAAACTACTTATAATAAAAAATAGAGGCAGTTATAAGAGTTATTGATAGCGGCGCTATCCCGGGATAGTGGCTCGGAGCTTTGACCCTCCGCTATTTAATGTTTAGCGGGTAGCGGGAGCGGGATGCTTCCCGGCCCGAGCGAGTTTGAACGCGAAAATTCAGATTTACCCTTAAAATAGTAAAAATCTTATTTGATTTTACATATATTTTTTGTTACCTTTTATTTTAAAATTTATTTTAAATACTAGTCATTTAATAACTCTATTCCTCTTCTTCCTCTTTTATTTGTTTGGTTTTACATTAAACATATGTTTTATAGTTTATTCATATGATTAGTCTAAAAAATAGTCAAATAGCGGTTATTCCGCTATTCCGCTGTCCCATTTTCGGGGTCGGCGGTACTCCGCTCCGCTATCTGGGATTGATAATTTTGGTAGTAATTTGTATCTTAGTGCTCCAAATTTCCAAATAGCTGATATATATTGATAAGCTTTTGGTGTGGTGAAAACATCTAAGTTATTGCGTAGCAATATATTTAGTTTTATTACTAAAAAAAATGTTTAATTTATTTATTTTTCTTTCTGAAGCAGAAATTCTCGAGGACAATAGCCCTCAACACTGAGCAAAGCCCAGTATATGTAAGATGCTTTCTTCTCGGCTTCCTATGTTGAAAATTGGAATTAAATGTAACTATAACGATTTTTCATTTGCTATAATTTGTTGCAGGAATCACCTACACCCACAAAACTTATGCCCTCTTTTACACGTGGCTTGTCAGATTCTCGTCGATCTAAATTAACAGCAGAAAGGCACCAGGCATCACTCTTGTTTCACTTATTCTAAATCCTACACTTTTAGTTTTTGACATTCTGCTGTGTTTAGATTACTGCCAATTTTGTTTGTTTGTTTGTTAGTTTTCATCTTTGTGTTGAACTTGTAGGATTAAGATAAATACACGAAAGAATTGAGACTTGGAATATTATTGATAATAACTAACTTGATACAACATACTGAACACTACTCCCTTTTACAAGGACATAAGACTCTCAATCTTAAAGAAACTGGGAAATCAGGAAATAAATCATGATAATAACTGTTAAAAGTCTCGCATAGAAAAGAATATGGTCTCATTATATGTTTAAAAGTGGAGACAATCTTCAAACTTACATGGCGGTTTTGTAAGGATGTGTTAAACCTAACCACAATTCTAAGTTGGTATCTAGAGCTTGGTTTGATTCCTTTCTCTCCATAGTTCTAGTCTGGAGTTCCCTAATGATTGGAAATATATTAGTGGTTTTTGTTTTGAACAAGGTTTGAAATCACAGTTCTTTTGTCTTTGAGTTCAACCACTGTTAAGGCTAACAGTAGTTTATTTTTCACTCTGGGTGTTGGATGTCCAATAGACACTTTCGTTAGTCCCAAAATTGTTAAGGATTTAAATTTTTTGCCTTCAGAGAAACTTCAAAAGCCACATTTGACAATACTATGATCCCACTATCAGATTCTCCGGAGTAGTTCAGTCCCTGAAGTGCCTCTGTATACCGCTATCTCACGCGCCATCACACATGTTTCTGCTACTGTCCAGCGCCATCCTCCAGACATCTAATGTGGTCGGTGTAGGTTCTGGTAGATTCACCTTTGTGGTTCTGTTGGGACCGCTTACAGTTTGTGGGTCCCACATTCAAGGTGTGTTCCAGATGTTTCTCATGTTTCACAGGTCCTGTGATGTGTGCCAAAAAAAAAAAATACATGTTAATATTGTAGCGTATTATTTGGTTATTAATTAATTTAAAAAAACAGAGCAATATGACATCTAATCCTAAGAGGTAGTCTAAGACACTCAGATTAGAACTTGATCCTAGAAGATGAAATAAGAGCACCAACATATTATCAAAGATATTATGAGATATTTCATATATTATAAGATTCTCCCTCAAGCTTACTTACTAGAAAATTGATCTTAATTTCATAGGAAAATGATGTCGTTTAGTAGTATCATGAACTGCTTGTACTTAGGTCATCGATACTCAGATTTCAATAAACTATATCAATATATCCATCTCAAAGATTCATTAGCTGAGAGTAAAGATCAGATATAAAGAGGCTGTCTTGTTTAAAATTAGCTATGTCGGGCTCAAGTTGGAATCTTCAGACTGCATTGTTCTTACTATAAATTTTCTTCAAGACCACATTGTTGCTGCAATCTTGTGTGGTGGAAGGTTCCGAACAACATTGGGATTAACATAACTGATGATCCATGACTTGCTTTAAGCATCTTTGGCATGTTTAACCTTATCTTTGTCTTTGTTAGGGGCAGGTGTTGTGTCATCAACTTAACCCCACAAATCTTTTCCTTTGACATATAAAACAGAATTGGAGTTCCCAAGATGAATAGTTTTAGCCATTAAGGCAAACCATGAAAACATCATGTTTTGCTTTCAGACATTGACTCAGAAAACATTGAAAACACAAGATGGAAATCTGGATTGAAAAGTGAATAATCCCAAGAAAAAATAAATATTGGGAAACTTGGACAAGGGTATAAGACATGACTAAAAAACACAAACCAGAATTTGGATTGGAACCTAATTTGATACCATGTCAAACTCAAAAGTTTAGGTCCGGAAGTTTGTCTTCTCTTTTGGGAGAGTTCTCATATAAATACAATTTAATTACTGTTGTGTGGATCTAATATATCTTTAACTGCCATATCCTAATTAATAGCACTGATCCTCAGCCTAAAAAATCTACAACTAAGGTATACACACTTATGCAGTTTATCATCCTAATTAATAATTAATAGCATTTTCATTTATCCTTATTAATTAAATGTGAGTTACAAATGCATAGCATTTGCTAACATTAAGCCTGTTGACAGCTAGTGCTTCTAGGATGAAGATGAGACATGTGCGCCTGGGAGCTGGGTTGGCGCGAGACATAAACAACCTAGGTCACCATCACAATAACCATCAATAGGAAAAGAAGACACCACTAATATGATTCATTTGTGGGAAAAGAGTCGCTATCAGAATAATTGCCAACGGGAATAAAAGTCACTGATATAATTTATAGATTTTAACTTTATGTTAACAACCATGACAACATTTGTGATGTTGATCCTTTGGAATAAGTGTGTGAATACCAAATCTTTTTATATCTCCTCCAATCAAATCTTCTACTAAACTTAGAGAATTCGATTGTCACATCTTTAGAGAAAAACTTTCTCTAAAATCCTCAAAATATATGTTTATTCCAGGAATCAGCTTGATGATATCTTCATAAAATCTTTTTAGGTTCCTTGGGTTGCTTGTAGTGTACATGCTTCAGCTTGAGGGTGTGTGTTAAGAGTTATGTTTCAAATATTATTCAGGATTTGACAGACTTATGTGTATTTATTATTTTCTTTCTTAATTTCCTTATTTATTTGACTCTAATATATTACCTTTAGGGATTGGTTTGGTTAGTATCTTGTATATGTAATTAGATATGGTACACATTATTAATGATCTAATAATACAAAATGATTTTTTGTCGGTCTCAATTGGCTAACAGTTTCCGTATGTTTTCAGGATAACTATGCATTCCTCACTAGGTGTATCAAAGAGGATTTGGGTTTCAAAAAAAGTAAACCTGTGGCAGCTAGTATCATATACAAATGTCTTCTTCATTGGCATGCATTTGAGTCTGAGCGCACGGCCATATTTGATTACATAATTGATGGAATTAATGAAGTCATAAAAGTAAGTGATTTGCTCCTATTTTTCACACCACTCTTTTTTATTCTATTATGCTCCTTTTCTTCTACTTAGAATTTGATTATGAAAGTGTTTTGGCATAGGAAACAATTGTTCATTTATAGTGCTGTACTCTATCTCAATTTTAGGATGCTCTTATAATTTTTGAGATGTATTTGTTTTATTGGTATCTGCTTCAGGTTAGAGATGATGACACTGTCTTGCCATATTGGTTGTCCAATACCTCCGCACTTGTGTGCCTTTTACAGAGAAATGTCCGTTCAAATGGTTTCTTAAATACCACTGGTCAACGTTATGCTGGATCATCTGGATTGACCAGCCGGATGGGGCATGTAAGTTATACTCCTGAATATTGATGTTAGATTTTATAACGTACGCATTAGGAATTTTTTTGCTTCACTGTGATAGTTGTTGACTCAGTCTAAGCATTTGCATTATAGTCGTTAAATTGAGTGTTGCAACTTCCTAGGTAATAATGATAAACACTACCTAGTATGAAAGTTGAAATTTTTACTTGAAATTTGAGGCCGAGTTTTTTTGAATTGTTTCATTAGCACAATATCAGATAGATAGCTTTAAAATTTCAAATTGACTCGAGTTTATTTTCTCAGTTTTATCTCAGTTTCAATGGAAAACAATATACAATATTTTGGCTAGTAAATTTTCATGAGCAAATTATTGTTTTGAGAAAAGAAATCTTACTCAAGAATTTTTGCCAGAAAAAGGTATTGGATACAGTATCCTTTAAGCAAGGTAGAAGAATGGTTGAAGGGAGAGTTTTGATCCGGGAAATGGTGGAGCCATGCTCCTGAAGTAGTGGAGGCAATCTGTTTAAAAAATATTAATAATTATTTTTATTATTATGCACATGATGAAAAACTTATAATATAAAAATAAGAATACTTTAATTTACTTAATAAAGAAAAGAGTAAGGCGGAATTCACAATATATAAAAACAGGGGCAATCATTGGGTTCAATATTTAAATTGGGGGCAAAATATCTTTAAATAAAACCAAGGTATTATGTACTATTTCTTAAAACTGAGGGGGCAATTAGATCAGGCCCCACTGTCGTTGCAACATTGGCCTGCCACTAGATCAGTGCAAGTACACCAAAGAGCTTAGTAGATAACATGCTATCGGAACACACTTCCTTCAATCATAGTAAACCCAAATTGTTAGTCAGAGAAACTGTTGCAACTTGCAAATAAAGGACTTTTTATTTTATTTTTTTATGTGGTATTAGATATAGGGAATATAGAAACAAAATTGAAAGAGCCTCATCTGAATCAACAAATTTGACGTATATCTGGAAGAAGTTTGAGGTTGACTATGCTAGAAAGAGAGAGTAACAATCTGTGTGGTCTGAGAAAGCCAAATTTGTTTTCCCCTTTTCCCCCTTGTATATTTACAATAAAAATGTCGCCTATTTCACTTTTTTCTTTTCCTTTAAAATATTTGTACAACAAACAACTGTTTATTGTTTTTACTGTTTTCTAAACAAATCTTTGAAGCAATTAAGACACAATAATCGGATTGAGACAAAAATGATTAGTGTATAGGTTGATAAAATTATCAGACAATCAATGGTCAACGCTGATATGACGAAAATGGATAGTATAGAGGTGCAAAAGCACTGCTTTAAATACCAATGTATTGCAGAACAAGTGATCCAATTATATGTTTGCACTTTTATATTATCTCCAAATGTTGAAGGCCAATAATGATTACAACATTTTTGACACATCTGAATTTTGAAATTATATTAATAAATTGGTTTTGCTCAAAGGTTTCTCTATTAACAAACTTGTGCATATTACACAAATTATTATTGCTGCCTAGTGAAAAGCTCAATGATGAACTAAGTGGACAGGAGCATATATATTTTTTTTCAATTTTATATTTTTATTACTGATTATTTTAGACTATATGATTAACAGCACCTTTTGTATTATTTAATTATTTATACTCAGTTTTCTAGGTTTTGGCGCAATCAGTTGCTTTCTAATTTTTTATTATTTAAGTGGAGAAAAATATTTCTAAGTAAATATATTAATTGTGTAAACATACTGCTAATATGCTCATGTAGACTATGCTATGGCTAACGAGCCTGATTAATGGGCTTAATAAAAAGATTACACACAATTACAAAATATATGCCTAATAAATAACTACAAATACGACCATTTGTTCACAACAATAATGACACTAAGTAAGAAGCCTTTTAACAAAATTACCAATCAAGGCATAGATAGAAACAGCGATTAAAAAAGAGAGTAAAAGGATGATTCAAAAGATGGGAAAAAATCTTATAAATTTGTGTCCTCTACTTTTGTACAAAGTATTGAAAGGAGTGGTAAAAAAGTTGTTGTATTTTATTCCTCAGCTCTAAGCTGGTATATATAATGGTAATACAATAATGATATTAATTCTTTCCTTAATGGAGAATAAAGGGAAATAATACAAATAGAAATAATATATTCCAACACCCCCCCTCAAGTTGGTGCATAGATATCTATCATGCCCAACTTGTCAATCAAATGCTCAAAGGTTGGTCTTGCCAAACTTTTGGTAAGAATATCCGCAGTTTGCTGATTTGAAGTCACAAAAGGGAGATATATGATTCCACCATCTAACTTCTCTTTTATGAAGTGTCGATCAATCTCAATATGTTTGGTTCTGTCATGTTGAACTGGGTTATGAGCTATGCTAATGGCAGCTTTACTGTCAGAGTATAATTTTAATGGAAGCTCAATTTTCATCTTAAGTTCTTCTAGGACTCTAAGGCTATGTTTGGGAGTTTGGAGGGGAAGGGAGGGGAGGGCTTTGGAAAATAGGAGGAATTGGGTGAAAAGGATAAATAGATTTTGGGTAGGAGGGTTTTGGAGGGTTTGAGTTTATTCATAACACCAAAAACCCCATAAAATAGGGGAACTCAAAAATTGTATTGAAGGAGGGTTTTGAAGGGTTTTGAAGGGCTTACATAAATTTTCGATATATCTTTTAGGTTGTTATACTATTTTGAAAATTAAAAATTTAGTAATGATAATAACTCTTTTATTATTCTAAACAAATTAATTTTTTCAAAAAATACCAAATATTTTCTTACATTTTTTTAAAATTTTGTTTTGGGAAGCCTTCCCCTCCCCTCCCCTCCAAACTCCCAAACATAGCCTAAGGATCCATAACCCTTCACAAATACCTTGAGACATAGCTCTAAACTCAGCTTCTGCACTACTTCTTGCTACAACTCCTTGTTTCTTGCTCCTCCATGTCACAAGATTACCCAAACATAAGTACAATATCCAGAGGTTGATCTTCTATCTGTGACTGAGCCTGCCCAATCAGCATCCGTGAAGATAGACACATTTCTTTCACTAGTTTTCTTAAAATGTAAGCCTTTACCAGGCTTTCCCTTCAAATATCTCAGTATCCTGTAGACTGCCTCAAGATGTTCCTCGTAAGGAGAATGCATAAATTGACTTACTACACTAACTGAGAAAGCAATATCCGGTCGGGTGTGTGACAAATAAATAAGTTTTCCAACCAATCTCTGATATCTTCCAGTGTCAACAGGAACACTACCTTCTCCCCAAAGTTTTGCATTAGGATCCATAGGGGTATCTGCAGGACGACATCCACTCATTCCTGTTTCTTTCAATAAGTTTAGAATGTATTTCTGCTGTGAAACCACAATACCATTCTTTGACCGAGCAACCTCCATACCAGGAAAATAACTTATGGATCCTAAGTCCTTGATTTCAAAGTCTACTACTAATTTCTCTTTTACTCTTGCCATTTCAACTGTATCGTCTCCAGTAAGGACAATATCATCAACATATACAATCAGGGCAGCCAATTTTCCATCATGGGAGAACTTTGTGAATAAGGTGTGATCAAAGCCAGGAGGAATGTCCATGTATACTTCTTCTTCTAGATCGCCATTAAGAAAGGCATTCTTAACATCTAACTGATGTAGGGGCCAATCCAGGTTAGTAGCAAGAGATAAAAGAATTCTTACAGTGTTCAGTTTTGCAACAGGAGCAAATGTCTCTGAGAAGTCTATACCATAGGTCTGAGTAAATCCTTTAGCCACCAAGCGAGCCTTGTACCTTTCAACTGACCCATCTGAATTATACTTCACAGTAAACATCCATTTGCATCCAACTGTCTTCTTGTCATTCGGTAGTGTCATAACACTCCAAGTTTTGTTCTTTTCTAAAGCTTTCATCTCCTCAAGTACAACTACCCTCCACTTTGGAATTTCTAGAGCAACCTGTACATTTTTTGGAATTTCTAGAGCAACCTGTACATTTTTTGGAATTTCTACACTAGACAATTTTGAGGTGAAGGCAGACAGCGATGAAAACAAATTTGAATATGATATAAAATTGGACATGGGGTGTTTAGTACACGATCTAACAGGTTTTCTAATGGCAACAGGATCATCTATATCAAGATACAAAATACGACTTTCAGAAACAGAGATGGACTTACCTTTCCTATTTTTAGGAGGTTGATCATTCCCCAGTTCAGATTCCTGACAGTGTGGAGATGTGGACTCATCCATTCCTTTGTGGTTCTTTTTCACAAAAACCTTCCCTTTCCAAATCCCGTTTCCTAATTCAAATCTGTTTTCCTGAAGTGACTCATTATTCTGTGGCATTTCAATTAGATCATCACTATCATCGTTTTCAGGAATTACATTGTTTTCTACATGAGAAAATGTAGGCTCAGATTCGCAAGGATCGTTACTCATAACAGGAGTAGGATTAGATAAAGAATCATGGCCATTTTCTGTTGGTGCAGAAGTATAAGTCTCAGAATTTTGTGATACAGGCTAAGATAAATTATTTAAAAAACTCATGTTCTCAATTTGAAACAAGTCTTCCTTTATATCCCCCCCCCCCCCCTATGAGTGTCATCAAAAAAAGGTTTATTTTCAAAGAATGTAACATACATAGTGACAAACATTTTTTTGGTTTTTGGATCAAAACATTTATATCCTTTTTGGGTTGGGGAGTATCCAACAAAAACACACTTTATAGCACGTGGTTCAAGTTTTCCAACATTCTTATGTTCATGAACAAAAACTGTGCAACCAAAGATTTTTAATGTCAGATCAGTTAAAACACGAGAACTAGGAAAACATTCTTTGAAAGTATTAATCGGAGTTTGAAAATTAAGAATTTTGAAGGGCATTCTATTAATTAAATATGCAGCTGTTAAAACGGCTTCGCCCCACAAATATTTTGGTACTTTATTTGTGAAAAGTAAAGCTCTAGCAACCTCCAATAAATGTCTATTTTTTCCTTTCGGCAACTCCATTTTGTTGAGGAGTATTAGGACATGAACTTTGATGTACAATCCCATTTTTTAGAAAAAAATCATCCAGGATAGTGTTAAAATATTCTTTGCCATTATCACTTGTAAAGACTTGGATATTTGTTTGAAATTGATTCTGCACCATTGTAAAAAAATTCTTTACAGCCTGACAAACATCTGATTTCTCCTTTATTAAGTACACCCAACATACTCTTGTATGGTCATCTATAAATGTGATAAACCATTTTTTAAGAGAGAGTCTACTTGTAGGGTTGGGGCCCCAAACATCACTGTGAATAATAGAAAAAGGTTTTGATGGTTTATAAGGCTGTATTGAAAATTGGGAACGATGATGTTTTGCAAACTCACATGCTTCACATTTAAACAAAGTAAAGTTCTTATTATGAAATAACTTAGGAAACAAGTGTTTTAAGTAACGAAAACTAGGATGACCTAATCTTAAATGCCATGTCATAATGTTGTCATCTTTATTATTCAAAACAGAAAAAGACTCAAAACAGGAACTTATTGTTTTTGAAGGTAGTTGTGATGCCGATCCAATGTCAAGGTAGTAGAGTCCTCCACTCTCCTTAGCACTGCCAATCATCTTCCCCGAGTTCAAATCCTGAAAGACACAGTGAGATTGGAAAAAATTAGTTTGACAATTTATATCTTGGGCTAATTTACTAACGGACATTAAATTACATGATAAATTTGGAACATGAAGGACATTTTTCAGAGTTAACATTGGAGACAAGACAACTGACCCTTTACCTGCAATGGCTGAAAAAGAGCCATCTGCAATTTTTATTTTTTGGTTACCTGCACATGGACTATATGAAGAGAAAAAAAATAGATTCACCTGTCATGTGATCAGAGGCACCTGAATCTACTATCCAAGTATGATTGAGACTGACACTAATAAATGCAGAACTACCTCTTGTTGCTATAGAGCAAGAAGGAGTTGGAGACTTGAAGAGTTTGTACAGTCTGTCTAGTTGTTCTGTAGTGAGTGGAAGCTGAAGTGAAGAGATTTGCTGCCCTTGATCAGAATTACTAGCCTGAAATGCACGACCACCTTTCTTCCAGTTAGGAGGTTTCCCTTTGAGCTTCCAACAGGTTTCACGCGTATGCCATTCACGCTTACAGTGGTCACACCAAGGAACTTTGTCTACCCTTTTTCCCTCGTCAAGGTTCCTAGTAGCCAAAGTTGAGCCTTCAGATTCAGAGCTTCATGGTGTCTTGCCTATCATAATACCTTGTCGTGCCTCCTCCCTTCTTATTTCTGCAAAAGTTTCACGAAGAGTTGGCAATGGTATTTTTCCTAAAACTCTACCTCTTACCTCATCAAGGTCTTTATTGAGCCCAGCGTGAAACATAAAGACACGATCATTTTCTTGTCTTTTGAGAAACAAAACACTATCTTCTGTACACCTCCAATTGTCATCATAACATAGATCCAACTCTTACCACAGGGTCAACAACTCATTGTAATAAGCAGTAACATTCATGTCCCCTTGTTTCGCATGCCATAACTTTGATTTTAAACCAAAAATTTGTGAGGAGTTTTGAATATCAGAGTATGTTTCCTTAACAGCTTCCCATACATCCTTTGCAGAAGGCAAAAACATATAAGGCTTACCTATTCCAGTTTCCATAGAGCTTACCAACCACGCAATAATCAAGGAGTTTTCAGATTTCCATTGTTTGTAAACAGGGTCTCCTACTGCCGGTTCAGCTACTGCTCCTGTTAAAAAACCCAACTTCCCTTTGCTATCCAATACCAAGCGAACTGTTTGAGCCCATTCATTATAGTTATTCCCATTCATCTTAGGAATATTGACCTTGAGGGAGTATGAGGAACCCTCTTGGTCATTGCCGCCTATATTGAAATAACTGCCATTGTTTGTGACACCCGATGTTTCGTCGCCGTTTCCGCAACCATTGCCATTTCCGCGGCCACCGCCACCGCCACCGCCATCATTGGATCCGGTGTAGGCAAAACCTAGAGCGGACCAATTTGTGCTGTGATTCGCCATAGGGGATTAAACGGGTATGTCAATCGGAAGCTGTTGTGGAAGCTTTACAGTAAACCCTAACCCAGAGCTCTTGATACCATATTGAAAGGAATGGTAAAAAAGGTGTTGTATTTTATTTCTCAGCTCTAGGCTGGTATATATAATGGTAATACAATAATGATATTAATTCTTTCCTTAATGGAGAATAAAGGGAAATAATACAAATAGAAATAATATATTCCAACACAAAGTGTAATTTTGTTATTATTTATGCTGATTTTACATGTTATTGCAGTAGTAATGACCTGCGGGTCTCCCAGTCCCTGCTTTCTTTATCCTCCTCTTTATTTAGTTTGATGCCATTTCCAGGCAATGAAGTCTCCATTGAAGTTAATTGGATATAATGATGGTATATCACATGTGGAGGCAAGGTATCCAGCTATGCTATTTAAGCAACAACTAACTGCTTGTGTAGAGAAGATTTTTGGCCTAATACGTGATAATTTGAAAAAGGAACTTTCTCCACTTCTGGCATTATGTATTCAGGTAGGCTTTCTTACTCCTGGCTAATTTTTGTGAATTCATGCAATTTGTGACTAAATTTCCAAGTCACATTATGTGTGTCAAGGTGCCAATATTTGTTAGGAACCCAATTTAAGAGAGAAGAGAAAAGTATTATTTATGAGAAAAAAGAAACTATTCCAGGGAATAAATTCCCTATAATCCTGGAATTAAGCTCCTCAAAGGAAGAAATCCTTCCTTTTACCCATAACCTTATTTTTGTTTGTGATTTCAGTGTTTTGGAAATTTTGGTCTTTTAATGGGTTCATTATACATTTTCCCTATTTACATTCTTCTATTACTGATATGATATGAAATAAAATTATAGTGTAATATAATAAAAAGAATAATTACCAAGTAATTAGATTAGTAGATTTTATATTCATTATTCTAATAATGACGATCTCTCGAAGACCCTTTTCTATTATTTTACCTTAAGCGTCCTTTTCCAAACACTGTTTAATTTAGAATATGATTGTGTCAACTGATCCTGTTAGTTAAACTGCTGTACCTGTTTAGTTTGTTGGTGTCTAAGCTTTGGTCACAGTTATTAAATGAAATTTACAAAGATTGAAACTTGTGTTTTGATACTGGTTAGGCACCCAAAACAGGACGGGCACAAAGTGGAAAATCATCTAGATCTCCTGGGGGGCTTCCTCAACAATCACCTGGCGGCCAATGGGACAACATCATCAATTTTTTGAATTCACTCTTGAATCAATTATGTGCGAATAATGTAAGTTCTTCATTGTTTTAATCACCTGATTGTTACTTTGTTTTATCGGTGTTCATCCCTTTTTATTGGTAAATTTCCTTGTATAATGTGCTTGGGCTGGAATTGGCTCTTTACAATGTAAAAGAAGAAATTAATTGAGACAAAGAAAAAGTAGCTGCAAAGAGTCTGGATAACAAGGGAACCTCCCAATCGCAAAGAAAACAAGAGCAAGGTAGAAAAAACAATTAAAATTAGCGACCAATCTATGAACATATTTTTAAGGGAAAATCCTGAAAAGAACCACCTACTTAAAATCCAAACAGAAGCAACATATCTAATCTTATGCCCCTAGTAGCTGATATTTCACTGACATCTCCTTTAAGTCGCAAAAGTTACACTCCAATCAAATGCAAAAAGTGTATCATTGATTGCACTTTGCCTTGAAATTTCAGCTTCTTGCATGAGCCAGCAGTACTCATTCTCTTCCGACAATCAATAATTGTGTAGTTTTCTTCTGGTCATCTTTTTTTAATACTCATAAAGCGGCAGCTTTTACTTTTTTTTACTTCCTTTTTTTCAAAGATTAGGAAATCCGTAGTTTATACCTAGGATCCAAGGAATTTAGTTCCAAGGAAAGAACTATGTTATTGACAGAGATAGACTAAGAAAGAATAAAAGAGAGAAGCAAATAGGTGATAAATTTCTCCAAGGGTTTCCCCTTTCACAACAGATTCACTACTCTATTCACAATGGTTACAACTTACAATATTCAATAATGAACAAGTCTTCATTGTATCCTCCTATTTATACAAATAAACCTATAACAACCCTAGCTAACCAGCTAACTTCTATAAAAACTTTTCACTACTTTAACTACTCTAATTAGCCATTATTCTATATCCTAGCTCAAGCCTTTAATATATTGTTATATCTCACATAAGGATCATCTATATATGCATAATGGATTTGCAAATGTTGACCAACCTGCTAATTCTGGATAACATGCTAGATGCTGAAAAAGTACTAAAGCTTCATTACTGCAAGTTCAGGCAAGATGCCAGCTTCCAGTAACTAAGTAGTAGCAACTGGGTTAGAAAGATATAGTGTCTGGGCTGTAACCATTCTCTTCTGCTGTTCAAGGGGTCACCTAGGGGGTAGAGGTGTAGGTTCCAGTTAACTGGAGTGAGGAAGGGGGTGCCAATTCTAATATTGACCTCATCTTTATCTTAACACCAAATTACAAAATAAATTATACCCTTCATGCTAATCAATGTGATATCATGTCAAGGAAAGTTGTATGAAATTGGGTAATTGATGTGTTACATACAGTGGTTATTTACATTTGTATTCTAGGAAAAATTATATTTTGGGAGTGGCTGTTCGCATCTTTTGTGATATCCTTCAACCCCATTTCTCAATATTTACCTCAAAAGATGGTGTCACGAGACTGTTGGCTCAATGATAATACAATGATTTCCTGTATTTTCAGTTTTAGTGTTACTTATTGAAAGTTTTGGTAACAAGGCTTTGTTTTCTTAAGAGAAATGTAAATCAGCTGTAGGCGAAAATTGTACAGTCTATTGCAAAAACTAATTTCTTTTTTCCTCATCTTTTCTTACATGGAACTGCATATTCAGATACCATCCTTCTTCATCCGCAAGCTAGTTACACAGGTCTTTTCCTTCATCAACATGACATTGTTCAACAGGTAAAAGTAAAAGCCCAAAATTATCGGACAAGGTTTTTGTGGCCCCAAGTCTGTAACATCCTCTGTTGGTTTATTCAGTTGATTCTATGTAGTAAAATTCTCTGTATAATTTTAATCTTCCAATTATCTCTTTCAGTCTTCTTTTGCGGCGTGAATGTTGTACTTTCTCAAATGGTGAATATGTAAAGTCTGGTCTTGCAGAACTGGAGAAATGGATAGTTAATGCAAATGAAGAGGTAAGCTAAGCTTGCTAATGCTATTATTCATGATTTTAGTTAAGCTTTAATTGTGCTTCTAGCAATATAAAGTTGTGTGCCGTGATCCATGTAATTGACCTCACCATGTTAGAATAGACTTTAGTTGTTTAACCAGGTAATTCTGAAATGTAGTATGCAGGAACATCCTGGCATGAGCTGAATTATATAAGACAAGCTGTTGGGTTTCTGGTATGAACAATACTTTAGTTGTACTTTTGATTATCTCAATTAACACCACTATCTCATATTTATGCTTTTGCTTATTTGAATAATCCAGGTAATACATCAGAAGAGGAAGAAATCATTGGAAGAAATTAGGCAGGATCTTTGTCCGGTATGTTATCATCGTATCATATAATCTGTTGCAGTATCATTTGTATCACACATCTATACAGAATATCTTTCCCATGTCAAATAATTTTTATGTCCACCCTATCATGAAGATGCTTGAGAAATTGAACTATTTTTTTTGGCTTTTTAACATGTTCACAGTAAAAATTCTTTGCAAGTGTGGGGAAAATTTGTGGTATAAAACCTGTATGTTAATGTCTATATTTAGATAGACATATATATTTCCTCTATTTGTTAAATTACGGGAGTTTCATTTATAGTTCCTCTTGTGCCTAACTTAAGAATAATGGAGGAACTGTTGTACTGAGATTTGGGGAGAGGGGGTGGCATCTTTGGTTCTTAGGCACAATAGTGATCTTTTCAGTTATTTATTTTCTCTTATATTGCCTAAGATATTGTCTTTTTCCTCTAACATGTTTCTACCTCAATTCTTTAACAGGCATTAACTGTGAGGCAAATCTATCGAATTAGTACTATGTATTGGGATGACAAGTATGGAACCCAGAGTGTATCCAACGAGGCAAGTGATGTTATAAATTTATTTAAAATACTATTGTGATGATGGTTTCCATCTAGTTTTTAACTGTATATGCTGGACAGGTAGTTGGTGAAATGAGGGAAATTGTGAGCAAAGACAATCAGAGTTTGACCTCAAATTCGTTCTTGATGGATGACGACATGAGGTGCTCTTCTTCCCCCATCTGATTCTTCAGTTAATTTTAGTTTTAGCAAATTATTAGTATTTTGATTGCCATATTTTAAGGCTTTGTTTGGAAGTTAGGAGAGAAAGGAAGGGAAAGCTTTAGAGGGGAAGGGAATCCTTCACTCTGTTTGGAAGCGTTAAATAATTATTCTGGAGAGGATGACAGGAGAATGATTCACTAACGAATAATATTATGTTTTTGGTTTGAGATTATTATAAACAGAAAAATTTGGAAATTTATTCTAAACCATTCAAAGTCCTTCAACGGATTTTTTGAGTTCTCCCATAATGAAGGTTTTGTTCATATGAAGAAAAATAGACCCTCATACAAGGTCGAGGGCTACTCTTTCTTCTCCTCCTCTTTTATCTTTAAGTCCCCCCTCCATTTCCTTCCAAACTCCAAAAAAAAAAAAAAAACCAAAAATCAAGGTTGATTTTATTTTTTAAATATAAATTTCTACCGTTTTCTTTGTATGTGATTCTGAAAGAGAACTAAATCTAGTGGCTTGATTTGACTTTACCACTGACATACGTGTAGGATTTTTATGGATGTACCGTAAAGTTTTTCTTAGAACATAATATATTGGGTTTACATTTGCTTTCATCTCTAAGACTTGGTCTTAAACATTAACGTTTGGTGCAGTATTCCTTTTTCTGCTGAAGACATAGACATGGCTATCCCTGCTGTGAATACTGATGATATTGAGCTCCCAGCATTCTTGTGTGAATATCCTTGTGCCCAGTTTCTAGTTTCGCATGAGTAATAATGGATTTATAATTACAAGATCTTTTCCCTCATTGATTTACAACATGAAATATGGCAACTCAATCCAGCCAGAAATGTTTCCCTTCACGTCGACAGCTTGTCCTCATATTTTGCTGCTCTCGCCACTTCATATGCTAATCGAGATATTAATTACCAAAGGAGATGGAAAAAATGGTTCTCATGGGTTTATTCTATTTCCCCCCTATATATTACATTGCTTAACCAGCAATTTGTAATTATCCAAAAATAGATTACTCAGTCTAGGAGATTCACTCGCTGCTTCTATTATTATGCAGCTAATCTTAGGTAAATGTATCTATCTTTGGCCATTTAGTTGTATGATTTGTAGGAATGCAACTGCAAACAGACAGCCTTTGGCTAAAGAAACTAAGCATATTATTCATGGATGTATATAACGAATTTCTTTCATTTGAGTTACAAAATTTATCAACTAAATATACTGTTGCAACTTTTCAAACCTTCAGCGGTGCCTTGCGGTAACTTTTTGTTTGATAACTTGGAAGTATGTAACTTTGATGACTTTGGACATGGTCTCTGTTTTTAACTGTGCATCACTATTTATTGTCCACAATTAGATGACAGACAGCCAGTCTCACTTTTTTTGGTTGTGACATTGACTCTGGCATTATCACTATCCACACTGGTCGTCCAAAATTGAATTAGGACATCAGTGGTCGATAGACCATTACTAGTAATTTGCCAAGGACTGGTTAGGATAGAAATTCAACAAAAGCGTATAATTTCATTTCGAGTATGATGTGTATTATAAAAAACTCAAACGCCAAGGTTGATACAGTGATTCACTAAATACAAATTTCCATATTTTTTTTTCTACGATATTATCCATATCAAATCTCCATGAACGTTTTACTAGATGTCTTAAAATTCCGAAGATGACCCAATACATACAAGAAAAAACAATTACAATGACATAAATAATCAGTGTTTATTGAGTCAGTGCTTGCATGGCCTGCTGTATTCTATGACAGACAGATACCCTAAAATTAAAGATTTAATGATCTATTATTAGTTTCATGTGCAATCACCAGCTCACTCACTTAGAGATAAATGGTAAGCACACAGATATTCAACCAAAGAAGTCCAGTCATAGTTGAGTTATTTAGTTCATCGTGATAGATGCTCAGCTTCATTTCTCAGGGAGGAATTCATTTCAATTATATCACACTGTTGGAGATCAGCCAGTGAGAATGATTGCCAATCTGAAAAATTCTGTTGAATATAAGAGCTTGGTATTGAACTTGCACTAGACACTTGACTTCGTTGAAGAGGTGGAGGAGACCTAGGATTTGAGCTTGAAGTTGATTCCTCGCTGGAACAACTACTGCTGCTATCACAGTTCATTGCAAATGCAAGAGCCACAGTGCTTCTATCCAAGCTTATTGTTCTCTTAGAAATTGCACCATTGTTACTTTTCAAAAGAAAATTTCTATTTTTCTCCCAAACAAGATTGAAGGCCATCAGATTTCTGCGCCGCCTTGTGTAGGCATTTTCTGGTTTTGCAATATCTTTAACGGATGATGAAGAAACAGCATTCGCTAAACTCATGAATGACTTGGACTTTCCATCATAGTACTTTGAGATTCCCTTCCTATCAATGGATTTCGCAAAATAAAGTTAGATTAGTTTCAGAGTAAAAACATACAAACATACTTAAATCCAAACTCATTCTAAAACTAAATAATATTACACTAATTTTTTTGAGGACTTATCCAAACACACAGAATACTAAGGATGTGTGATCTGCGAAAGCTAGTTAGAGAACCTGATCGGAAGAAGGTCTTGGAGTGATTCCATCATGTTGAATGGTTCATCATATTTATACGCATTCTGAACCTCATTCTCATCGTCTATGTCACCGCATTTTGACTCATCGCTGTCCTTCCCAATGGAAGATGTAGTTGAAGATGAGCATTGTTCATCCTCATCTTCACCCTCTACCAACATCCATGCCTTTTCTTCTTCTGTTATCATTTTATCCAAAAGGCTGAATGGAACTACCATTCAGACCAACTCTCATAAAAATATCAAACCAAACACTAGCTTTATAGAGAAAGAGTAAGAAAGATATGGATAAGAGACAAAACAATATTGTGGACTTAACAATGCTTTATCCTTGAAAATTTGTATGTCACATTCTTAACAGAATTAGCATATAATTATTTATTTTGTATATTTTTTGACAGATTGTATTTGTTTTTTGTTGTTGTTGTATATGAGTGTTGAGGGAATAGAAATAAAAAGGATTCGGATATACCAAATGTTGGTGAGGGACCATGCTATCAATCAATGTAATGAAATTGAATGATACCGGTGAGAGCCAAGCTCAACGTGTATCTCTTCACAACCTATATCTTTCTCAACCACATTTTTTAGATTAATTAAGGTATCATGTCATCATCAAAAATGAAATTTGTTGTGCCAAACTGTTTTATATATCAATGGGTCTTGGATTTTATATCAAATATATGAAATATTGGATCAAATGGTAAAAAAATCGAAAAAAGAAAGACAAGTTCAAACGGAGATATTTTTTTAAATAATCATTTTTATTTAACAAAATTCTAAACAACTCCCTTTTCAAATATATTATCAAACTAACCATTTTTTAAATAAAAAAAATTGAACATGAAGAGGAGACCCACTATGCATAGCGCATGCATTGTAATTTTCACTGAAGCGCCACGGAAAATGGTGTATCCACCTATGTCATGCCAATGAGCATGGTGCATGCACTATAGCACTAGGAGCATGCGCCACTTATGCTGTCTCTTGTGTGACTTCGTTTTTTTTTAAATTTATTTTAACAAAAATTTTAACTATAAAACAAATAGTTTGATAATATTTTGAAAAGATGGTAATTTAAAACAAATGATTATTTAAAAAAAAAAATTTCAACCGGAAGTCCAAAATACACCAAAACATGAAAGAAACTCAAGAACATAAAAGTTACCAAATAATCTAAAAAGGAAGAACAAGACAAAAAGAACTAACAACCAACGCCATCAGCAGAGGGCATCAAGCTAGAACTCATGCAATGAGAACCATCATCAACATAATAATATCCTCCAAAAAGAGGAAAAACAAGTAAGGTAGCTTCAAAGATCTTGGTAAAAAATTCTCAAACTATTATTGGCTCTGACGAAAAGTAGGACTCGCAAGTTAGAAAGAAAAATTACACGAGTAAACTGACAACCTACCGAAATATCATTTCTAGGCAAGAGAAATACTCTTAGGCTATATTTGGATATCACGAAATGAACGGAGCGGAATAGAGCGGAACGGAGTGGGATGGAGCAGAATGGAACGGAGCGGAATGAAGATACCATTCCATTGTTTGGAAATTTTAGAACGGAATAAGACAGATTATTCATTCCGCCCAAATCGGAGGGGAAGGAATATGGTGGTAAGTGATGGAATGGAATGAAATCCATACCACTCATTTCCGCCCCGCTCCATCCGTTTTTAAATTATCCAAACAATGGAATATCATTTTATTCCATTCCATTTCGCTCCGCTCCATCCGATTCCATCAATCCAAACAAAGCCTTAGGGTGCATTTGTTTGACGGATTTAAATTACAATTGCAGGAATGTTATTCCTTAGAATGCTAATGCCAGAAGTTTTATTCATATTCATTTGTTTGGTAAATAATGAAGGTTTTAAGGAATATTTTTGAAATTTATTTTATTTATAATTTTAAAATTTTGAAAATATAAAATAATGTGTTGAAATAATATGAAAGTGGGTAGTTTGAGTCGGTTATTTTTTATTTTCATAGGAATATATGATTTCCACTCTTTGACATGAGAATAAAGAATAACTTATATTCGTGGGTATTATTTATTCCAAGGCATTCTTTTTCTTTTTTATTTATCAAATAAAGGAATAATTATTTCCAACCTCAGATTTCCATAAATCTTTTTTCTAGCACCGAAACAAACACACCCTTATCTTTAACGTCCTCGTCATTTAAAGATTTAAAGGTATTTTTGAAAAAATGTCGTTATGAAATTTCCAAATAGTGTTTCTTGATGATTGAAAATCAATTTTTATATAGATATTTGTTGCACATTTGATTTTCTAATTGATTATATTTGGTTTTAATAATGGAAATTTCTTAAACCACCTCCTAACCTTCTTGGTCACCTCTGGCGAATTTACAAAAATACCCCTTGTTTCGGAAGTTCATTTTCGAAAACGTACTTTTATTGGAAAAAAAGGTGTTTTCGGAAATGCATCTCCGAAAAGGTGAATATTTTAATGAAAAATATTGGTTTCGGAGATGCTTCTCTAAAATAAAGTTGTTTTTTCAGAAAATTGGTGTATTCGGAAGTGCATCTCCGAATTCACCCCCCTTGGAGGAATTCGGAAATGCACTTCCGAAATAAGGTCTGGACAGAAGAAAAATAACAAACAAGAACGATTCGCTGAACCAAACCCAACCCTTGTTCACCTACCTTCTCCTTTTCATATTCCCGGTAATTACACTTTCTTTACTTTTACTGTTTTTTTGTTCTTACATTCCACTCACATTACTCTCATGATCATGAAACCCTCACATTACTCTCATGATCATGAAACCCTAATGGGAAAATACACCTAATTTAGGGTTTGTTTTGATTATTCATCCAATGTTTTTACCAAGAGGTGTAGAAATTGTTGCCCTTTTGTTAACACAGCTGTTATCATTTAAACATGTTGTAAAATATCTTGTGAGCAACAAAAACTATACATAGTTTAAATATCTTGTAAAATACCTCTAGAAATCCATACCACATTGTAACTTACCAACATAATAAACAACAACAAAAACTATACACTTAAAGTTCAAAAAACTTATGAGCAAACTATACTTACATCATAGTGGTGTAGATCCTTATCAGCCACTCGCAACTGAAAATGATTAGCACGAACTTGAATTTTCCTTCCGTATTGACCGTAACCAGGTCGGTTAGGGAACCTAACCGCCTTCTGAGACGACGGAGCCGACTCTAGAGTAGCCTTCTGTTTAACTTCGGCAGTCAGGCTCTCGATGGAAATCAGAGCCAAACTCAAGGAAGCAATCGGCGCAGCAACAGACGGAGTAACAACCGGCGCTGCAACAAATGGAACAAACGGCGCTGCAACAGGTGGACGAACAACCGGAGCTGCAACACATGTAGGAGTAGGAGTAGGGGTGACCGATGGCGAAGCATATGACGGTGATTGGAAGAAAAATGGGTGAGAGAGCAGGCTTTTAAGTAGGAAAGTGTTACCACATTTCTTAGAAGGTAACCGTCTGAGAGTGGTGGGGGAGAAAGAAAAGGCACTTCGAAATTTCAAATCAGGTTGATTACAACTCGTTCTACATTTACTATCATTTAAGAGACTTCCCAATTTACTATCAATGCGATTGCAATTTTTGTCCTGTAATGGTTTTCTTACCTGATTGTAAAAAATAATTGAATTTTGATGCATTTCCGAAGTATAAAAAAATCTAAAATAAAAATTACTTCGGAGATGAATCTCCGAAGCAGGGGTAAGTTGGGGATTTCGCTGGGGGTGACCCCCATAGGAAGGTGGATAAAGAAAAAATCTTAATAATTAGTTTCAATCAATTAAGTGTTAGGTTTAATCGATTAAGAGATGAAGAAAATCAACTTCTTGATTCCTTTTGGGGTTAAAATGACTTTGGATCCCATATTTACTTTTGGCACCTTCCCTTTAAAGTTTCTTATGCTCCTTTGCTAGGAACCTCATTTTTTTCAACAAATGATTAATAGAAAATAAACAAATTGACTAGGCATTAGTTTAGCATCTTAGAGAAATAACTAAGAGTGTGTTTGGATGAGGTAATTGAAAATTTTAAAGGAATTTAAAATTCAAAGCAATTCAAATGATTCAATTGAAATCCATTCATTTTAAATTATTTTGTTTGAATGGAGTATTAAGGTAATTCATTGTTAAATTTTTGGGGTCATTTTTTATAAAATAATTTTTTTTTAGACCAAATTAAAAAAATTGAAAAGTAGGAACCAAATTGTAATTTTTAAAAATTTGAAGGACCAAATTGTAAATTTTAAAATTTATTAAGGACCATTTTGCAATTTTTTTAAAAAATTAGGGTCAATTTTGTAATTTTGGAAAATATGAGGACCAATTTGCAAAATTTAAAGAAATAATAGTAACAAATACATTTTATGGAGTATGAAGGAATTTCAAATTCTTTAGTTTTTGGTGTCATTTCAAAATGATTAAATTTAATTAGGATAAAATATTCCATAAATTTTCATCATTTTAACAATTCTTCATTTTTGTATCCAAACAATAAATTTTGTGCAAACCATTTTGAATTCCTTTAAAACATTACATTACCTCATTAAAATGTTTCATCCAAACACACTCTAAAGATTTATGAGTCTATTATCTACCGAGTGATTCACCTTAAACAACAAATAACTTTGAGAAGAGTTCAAAACTGAAATTAAATTTCTTTCTTTTACATCTTTTTGAATCGTTTGATACAAAGGAAATTTTCAAATTCATTTCTTCCTTTGTAAGATTCCTTCCAAATGATTCTTTAACCTTGAAACAACTTTCATAGAAATCTTTAACATCATATCATTTTTGTTTGAGTAATTTTTAGACTTATATTTTGCACACCTTTTCTTAATTTGACATTTGGCCTTTGAAACGACCTATTATCACTGCAAAAGAAGATTAGTTTTTTCTTTTGATATCTAAATATTTTTTGATCCTTTAGCATTAATAGATTTAATATGTCTTATATCATTGGAGATTTATCCTTTAGACCACCTAACATCCCGCATTTTGATAAAATAATAAGGTTCAAGATGGCCAGATTTACAACGGTAATTGCATTTATATACATAGCGATTGATTGTGTTTTTTACTAAATTATTTCAGCTTCATTCATTCTATTAATCTTTGTCCGACTTGTGTAGTTATGTTTTTTAAAGTTTATAAAAAAATTGTTATTTGTATAGGTATTTATGAATATTTGAAAAGGTGTTAACAAAAGTATTTTATATTTGTTATTAGAAATAAGTCTATGTAATTAGCGATAACTCACGTGTGTTGTTTTTTCTTAAAATTTTAATTGATTAATAATGTTGATAGTGTCAAATTTAAGATATTTATTAAGACAAATCTTAGCTACAATTTTTTAGATGTAATTTTTATTATTTTCGAATAAAAATATAACAAGTGTATAATTTTCTCTTAAACTTATATAAATTTTTTCTATTTACACTCATTAAATAATATTTAAATATATTTTTCATATTCTCAAAATTCATGGATATCCGTGTAAAAGATACTCACACGGATGTGATGGTATACAAATATCATATTTATTACAAAAAAATTCCCTACGCATATGTAGTAAAAAAATTAAAGGTTAAATGAATAAAAATGACAACAACAAAAAAACTTAAGGTCTCTCTCCCTCTATCTCCCTAGTTTGTTTTCTAAAAACTAATATATTACTTCTCCCGCTATCAGAATCAAACAATATAACCAAACACCTAAATTAATCAAACAGTATAACCGAACACCTAAATTAATTACTTGTTACAACTCCTTGACTCATTGTAAAACAATATTAAAACAACTTTTCAACCATAAACATAACAATTTCTTTACATTTTTTTCCTTATAAACAACCTTCAATCACAAGGTGCATTTCACAAACACAATACCTCACCACCTTTCCACAACTTTTTTCAAAGAGTTTAATTTTGTTTAGCTAATTCATGGATACTAAAAGACTATATTTAGCCATCATTGTATCATGGCTTACTTTATTCCAAGAAAACATGTTACTTGTTAAAGCTCAATTTAATTACAAGGAAGCTCTCACAAAATCTCTTATCTTTTTAGAGGCACAAAGATCAGGAAAACTCCCTCCAAATAATAGAGTCCCTTGGAGAGGAGACTCAGCGGTCAACGACGGCAAACTCGCAAATGTATCTTTCTTTGTCTCTAATTTTTTTCGATTTATTTATAATCAAAGTTACACAAAATGAATAATTTGGACTAATGTTTAAAACTTTTTGAATTGAATAGGTGGATTTATCTGGAGGATATTATGATGCAGGGGACAATGTAAAATATGGGCTACCAATGGCATTCACAGTTACTACATTATCATGGGCTGCAATATTTTACAAAACCGAACTTGAATCGACAAACGAAATGAGAAATATTCAAGATGCAATTAAATGGGGCACAGATTATTTTCTAAAATGTAGTTCTAGAAGAAATAGGTTATATGTTGAGGTAGGAGACCCTGTTGATGATCACAATTGTTGGGCTCCACCTGAAAAAATGAAGACAAAAAGATCTGTTAAAGTAATTGATCTTAATACACCTGGTTCTGAGATTGCTGCTGAAACTTCTGCAGCAATGGCTGCTTCTTCCATCGTTTTTAGACACATCGATCGAAGATATGCTCGCCGTCTCCTCAATAAAGCAAAATTGGTATGCAAGATTATGTATCTTTTTGCATAATAGTATTTTGGTTACATATGATATATAAGAGAATATGGTAACCTTGATTTTTCTCCCACTTTCTTGTCAGCTTTTTGAATTTGCAAAATCACATAGAGCAACCTATGATGGAGAATGTCCCTTCTACTGCTCCTATTCAGGCTATAATGTATGTAATTAACATTTTCTAATTCATTAAGCTTTAATATTTATTCAATTATATATATTTTTTTGGATGTATGTAGGATGAACTAATGTGGGCAGCAACATGGCTATACATGGCAACAAAGAAACCAATATACATGAAATATATACAAGAAGAAGCAATTAGTGCTAGTGTTTCTGAATTCAGTTGGGACCTTAAATACGCTGGAGTTCAAGTTCTTTTAACTCAGTTACATTTTGAGGGTCAAAAAGGGCTTGAAACATTCAAATTACACGGCGAAAATTACATATGTTCGGTCCTTCCTGAAAGTCCTTACCATCAAATAACTTTGTCTCCAGGTGAATACATATATTTTTTTGTTTATATTTAATTCTTGTCTTTTAACAAGTATACTTTATATATATGGTTCATGCAGGTGGATTTATTCATATGAGAGATGGTGCCAACACACAATATGCCACAAGTACATCTTACTTGTTCACTGTTTATAGTGATTTGCTTGCCAAATATAGACAAAAAATCAAATGTGGAGGCAAAGAATTTGACTCATCTCATCTCCTTGCTTTTGCTAAGAAACAAGTTAGTACTATTTTATTTCATATTATCAAATAAAACTAAAGACATAAAAATCAATGACTAACATTTGGATTGTAAAATTGGCACAAATTGACAGATTGATTACATATTGGGGGCTAATCCAGAAGGAAGATCATACATGGTAGGATTTGGGAAAAACCCACCAACACAAGCTCATCATAGAGGTGCTTCAGTGCCAACATTGACACTGAATGAAGTGATAAATTGTCCAATGAGCTTTGGAAAATGGCTACAAAGAGATGCACCAAACCCACATGAGTTAACTGGAGCCATTGTTGGTGGACCTGACATCAATGACAAGTTCGATGATAAGCGTACCGATTCACCTAAGACTGAACCTTGTACATATGTTAATTCTCTTGCTGTTGGAACTCTTGCTAAGCTTGCTTCTTTGGGTTAACTTAACTTTACTTTACTTCATGTTAGTAGTGTTAAACTCAACATAGCTATTAATGTGGTTGGGAGGAAATATCATACTAAATGTGGTCCATGAGATTAGATTAGTCAATGTAAAAAAAAATTCTTTAAGTAACAGCTCTCTTTTTATAGAAGAAATATAGATTGATGTTCAATGTGTTTTATCTTAGAATGCATAACTAGATTATTTGATAAATGAATTGTTGAACTATTATCACAAAAAAATAGTGCACTTATTCTACTCATCACCAAGTTTTTCAAGAATCATACGCATTCACACATCATGGCATGCACAAGAGGCTGCAAACTTGCTATACTAAGTACATGGAACTTGCTTGAGTCCATGGGTTTCTCAATAAATACAACTTCATTTAATCCTCCATGCAAAATGAGTTTTTCTAATCAAGTTGATACTCAATCCAGCCTTTACAAGTATCTTTCTAATGGTGTCCCATCAAGCCATTGGAGAAAATTCCTCATCGTAATCATAGGGCCAATACTTAAAAAAAAAAAAAACTCATTATAAATAGAACTTAAATTACAAATTATGACCTTAATGGCATTTGATTTCATCCCATGACCATGTTAGAATATCAATCACGCAATTGTTCAACAATGGAGTTTAAGGTATGTGGAGAAGAAGATAGTGATGGAGAAAAGAAATAGAGAGAGATAATTGAGGGTGAGAATAAACAATGCATTAATTTGAGATGAGAATGCCTCCAAGACATTTATACAAGTGTTACACAACAATTGGGACCTAAAACACATCAGTAAATACAAGAAAAATCTAAAAATCAGGCTCGTAACCGGTTAACACAAATGGTTAACCGATTACACAGACACAAAATAGAAAATACAATGTCATGTGTATCCGATTAACGCATTTGGTTAACTAGTTAACACAATTCAAAACCAATTTTTTCAACATGCAGAAGTGTTTTTTCATCAACTGTAGCCGGTTATACACCCGTATTAATTGGTTATAGCACTTGAATAATCTAATTTTCACTCAACACACCACCTCAATTCAAGTGATCCAAGTCTTTCATGTCCATGCTCATCTTGAACCACTTGAACACATCATTTGTGACTCCCTTAGCCAACAAATCATCAACTTGGTCCTCACTTCTATAAAATCCCAATCTTAACTTGTCTTCACTAACAAGCTCTCTCAAGTAGTGAAACTTCATCTCAATGTACTTGCTCCTCCCATGTGAAATTAGATTTTTAGCAAGATTAATGGTTGAAACATTATCAACCAAGAGTGTATCAGCCTCACCCTCATTGTTGCTCAACTTTTCCAATGGATTAACTAGTCATACAGCTTGACACACACATAACCAAGCGACAATATACTCAACCTCACAAGACGAAAGTGCAACTATCGGTTCCTTCTTCGAACACCATGAGATTGGTGTTCCACCAAACACATAAAGATGTATCCAGTTGTAGACTAACAATCATCTTTATCTCCACAATAATTGGAATTGGTAAAACCGAGAAAATTGCATTTTTTGCCCATATCCACTGCGAGAAAGAGAATTCCGCTGCCAATAGACCCTTTGACGTATCTTATGATTCTTTTGAATGCTACCAAGTGAGACGCATTCGGTCTCTCCATGAATCTACTCACAATATTGACACTAAACACCAAATCTGACTGCGTATTGCATAAGCAACTTAATGATCCAATCAACCTTCTATATAAAGTAGGATCTATGTTCTTCTCCTCTTCATTCTTAGACAGGTGCAACCTTGATTCAGGTTTTGTAATGACAACATTACAATGCTCCAAATCACGCTTGTTCAACATCTAAAGGGTATATCTCCTTTGATGCATAAAAAATCCTTTTTAGGACTTGTGGAACTCTATGCCAAAGAAGTATGCCAGGATACCAAGGTCACTCATCTCGAATTCTTTCATAAGCTCTCTCTTGAACTTAGAAATACTCATCTTGTTGTTATTTGTGATCAATAAGTCGTCTACATATAAACAACGAATGATCACACCTTCATTTGCATCCGTCTTCATATAAATTTCATGCTTATACACACATTTCTTGAAGCATACCTCAACTAGGAAACCATCTATCCTTTTGTTCCAAGCTCTCAGAGCTTGCTTCAAATCATATAGTGTTTTTCTCAACTTGTGGAACCTTGTCTCTTGATTTCTCACAACAAAACCAGGGGATTGTTCTACATACACTTCTTCTTCAAGTGGACCGTTCAAAAACACGGATTTCACATCCGTTTGATAGATAGACCAATTGTTGCTATTTACAATACCAACAACTAGCCTTATGGTTTTAATCCTAGCAACCGAGGCAAATACCTCATAAAAGTCTACATCTTCTCTTGCAAGAATCCATTTGCAACTAATCGAGTCTTATGCTTGATTATTTCACCTTTAAAGTTTGTCTTCACCTTATAGACTCATCTTACACCAATCGGTTTTTTTCCTTTCAGTAGATCAACCAACTCCAAAGTACTATTTTTTTCAATCGATTTCAGCTCCTCCTTCATAGCACAAATCCACTTTGGATTACTCAAGGCATCTTCCGTCTTAACGGGTTCGGATTCGGCCATAAGTGAAAAATGGACGAAATCATCATTATCATTAATTTCGTTGTCGCAAAATATCTCACAATCTTGGAGTCTTTGAGGAAAACCTCTTTTCTTAGTTGGTCGCCTCACATTTTCATCAGTTCCGGCTTCGACGCGCGGCTTTTATGCAATTTCAACTGCTTTAGAATCCAAAAAACCGAGCGTGTAACCAGTTAACATTTTCTTGTAACCGGTTAACACCTGAATGTAACCGGTAAACAACTGAGTGTGACCGATTACAGGCTGCTCCACCTGCTTCAATTCATTGACCAAAACATCCCGACTGATCATAATCCTCATGTTTTTAACATCAAACAACTTGTAACCTCCAGTAGGGTGATACCCCATAAGTATCATCATCTCCCCTTTGTCATCCAATTTCTTTCTAAGTTGATCCGGAACATGTCGATATGCCATGAAACTGAAAAATCTCAAATGGTTTAGATTCAATTTGAATCCAGAACATGCTTTTTTCGGTGTTATCTTCTCAAGCTTCTTTGTATGACACATATTCAACAAATAGGAAACTTTGGAAACCACTTCTCCCCACAACTCTTTCAGCAAGTTCTACCCCTTTGACATGTTTCTCACCATGTTCATAATCGATTGATTATTTCTTTCGGCAACACCATTTTACAGTGGTGTATAGGATGGTACTACCTCATGCATCATCCCCTCTTCATCACAAAACTTCCCAAAGTCATTTGAGACATATCGCCTCCATCATCTGTTTTGAGAACTTTGAGCTTATGATCGCTTTGCTGCTCAACCATAGACTTGAATTTCTTAACTACTTCAAATACCTTATCCTTTCTCTTGATTAGGTATGTCCATAGCTTTCTACTATATTCGCCGATAAAAGTGACAAGTATATATTGTCTCCACAAGAATCAACTTGCATCGACCCATATACATCGAATACACCACCTCAAAGTGATGCTTGGTTCTACAACATGCATCCTTGCTTAATTTACCCTTGTGTTACTTTGTTTGCACACACTCTTCATAAATCTCAGCTGGTATATTGGTGGATGAAAACCCGATTACCACTTTGTTCCTTTGCATTGGATTACTATTGTTTGAGAATGTTATGTTGTTGTAGCAACATTTTATAAGCCAATTACATTTGTCTATTAACAGAAGTTAATTAGATAGACTAAAGTTATGGATGAAAAAAATTTAGATAGACGATTACTTGAAGTAAATTTTTTGAAGAAACAAAATTAAATGTTGAAATATTTATGAGACGTCTAATTTATTTAATTCTTTTTTTTTTTTATCGCAAAAATGTAAGATATACAGAGAGATGCATTTGGGTCACTAGACACTGAGTGAAATTTTGATGCTGCTTATTTTTGTACTTAATTTTGTATTTATAACTTTTCTAATCTTTTTCCCTTCTTATCTAAAATTATGAATGGGTTCAGTTAACTTTCATACTTATTCAAAATAACAAATTCAAAACAAAATACTCATCAAAAAACAGAATAAAATGAAAATGAAACAAATGAAATCAAAAAAATGCTTGTATCATGATGGTTCATATATTTATTACCCATCTATTTTACAAAGGGCATCAACAAATTACACACTAATTACATATACTATATACTGCTACTAATTTGATGGACCATATTTAGTAAGGTCTCTTCTACCAACTGTATTGGAGTAATTAAATTAACAATAATAACATGAAATTAATCAAGTTAAGTTAACCCAAAGAAGCAAGCTTAGCTAGAGTTCCAACAGCAAGAGAATTAACATATGTACAAGGTTCTGTCATAGGTGAATCTGTACGTTTGTCATTGAACTTATCATTGATGTCAGGTCCACCAACAATGGCTCCAGTTAACTCATGTGGATTTGGTGCATCTCTTTGTAGCCATTTCCCAAAGCTCATTGGACAACTTACCTCTTCATTTGGTGCCAATGTTGGCACTGAAGCACCTCTATGGTGAGCTTGTGTCGGCGGGTTTTTCCCAAATCCTACCATGTATGATCTTCCTGCTGGATTTTTCCCCAGTATGTAATCGATCTGCCGATTTGTTCGTGCCAATCAAAATGTTAGTCATTGATTTTTATGTCTCTAGTTTTATTCGATGATATTCGATGATATGAAATAAAATAATACTAACTTGTTGCCTAGCAAAAGCAAGGAGATGAGACGAGTCGAATTCTTTGCCTCCACATTTGATTTTTTGTTTATATTTGGCAAGCAAATCACTATAAACAGTGAACAAGTATGATGTGCTTGTGGCATATTGTGAGTTGGCTCCATCTCTCAAATGAATATATCCACCTGCATAATAAACCATATATATAAACTATTATACATGTAAAAAGACGAGAATTAAATATAAACAGAAAAATTATATGTATTTACCTGGAGACAAATTAATCTGATGGTAAGGACTTTCAGGAAGGACCGAACATATGTAACTTTCGCCATGTAATTTGAATGTTTCAAGACCTTTGTGACCCTCAAAATGTAACTGAGTTAACAGAACTTGAACTCCAGCGTATTTAAGATCCCAGCTGAATTCAGCAACACTAGCACTAATTGCTTCTTCTTGTATATATTTCATGTATACTGGTTTCTTTGTTGCCATGTATAGCCATGCTGCTGCCCACATTAGTTCATCCTATATACATTCAAATATGATTAAATAAATAGTACTAAAGCTTAATGAATTAGAAAATGTTTATTACAAATTTACATACATTATAGCCTGAATAGGAGCAGTAGAAGGGGCATGTTCCATCATAGGTTCCTCTATGTGATTTCGCAAAATCGAAAAGCTGAAATGAAAGTTGAAGAAAAGTAATTAGTTTTCATATTTATATTTCCTCATGTAACCAAAATGCTATATATGTAAGAAGATACATAGTAATATTTCATACCAATTTTGCTTTGTTGAGGAGACTGCGAGCATATTTACGATCGATGGATCTAAAAACGATGGAAGAAGAAGCCATTGCAGCAGCAGTTTCAGCAGCAATCTCAGAACCAGGTTGATTAGGATCAATAACTTTAATAGATCTTTTTGTCTTCATTTTTTCAGGTGGAGCCCAACAATTGTGATCCTCATGAGGGTCTCCTACCTCAACATATAACCTGTTTCTTCTAGAGCTACATTTTAGAAAATAATCTGTGCCCCATTTAATAGCATCTTGAATATTTCCCATTTCCTTTGTTGCTTGAAGTTCTGCTTTGTAAAATATTGCAGCCCATGATAATGAAGTTACAGTAAAAGCCATAGGTAATCCATATTTCACATTATCCCCTGCATCATAATATCCTCCAGCTAAATCCACCTATTCAATTAAAAATAAATAAAAATAAAAATCATTAGCCAAAATTATTCATTTTGTGTAACTTTGATTATAAATAAATTGAAAAAAATTAGAGGCGGAAAATATTTACATTTGCGAGTTTGCCGTCGTCCAGCGCTGAGTCTCCTCTCCAAGGGACTCTATTATTGGGAGGGAGTTTCCCTGATCTTTGTGCCTCTAAGAAGATAAGAGATTTTGTGAGAGCTTCTTTATAATTAAGTCCACCATTGACATGTAACATGTTTTCTTGGAACAAAGTAAGCCATGATACAAAGATGGTTAAATATAGTCTTTTAGTATCCATGAATTAGCCAAACAATATTAAACCCTTTGTGTTTGTGAAAAGCACCTTGTAATTGGAGTTTATAAGGAAAAAACGGTTATGTTTATGGTTGAAAAGTAGTTTTTTTTGTTTTGTTTTGCAATGAAACAGGAAGTTGTAAACAACTTCTTTTATTAATGTTTTTGGTTTTTATTTTGTGTTTATTTGTGATATTGGAAAAAGTAAGAACAGGTTTAAGGATGGAATGAAATGAAACAACAATTTAAAGGATGGGTTGTGAGGGAAAGAGAGGCCTTAAAACCTTTATTTATTTTTGTGTATAGATTTTCCAACCACCATTTGAAACCCAATTTACACATTACTATTCTCAACATGTGGTGGTAAGTACTAGTACAGTTTTATTATTAACCATTGTTGAAATTGGTGAATGAGGATGCACAACATAAACCCTAAATACCTAAAATCAACAAATAGAATCTATATTTTGGTTCATATTTAATTTGTTTACTAAAATTAGACCGTAGTCTATCTTTACCAAGGTCTATACTTATAACTTAAATATATAAAAAAATATCAAATATTTTTATATAACCGAACAAATCTACTTTTAAAATAAAAATATTGAAGTTTTATAATATATTTTTAAAGTAAAAAAAAGTAAATAATAAATGTATTAATGTACCCAAAAAGAAAGTAAATAATAGTTCAATTTTGCAATTTCAGCAAGTGTTCAAAAGATGCTGTGAACTAAGATAAGGCAAGTAACTAGGTACAAAGCTAACATAAGAATCTTCAAATTAACTACAAGGAAAAAAAAACACACACACACACACAATTACATCTGTGAGACCTCATTTCTTGGCTCTCAGTGACTATGCATTCTTTCCATTCATAAGATTCAAGCCTGAAAACCTTACTTAAAGACCAGCATGGGATACAAAATATGTGATATAATTAGTGAGTTTCAATCTATAAATGTGCATCATAGATTATATCATCTCTGAAAATTTCAGCACAACGCAACTAATTTGCGATGATCAAGAATTCAGAAAGGTCTTTCCCTATTCACTCATTCAACATCATTTACTTGATATAAATCAATAAATTGATTATATACTCTTGTATACCTGACCTCTAGTATACCCAAAATCTGATTACCTCTTCAATGTAAAAATAATTTATCCCTTTTATCTTATGCACAATGTTGCATGGTCATAATAATCCAGCTTCAAAAAGATTCCTCCGCCTCAACGTCTCATCAACAAGCTTGAAAGTCTTCTTCACAACCTTCTGATCAAGGGCAGTGGTCCGATAGATCTTGAAGACACGGTCTACACGGTCAGGAGCAGAGCTCTGGAAGTACAATTCCTCAAACTTTTTCTTCACAAACCTGTAGAAACATAGTTTACCAAAGTGAAATAGTTTTTTAGATAAATGAAAACAAATCACAGCCTTTCAATTTGAAAAGAATCAACATGTAATGCTTTTATAAAAGAATGCTTACTCATATGCGTGCTCGATCTCTTGTTTCCCTGTTGAAACTGGCTGATAATCTTTGAACCATTCACATACGTTGAGCGGAACCTGCACAAAGACGATAGAATGAAAGGAAATGAATGAAAATTGATTCTCCCATCGAAGTCGAAGTGTACGTGTATAAATGGTTCTTACATTCAGGATCTTCTTCTCAAATATGTCAAACTTGTTCAAAAATAACATGAAGGAAGTTTTCTGTCAAGAAAATAAAGGAACAAATGTTAAATGCCAAAATAGTATAAAGCTTCCTATATAAGTGTGATATATTTGTGTGAGGGAAACTTTAAAAGAATTAGGCCCTTTTTGAATAAACAACTTAACTAAACGCTTATAGCTTGAAATCAAACTGTTTTCATATAAACTGTAAGTTGTTTTCATATGCTACTCTCGGGACGTTATGAAAATAAGTTGAAAACAGTTCATGGATATGACATAAGTTGTTTCCGTAACCTCTCTCAAACAATCTCAGCAGTGTTTATATTAGTCGATAACCTCAAATTAGTCAATCTAAACAAACCCTTAGTTGACAATAGAATTTACCAGGTAAATGTAGATGCTAGAATTTAAGAAAAGGCGTAAAAGGTCACCTCAAAACATGGTTGCTTCAGGATCCATTCAAAAAGTTCCTTAGTTTCCATCATTCTGTTCTTGCTTTCATCCTCAAAAAGTGTTCGATCATACCTGGAAGGAAAATCAAAGTCAACACTTAAGCTTTTCAAATCTCATAAGTACAAGGCTTTTGGCAACAAAACTTGATAGGCCGGTGAATTGTTTAGTCTACACAAAATCTTGCATGATACTAAATACCTATTGCCAATACTATGCATACTAACATGCTTTAAAAAGCACAACTAACATCAAACATGGTTTTAGTCATTGGCAAGCATTTTAAAAATGGCAAAGTAAAATCAAACAGAAAGTATTTAAAATATGACTCGAATGTTTTTGAAGTACACACTATTTGAAAATAAAATTTCCCAAACAAACTTTATTACTGTCATTAATATTATTAACCACATTATGATGTAAAATCAAATGGCAGGCCATACTCGCTAATTGCAGCACAAAATATAACAGCTGTAACTCCTTCAAAAAGATGGATCCACTTTCTCCTCTCATTTTTCTGGCCACCAACATCAAAGAGTCTATAGACTTCACCACTTCTCTTATTTTCTCCAACAGGGCTGCCAAGTAATAAAAATATTGTAATCAGTTTAACCTTATGTATACCATATTATTATTAAGAAAATGCAATGAGTAGCACCGAGTGCTACGATAGAATCTGTTCATACAGCATCAGGAACTGAAGGACATAACATAATGGTGACAGTAATAAGCATATTTTTTTATCATTTGAGTAGGAAAAGACATGCAATCTCTGCATGTTCACCTGAATTGGATCTCCACAACACCAGTTGTACGAACTCTTGCATACAAAACATCCTCCTGTATTTGTAAAATAAAGTGAGAATATTGAGAGATTCGTAACTTTATATCACCTTCAAATTTGCAGGTCCATAAATGAAAAAAGCATCAATTTCTATTTTTGCAAACAACAAAAGAGTGATAGATTTTCAATACCTTTGTAGGAACGTAATTTGCATCAGACAGCCTCTGCAAATTTTCCATGAAATATTTGGTACAATCAGGAACTTGGAGTTCATTACCACGGGCATATGTTTCCTACAGCAATATATTTGCAAAAGACATGCGTACTAAGTAATTGATCATAAAAAATAACTATATACATGGATCAAGGTAAAGAAATCGACGTGCAATCGGCCACCTGAATGGCAGCATCCTCCCATAAAGTCTCTATTTCCTTTGCAAGATCCTTGGTGAGATGTGGATAGTCCAGCCTGCCTCCAATTTCTGAAAGTTTTTCACCAATGTCCTGCCAAAAAAATTAAGCTCTAAATGAATTAAGAAAACTTTGACAAAACCGATAGATCCTTGCAGATAAACATACAAGATTGCACGATAACTCGGTAACTACTCAATCATTATTAACAAACCATAGTAAGGGATAAACGAGGCTTTGGTAGTGAAGTACCTTGCTCTCATCGGATATAACATACTTTGCAGAATTAAGATCGTTTTGAGCCAACTCCTTTGCCCCATCATGAAGTACCTATTTAAACACATCAAATAAAAGCTAAGGATTACAGTTATTACTCAACTCATGTAAAAATATTTTAGAATATGAACACTGTGAGTCCGATCTATTTGAACGAGGAAAACAAATCAACACACCCTTTCAGGTATTGCGTACTTTTATAGTCTGATACACATTAGCAAAAATGACTGGTGTGTAACTTCTTAGCTCAGCCTCATCAAAGCCAGTTTGAAACAAAAGTTTAATCTGCATATTGTAAACATGTCAAATAAATTTCATCAATCTAGAAATCACATGCTAACCTATAAAATAAGGGGAAATGCAACTTCTTGCCTGCTTAAAGATTGTAGATTTCCCTGACTCTCCCGCACCTAAATAACAGAGACATTGAAACTGATTAACACAAATATAGGGAAAAAATAGACTATTAAGAGATTGTAAAAATTAACTAGATTCCTCCAAACTCTATGAGAGCAAAACCACTTATGCAATGTATAATCAAGAAAAAACTATAAGCAAAGTATATACAACTAAGTTAAAAAAGGGAAACCAAACCTAGTAGAAGAAGTTTCTGAATATGTTTTTCAGCCTTTGTTTCCGACTCTATTCTTCTCTCAATTTCTGCTGCCTGCAAATCCACATCACATTTATCAAATCAAAACCTATTTAACAGTATATGATTTTTTATAACCTAACAACAACTATAGTACAATTTATCAAGTATAACAAACCTGTGCATTTTCTTCAGGATCAGAATCCCGATAACGCCGATTTCTGCTGCAAACTAAGCCCATACTTCCCTGTTACAACAGACAGCATAGAAAATACACTAGTCAAAAACATGTTTCTCCCTCAACGAAACTGATAGTTTTAGAAACTTTCAATAGCATACCGAAATACTAAATTTGAATTCCACTGAATAATAGAACAGGTGAACAAAATCAAAGTAGAGCCAAATAACAGGAATAGTTAAACCACAATCTGCATTGAAATTAGTCAAATTAATGTCCAAATTAGATCTGAACTTCAAGATTAAGATGCTAGTTTAGAAAAAACCTTGAATTTTTTACATAATTTTGGAATCTTTTGCCTAAACCCTAAACCACCTTAAGCATGATTTTTATTTAAATTTATAATTTTTCCTGTATAATTAAGATTTTAATACATTATGCATAATGCATAAAGCAGAATCAACAAGTGATAAAATTAATTGATGAGCTCAAAAAAAAAAAAACATTCCTTTTTTGTTTTATGTTGAGCAATGATTCAAAGCTTTTGAATGTTGATTCCCACCACCACATGAAGGTAGAAAGTAAAGTACAACAAAAAGCAGGAACATGCAAGTACAATCAAGCCGTGAAAGTTTTACACAAGAAACAGGATATATAATAATAAAAAACGGTACAAAAAATTGGAATGTAGAAAATCGCACGAATAAAAGGAAACAGTGTTTGTATTGTAACTCGATCTGCATAAGCAACACCAAATGCAGAGATCTTGATGAAAAAAAAACGATTGAGATTGGGAATGCAGGAGAGAAAGGAGGAGTACCTGAAAAGAAACAAAAGGATCTGTTTGTGTTATGCAGAGATGGAATATGCTGTTAGAATTTTGGGATTATAGTGTGAAGTGAAAGTTGAAAGCAAGTTCAGTAGCGTTTGTTTGAAATTAGAATTAGAAAGTGTGCAGCTTCACATGCTACTTATATTGAAAATAACAATCACAATTCTTGTTTAGCTTAACTTTATAATAACGGATTAACGTATAATATAAGCACGTTAATTGGATTAGGATAAGTATGGAAACGGACAAGAGAAAAAGGTTACTATCTTCTATGCCCTGAGGTGAGAACTAGGTAGTAAGATAGAGATTTCTCCCTCGGTCTTGTATATTCATTTAAATATTATAATAATAAAATTACTTTTTTATTAAAAATTACCTTGAAAACACTTTACTCCCTCCGTTTTTTTATTATAAGTCGTTTTGGAAAAATATTTTATATTTAAATATAAGTCATTTTACAATTCCAATGAATAATTAATGTTGTTTTTCCTATTATATCCTTAAATATTTCTTATTCTCTCTCCTTTCAATTATATAAATTTATCTTCCACATGTCATTAATAAAGGATAATTTTGTAAAAATCTTCATAATTTCTCATTTTCATACAACAATTATTATTTTTCTTAATCTGTATGAAAATCTAAAACGACTTATCATAAAAAACGGAGGGAGTATGTTACTGCAACATTAGTATAATTGTTGAAGATGAATATTAGGTTCACAAGTTATAACTTAGGTTTCTACAATATATTTGGACATTAGAGTTTTTTAAATTCAAATCAATTCAAATAAAAAATATAAATTTAATTTTAAAAGAATAAAATCACAAAAAATTTGTTAAATTTAAATGTTTTTGGATTTTCTTTTATAAAAACCTTTAAGTTTTGATAGAATTTCGGATTAAATTTTCTAAACAATTTAAATTGAACCGAAACACATCCATATTTTTAATATTTCTTTATTTTTTTATTAATATGATATATCATATTAATTCATTATTTCTTGATATTTGATTGATTTTAATACTATTTTTATCTATTTATTTTTAATAATTCATTTATTTCAAACTATTCAATTATTTTCATTGTATGATTTAAATTTTTAATAAATTATATATTATATTATGTTGTTTTGTAAAATTTTATATAATATTAATATTAATAAAAAATATAATTTATATTTTGATATATAAAATTAATTTAATTTAAATCGTATAAAATTAAATAAATTTTTTTAACTAGTCATTCAAAACTGAAATAAACTATAATATCTTCAATTCTGATGACTTTTTTTTTTCAAATCAAATCAAACTACACCACAAATACTAATATTCTACATAGTTATTAACACAATCAAATATTTCTTGGGAGCTACTAATTTAACTGACTTAAAAATTTGTTGAATAAGCAATAAAATTAAATTTATATATATTAAATTAATAAATTATTTACTACTAATGAATTAGAAAAGTAAAATTAATTTGTTCAATAATATAAAAAGGAAAAGAAAGAGCGGCGAAAGATACCAAGGATTCTAATCTTGGTTCCATTTGGTCAAAGCAAATTTTATTTTACAAAAAAAGAGGCATAAGCAGCCAAAGGAGAGAGAGGGATAGGAAGAGTGATGGCACAGGTTTTTATGTACGATATGTCATATATGTTGGGAAAATAAACCCTCAGCATTTCAGTTCTGACCTTAACCTTGGAGTTTTGCGTTGCCTCTCCCAACACCAACATATGCCAAGTTTCATTACATTAGTTAAGTTATTCCAATCCAACGGTGAGAATGCTTTTCAATTTCATCACATAACTGATGAACCGTTGGATTTGGAATTTGGCTTAGATATGGAATGCAAATATGAAATGTTGTTGTGATTGGAAAGGTAGTCAAAAGAAAAAAGACAGGAAAGGACAGATTTCCTTGGCAGTTCAGTTGCCACTCGTCTGACGCCTTCAGCGCTTCACCACGCCCGACTGTACTTGCTTCATGCTCCGTTAAGGTAGACCCGTTCATTACAATTAGGACAAAACTTACGAGCTCGAGGACAATGCTATCAACCCTGTTTCTTATATTCTGCATTAAAAATACTATACTAGTTCTTGTTTTTTCTTTAAATATAACAAAACTCTCTCCTGAAATTTTAATTTTTTAAAATAATAGTAGTATAAAATTATAAATATGAGTAATTTATTTATATTAATAAATTAGATAAATACAAATAAATGATGTTCTTAAGGATTTAATCTTATTATAACAGTTTACATTCATTTTATTCAAATAATGCATACTGAAATATTAATTAAAATTCTAAAATTATTATTATTTTGTACAAGAACAAGATAATGATTGGACAAGTTGATATCAATATTTTGTTACGGCGGATCCTTGGTTCCAATGTGGTGATGAAGCCAACATATAAGATTAATATTCCAATACTCAAGTTAGTGTGGGATGTGAATAGTGAAATTTCAAATGGGAGTAGAGTTACCTGAAAATTCAGCGTTTTCCTCCCTTTTATAGAGGGGTTCGTTTGTAACTGGAATGTGAAGGAAAAGTGAGATATGCAAACAACCATAATATAGATCTGATGGCTCTAAGGGCCCGTTTGATGCGCAGGATAAAATATATGATAGGATATTTGTATCATATCCTATCTCAATCCAGTGTTTGCTGACATAATAGGATAATATTAGTTAATCTTGAAACTTATCATATCCTGTCTCACTAGTTCAAATTGTTATTCTGAATATGAGATATGTTAGAATCCAGCAGGATAGGATAAAAAAATGATTTACTAATTTACGCATATAAAATATAATTTAAAATAAAATATTAAATATGACAAAATATAAATAAAAATTAATTTGATATTAAATTAAAAATATTAATAATTAATTTAATAAAATAAAAAATTAGAATATTTAAAAATAAAATAATTATTAAAAATTTAAAAACATAAATAAAATTTTTATTTTTTAGGGTTAAATATGTTTCTAGTCCCTATAAAATTACCAAAAATTACTTTTAGTCCCTATAAAAAAAAAGTCGACTTTTAGTACCTATAAAATTACTTTTGCACTCACTTTTAGTCCCTAATTACTTTTGCACTCACTTTTAGTTCCTGTATATGGACTAAAAGTGAGTGCAAAAGTAATTTTATAGGACTAAAAGTCGACTTTTTTTTATAGGGACTAAAAACCAAAATTATGATATTTATAGGGTCCAAAAACTTATTTAACCCTATTTTTTATCAAATTAAATATATGTTCTTGCAAGGGTAATTTTGTCATTTACATATATATATATATATATATATATATATATATATACTAGAATTCATGATCTTTTTCAAAAAAAAATTGAAATTATTTACTAAATTGTGTCAATAAATTTTTTTAAATTATAATTTTTTTTTACCAATTTATAAATTTTAAAATATTTTACAAAATAATTTTTAAAAAATATAATTGTTTACAAGGGTATATATATATATATATATTATCTGGTGTCCATATATATTATCTGGTATCCTGTGTGAACCAAACACTTGATAGGATAAGTCTTATCATGTCTGTATCAAATCCTATCCTTAACCTGCTTGATATCCTATCATGTCTATATCATATCCTACGCACCAAACGGACCCTAATTGTTTTCTTACAGGGGAATCACGAGTAACCAATCATGTTTTGCTTTTCTTTAGTATTAGGTTCTTGCTCTCCATTAGTCCTTGGGGACCAACCCATAACAGATGCCACCAAGCCCTCGTCTTTGTTGCAAAAGGGAAGGGTTTTTTATTGATGGTGTTGTATGTTGAAGGGAGAAATAGTAACCACGTGCCCTTACTCTAATAGTTTATTTGCATGATTTTTCTAGGGTATACTACTACAAATAATATATTTCATAACAAATATTTCCCCTCAACCATTGAAAATATGAGGTCAAATGACCTGGAACACGCCATATTTCACGGGAAGTTCCTTGCCACCTTTCAAGGCAATATCCACTTACTAGACTTCCTAAGAAGATCCTTTTCGCCTATCAAGGCAATGCATGAATTTTTGGACTTTTATAGGAAGATCATTGCCGCCTCTCAAGGAAATATACACTTGTTGGACTTCGTTGTGAAGAACCTTGTCGCCTCTCAGGGCAACAAATGAATATGTTGGACTTCCGCGCAAAGATTCTTGCCGCCTATCAAGGAAATACATAAATTTCTAGACTTCATAGCAAAGATCGTTGTTGCCTCAAGGAAATGCGCACTTTCTAGATTTCCACAGGAAAATCCTTATCATCCTCACTGGCTACACCAAGTTGGATAAAAGCTCTCGCATTAGGGACTCAATATCTCCTCGGGCGAGATTGTGTCCAAAAATTACGTCTAATGGGTGTGACCTATATCAAGCCCTAGAGTCTTGGTGATAATTCTTGCTAGAGGGCTTGATAGAAGTACCTCCTAAAAAATGTCCCGTTTGAGGGGCTCGGCGCCTCCTCGACCAAATTATGTAAATGCAATCTCTGAAGGACTTAGCATCCTCGTAATTGATAAAAGCTCTCGCCTGAGGGACTCTGTATCTCCTTATGCGAGATTGTGTCCAAAAACCACGCCTAATGGGTACGACATGTATCAAGCCTCAGAGTCTTGGTGACAAGTCTTGCTAGAGGGCTCGATAGAAGTCCTACTTGAAAACGTCTTGTTTGATGGACTCAACACCTCCTTAGCTGGATTTCTTAAATGCAACCTCTAAAGAACTTAGCATCCTCAGAGCTGATAAAAGCTCTCGTCTGAGGGACTCAGTATCTTCTCAAGCGAGATTGTGTCCAAAAATCACGCCTAATGGGCGCAACCTATATCAATCCCCGGAGTCTTTGTGACAAGTCTTGGTAGAGGGCTCGATAGAATTCTCACTTGAAAATGTCTCGTGTGAGGAACTTAACGCCTCCTCAGCTGGATTATGTAAATGCAACCTCTAAAGGACTTAGTATCCTCATAATTGATAAAAGGTCTCGCATGAGGGACTCGGCATCTCCTCGGGCAAGATTGTGTTTTATAATCACGACTAATGGGTACGACCTATATCAAGCTCCGAAGACCTAGTGTGAAGTCTTACTTGAGGGCTTGATGGAAGTCCCGCCTGAAAGATTAGCGACCCACTTGAGGGACTTAGAATTTTCTCGGGCGAGACTGAGGCATACAAATCATGCCTAAATAGGCGCGACCTATATCAAGCCCCAGAGACTTAGTGTTAAGTCTTCGTAGATGGCTCGATGAAAGTCTTGCTTAAAATATTAATGACTCGTATGAGGGACTCGGCATCCCTGGCCATGCTAACTGATATTACTTTTGAAGGGATCAAGGCCTCATAAGCCAAGGCGCATAGCCGTCGTGAAAGTCTGAATTCCTAAAGGCTGACAAAAGCCTCAAAAGGGAAAGCGCCAGTCCTCAAAATACTCCCATTAACCGAAGGTAAAAAATACTTCACCCTCTACCAAAGGATTCATGTCTAAGGGATAATGTAGTGTTATTTTTTTAAATAACCTCACCTAGGGCGACAACTTGGGACCTCCCTTGGATAGGGAGACGATTTAAGGTCGCCTAAAGGGAGGTACCCCGCTCCGCCCTAGGATTTTCCTTGCCCATGGGGAGGAAACATGAAATAAGACGTGTCTTGGATAGTGGGAAAGTCAAAACAATTATTGACCCACATATCCCTTGGGAATAGGAATTCAAATGTCCACCTTTTGATTGGTTAGGCGATGAACTTTCCCCAAGAAAGCCTTAGGAATTTGGAATTCCTATAAATACCTCAAATGAGTAAATGACAACTCTCAAGTAAAATATACTTAGATACATCCAAACACCATTCGGAGAGCATTTTTCTCTGAGAAACCTTAACAACATCACTCCAACTTCCCTCCTGCGACCTAGCAGTGTCGACCCACGGTAGAGCCTCTTACCTCACGTGAGTTGGTCTCCTAAAAAGTCTAAAAAGCCACCGTATATGGCTACTCGCCGCCATAAGCTAGCCCTCACCCTCAAATGTGTAACATACCTACCAGGGCCTCAAAGTCTCCCTGCCATTGTAGGAGGAACACACACACCTGCACTTTTATGGACATTAAAACGTAGTATAAAACCCTTCTAGATTAAAGCATAGCTTCATGGAAGGATCTGTGTGACTCCTTCATTGTTCAATTTATCGCTCCAAAACGGAAACCTACAACCATGGAAGTACTTAGCGGGATCACACATGGGAAGAAAGAAACCATGCATGAATACATAGATTGATTCATGAAAGTGGCAGTGTCAATATGAGGTACAAATGACAAATTAAAGTGATGGTATTTAAGAAGGGATTAAATACAGATTGAAAGTTTAAGTAAGTTATAGGGCTCAATGGGTCTTATAGCATAATTGATTTACTGAATAGGGAACAACCTTGTATTAATTGGGAAGAAGAGCTCTTAGCTGAAGAAGTGGAGAAAGGATGTGGAGCAGGGAACCCCATGTTTAATGGAGCACTAGAGAAGTACAATAACCATCACAGAGATGACGGGGGAGAGAAGACCCTTAACCAAATTCCCCTCAGACACTCCTTTGAACACTTCATGGGAGAAAATCTGGCGAGAGTGCACTAACAATGACTTCAAGGAAGTTGGGATTGAAATTCTGGTTCGTTCGCAGGACATATGTTAGACACAATTTCTGGGACAATATGCATAACTTGCTTATAACAAATTGACAGATGATAAAAAATAAATCATAAGACAATAAAGAACATAAAGGATTTTTATCCAAATTCGGTGCAACGTCACCTACGTCTGAAGGGCTTCCAACCTAAGAAAGGAAATCCACACTCAATAGTATTAGTACAAATAGTCTTAGATAACAACCCTTGTTCAATGCCTCTCTTCTTAATACTACTTGTGACTTTCTACTTAGGACTCCCCATAAATATGAGAATACCTTTCACTTTTTCTCAATCACTAACCATAATGATCAATACACAAATCAGATCAATGGTTATTGAAGTACAACTCTATTAAAACAAACAACTTTATACCTTAGATATGAAACTTAGGCGCTATAGAGGTGCACAAATATAAACAATTACAAAGACTCAAATAACCAAACCTAACACTATAGATCTTCAACTCTTGCTCGTGCTTCTTTCATTGTTAGGATGAGTCTTTATATAATAATTCATCTGTTGGGATTTTCTCCAATGGATATTTGAATTGATAACAACAAATTTGATTTTGAGGAAGATTATATTTGATTTGATTTAATCTCTATACATTTTAAATCTTCATTTAACTTTATTTGATCTTACTAAATCTTTTTAGAAAATCTTACTAAATTGCATATTTCTAAAAGATACAACAAAAAATCTCCTTGGAATCAAACAGAATCACACACTGATTTATTAAACTACTTATTTAATTAAAACTATTTATTGATATTAAAATTGGCGCAGAAAATGTAATTTGCTCGGTTTCTCCAATTCCAATTGGCGCGGAGATAAAGATGATCGTAAGTCTACAATTGGATACATCTTTATGTTCAGTGGAACACCAATGTCATGGTGCTCGAAGAAAGAACCGATGGTAGCACTCTCATCTTGTGAGGCATAATATATTGCTGCTTGGTTATGTGCGTGCCAATTCGTGTGTCTAATGAATCTATTGAAGGAGATGGGCAACAATAAGAGTGAGGTTGTTACGCTCTTGGTTGATAATGTTTATGATATTAATCTTGCTAAGAACTCAATTGCACATGGGAGGAGCAAGCATATTGAGACGGGATTTTACTACTTGAGGGAGTTTGTTTGTGAAAGAAAGTTAAAATCAAGATATTGTAGAAGTGAAGACCGAGTGGCTGATTTATTGAGTAAGGGAGTCACAAATGATTTGTTCAAAAGGTTGAAGATGAACATGGGCATGGAAGACTTGAAGCACTTGAAATAAGATGGTGTGTTAAGAGATTTTGAGCATTTCAAGTGCTGTAACCGGTTAACGCGGGGGTGTAACCAGTTACAAGCATCAAAATAAGTCAAATAAGTTGAAGAAAAAATGCTTTTGGAGTTGGCGAAACCGGTTACACATTCGCAGTAACTGGTTACGCCTAATAGTTATTTTCTATTATTTGTCATCTCTAATCAGTTACATGTTTTGTGTAACCGGTTACAGGCACAACATTTTGCTTTTTCTTTATTTTGGTTTGATGTTGTTGTATCCCAATTGATGTATATATACCCTAGTGGTATCCTTGTATTAAATAATGAATGAATGTGAAAAATTCCCACCCTCAATTATTGCTCTCTAACTCTCTACTTTCTCACTCTCTCTTTCTTCACTTACTCAAACCCTTCTTTGTTTATCAATCTTGTGATTGCACGTTCTAACAATATTATCACGAGGCTCTTATTAAAGATTGATAAATATTTTTGAATATATATATATATATATATATATATATATATATATATATATATATATATATATATATATATTACCTCTCTTTTTATTAATATAATTTGACATTCTCTTAACATAAGTATAAAGATTAATCTATGCATGTTTAGAAATGAGTTCAAATTTGAATAAGAGAGGAAATATAGCTTACCATATTTTTCAAATACTATTCAATTTTGATCTCTTTCTCTTTACATGAATATATTTTATACAAACAATTTTACATTTAATTCTCTTTAACATAAATATTTATCGTTGCAAATTTAAACATACATCAAAAGTTTGTACTTTTTGACTCTAAACATATTTTGACTTTTGCCTCATATTTAAAAATGAAAATAATACAATAAAAACTACTCCATCCATATCTCATCCCTTTTGTAAGATTTTTTTTTAAAATTGATTAATAATTATTATATTTTATCTATATATTGTTCATTTACGTTAGTTGTTCAATAATTTTTTTAATAAAGAAAGAATAATTTTTATTATACTGTAATAACCTCATCATAGGTCTTGCCATGAAGAATCTATCCAAGAGTGGTTTGATTCCAAGCAAGGACGGTCAAAAGAAAAGAGGCAGGAAAGGACACATAGATGCCAAGTACTTGGCAGTTGGCACTCAACCAGGATGCACTTCAGTTGCCACCCCACTGACTCCATCAGTTCTTCACCACTTCACCTTATATTTTCTTTTTGTAAGAGTATCAATTAACTTTTGTCTTTCCAACTATTCCTTTTTGTCTTCTATATTTTCTCCAATTCCGTTCAACAAAAGGTATCAACGCCTAGAATATTTTCTTCATTGAATTTATATACTGATTTTAATGTTTTCAAAAATTTAATGAACCAAACCATTAAAAAAACTTAATTACATATGTCTTGCTATAATTTGGATGATCCACAATTTTTGCCACTTTGATTTTTGGACAATTTTAGTTGAATAGATTCTTCTTCAATGGACACTTAGGTGCTGGGTTTGAACTAGGGGTGGGAATAGGCCAGACCGACTAACAGGGGCCTACGGCCCAGTCTACATAGGTCTAGGTCAGGTCAGGCTTTTTAGATAAATAGAAAAGGCCTAGGCTTTTTTATAAGCCTATTTAGTTAAAAAGGCTAGGCCACAGGCCACATAAAAAGCTTTTTAAGCCTAAGAGGCCGGCCTATTTAAATAAATATGAATAATTTTATTATTATTATATTATATTTTTTATTTTGAATTAAAAATATAAAAATAAATTTTAGTTATCTTGAAGAAATTATGAAAATAAGATGAAAAGAATCTTATGAACAATGTCATAAGTTGTTTCGATAAGTTCTCTCAAACAAATAATATCACAAAATTTATGCTACTAGGTAAACTCAAATAAACTAATGCAAACAAACATTTAATCTCACTGATCTTTTAATTTGTTAGTCTATATAAAGACGAGTTGAATGACTTATTTACAAATGTTCAAATAAAATAGGCTTTTAAGTAGGCTAATAGGTCAATCAGGCCTTCAAAAAGGTCAGGCCCAGGCCAAAAAAATAAGCCTATGATAGACTACAGGCCAGGCTTAGGCTTTGAATATTATAGCAGGCCAGGCTCAGGCTTGGCAAAGCCTAGCTCGGTCCAGCCTATTCCCACCCCTAGTTTGAACTCATAATTTTTTATTAACCAAAAGAGATTCTTACAATTCTATCTAAATATTTTTGAAATAGTTTTTTAATTGTTTTTTATAGGTCGGTATCCGATTTTGCGATCATATAATTTTCTTTTTAAAGCAATTTTTTTTAGAGTTTAAAGATAGTGCACTGTCAGTGTAAAACAGTTTTACACATACAACCAATCAAAATGCTTTAATTTATCATATAATTTCATTTTTTTTAAATTAAAAATATGATTTATTCTGATACATGTCTCTCATTGGTTGTCAGTGTAAAATTACTTTACACTGTCAGTGCATTTTCTTTTTTTCCCTTTTTTTAAAGAGATACCAATTTTTTTTAAACCTAAAGCAAATTTTAAAACGAGGTCTTTCAAATATATTTTAAAATATTAATTTTGTGATTGTTAAGAGTTGAACTCAATAACAAAAAGAATAGAGACCAATATTTTACCAACTATATGTAACTCAAATGTCATTATATATTCTTATAACTACATGGAAAAAAATTAGGCCTTTTTAAACCCAAATTTTTGAGGCCTAAAACCCTAGCTTAGGTAGCTTGGCCCTTGGGCCGGCCATGGAAAAAGATGAGTAGGTTATCCCTTATGACCCGAAGCCTTTTAAAAGTTTACAAGTATAATCCACTATCTCTTTACAATTATCATTGTTAATATATATTTATATTATATTTGACTCTATTACATTAATTACATTTTATCTTCTTAAGAAAATTATCTTTCTTTGCACTTTATTTTTTTATTCTCTTTTTAAATTTAATTATAATTTAAAAGATCATATTTATTAATCATGATTTAAATTCTAAATACAATTATAATATGTAGTTACTAATTTATTTCTCTTACAACTTTTTACTAATTAATATTTTAAATATAAGAGAGAGGGGGATATTTTTACTCCAAAAATAAGTTTGAAAGAGTTACTTCAAATTTAATCTTTGGCTATATATATATATATATAGATATATATATATATATATATATATATATATTATATATATATATATATATATATATAGAGAGAGAGAGAGAGAGAGAGAGAGAGAGGAGAGAGAGAGAGAGAGAGAGAGAAGAGAGAGAGAGAGAGAGAGAGAGAGGAGAGAGAGAGAGAGAGAGAGAGGAGAGAGAGAGAGAGAGAGAGAGAGAGAGAGAGAGAGGAGAGAGAGAGATGAGAGAGAGAGAGAGAGGAAGAGAGAGAGAGAGAGAGGAGAGAGAGAGAGAGAGAGAGAGGAGAGAGAGAGGAGAGAGAGAGAGAGAGAGAGCGAGGAGGGATATATTTACTCCAAGACGAGGTTGCGTTGTTTATGGGTTGGTTGGCCTACGAGATTCGCAAGACGACTGCTTATATGCTGAGCGGATGATGCGTCAATTCGGGTTCACCCAGACCATTCCTCGACGGTGAAATGGAGGGATATGAATGCTTTGTTTGATGATTTTGAGAATCATCTTGTTCCTGATGAGGCCAGGAGTATCGTAGCACCAGACGACTAGAGCTACGAGCATGGTTACATGATATGATTCTTTCGGGTGTTCTATCCATACATGGTACAATATGCTCCAAGGAACCCATCGATGCCAGTTCATCAAGAGATCCTAGAGGAGGAGCAGGTTAGGGCCGATCATGCCACTGACGTGTTGCCTAGGTGTCGTCGTATCATGGATATTGCGCAAGATGGTATTGCTAGAGGTTTATTTCCTAATGGATCCGATGTTAGAGGTGTTATGGATGCCATAGTGGCGGAGGCTTAGAAGGCTCTGTTTTACAAGAGGCAGTCGAGGGACGCCTCGAGGGTGACAGGCGGACTCATCGTCCGCCATATCCAATAGTATTTGATGATGTATTTATATTTTGGTTCAAATTTTTTGTTATTGTGTTTGAATTACATTTTTTGTGGTGGGTCCTATTATATCTAATTAAAAATTTAATTACTCTTATGATTTAGCTTGATAAAATATAACACTGTCCTTTTTCGCATCAAAACAATATGAAAATTATAATATTATAAAATTCTAAATTAGTTTTTTTTTAAAGTTAATAGAATTGATCACTGAATAATTATAATAGTTTAAAAAAAAAGTATTTATACAAAACAGAATCATAAAAAAGTATTTAAGAGCTGGAACGTAAGAAATTAAAGATAATATTGTTGAATTCCTCTGGGTTTTCAGCTTGAGGCACATGAGATGCCTCCTTTATCAACTCTATTCTTGCCTTTTTACTGATTACCCTGTAGTAGTTAATAATTTAGTCATATGACTTATTTTCAAGCATTAAGCTATGCCACTAAAAAGGTGCAAACAAATTATTGTGAAGGATTTGGATACATACTCTTTCAGTTCATGGGCCATCTGCACAGGAAATATTTTGTCATCTTCACCCCAGATTATGAGAACTTCCTGCTAATTGCAAGTAAATGTTTATTAATCAGTTACAGTAATACTCAATTATAGAGAGTTGCATGTAATTAAGGTATTAAGTATAGAGAGTTACCTGTTGAAGAGGTGAAATGTTTGACGTATCAATCTTTCCGAGGGACAAGCCACCTAGAAGCTCCATTTTTTCCTTCCTATTTTCTGTGTATAATTTCTGCAATATCACAGATTTTCATTCATTTCTTCTTACTTTTTTAATACAAATTCAAATAATATGGATCATATACATAATTAAACTTGATTTTTTATCAAAGAAATGGTAGAATTGATATTTTATTTATTCTAATAATACAAAATATATTCGTTTTTATATGGAAATAATTTTTTTCTTTATAAATGAGTTGTTTTTTTTTTTCTGAGATAATGATGGAGATAATAATTATTAGAATTTTTATATTTTATAACACAAGAAAATAGTGAAGATTCATTTTAGTCCCTTACAAAAATTGTAGAGTCTAAATTAATTTTTGAGAAAAAAAAAAATTTCATCCCTTACAAAATTTAACCAAGTCATATTAGTCATTCAGTTAATATTTTTTTTAAACCGATTTTTTTTTCTACTTTTGAATTATGACTAAACAATCGGCTAAAATGGTACCTCGGAATTCATCACTTTCGTTGACCGCGATCCCGTCATTAAAGCTCTCCTTTTCGGAATTGACCTCGCCGACAACGTTAATCATCATCACCGTCAACGTTCCCTTCAATATCAACAATTCCCTGTTATCCTCCACTGCCACCATCCTTTTTTCCATCTCTTGAAACCCTAGACGACAACTTTTTCTTCAATAATGATGATAACGGTCGTACTCTCTTCGACTTAAACTCTAAAGTTCCCATTAACAGTAGCATTGTTGCTTTCAGACCATTCGCTCTGGATTCTGAATTCTCTAGTCTTGTTGTTGATAATGGAGTTAGGGTTTGGAGTTAAGGGTTGAAGATTCTTTAATTGACGTTGAAAAGAAGGATGGGGAGGATGATGATGATGATGAGAAAAGGAAAAGAAGGAGGAGAGCAATTTGAGGAACGGGAAACAAGAAATGGTTACAAATGTTGATTTGCAATTATTTGTGAACGGATTCAAGATAATCGTGATACCGCGACATTCTTTGCTTTGCTGGATTTATTATCAGGCTTATGGGTGGGTGATTATGATTTTTTTTTGTTTCGTATTTTTGTATATTAGGTGTTGTTATTGATTTTTTATGATGGTTTAGTTTTGCTAGTTGGGTGGTTAGGGATGATTTCTTACTTTTGTAAATAATACATGTGGCATAAATAATACACATGGCAGTCACTTTGGTAGTGCAACTTCTCTGGATTCATTCCAAACTCTTCAGATATCCTCCACTAAGAACTATCAAGTTTATGATCAGCTGAATTCATCTTGAAAAAGAAAAGGAAAAAACTATTTAGAACAGAGCAATGCGCTCTGATTCTTATCCATTTATTATCATTAAAATGATACAAAAAATGGATAAGAATCAGTAACCACCTAACTAAGTAACCATTTATTATCTTATATATGGTTTTATATCTTATATATAAGATATCAATGATTAACCAACTTAGTAACCACCTAACTAACCACTTAACAAACTTAACTTAAAGCAAATTGAATTAACCACAATACCTTTCCTAATTCAGATTTTTCCATACTTCTCATTCCCATTAACTTCTTCAAACCTTGCTTGCTTGAGGGGTTTTATCAAGATATCGGCTAATTGTAACTCTATTTTGCAATGATTAATAGTTAACCTTGCTTTGCTAACTTGATATCTAATAAAGTGATACCTACTTTCTATATCCTTATTTCTACCCTAACTCATTGGATGATTTGCTAGATCTATGGTTGATTGACTGTTTACAATCAACTTGATTTGGCAATAGTCACCAATGTTCAATTCTTCAAGCAACATGTCTAACCAAAGTGCTTGACGTGCTGCATAAGAGGCTGCAACATACTCTACTTCATATGAGGACAAAGCAACAATCGTTTACTTCTTTGAAATCCAAGAAACTGGTGATGATCCAAGCATAAATAGGTAGCCATATGTGCTTTTCTTGTCATCTTGATCACCACTCCAGTCTAAGTCTGAGTAACCACGTATCCTTGCTCCAATTCTGGTTGTTTTATGAGGTATTAGCAATCCATGATCTTATGTGCCGTTGATGTATCTTAGGATTCTTTTTGCTGCAAGTAGATGACATAACCCTAGTTTTTCCATGAGTCTACTCACCAATCCAACACTATGACAAATGTCAAGATTCTATTGTAGAGATACCTCAAAGATCCAATAATCTGCTTATACAATGTGCTATCAACCAGTTCTTCTTCAGATTCCCTTTTTAGCTTGGTGTTGGTCTCCATTAGTGTGAATGATATCTAACTAGGAGCATAACTTGGCTTCTATCATCCAACTTTCTTCTAAGTAGTTCAAGAACATGTCTAAAGCATAGCGAGCCAAAGATTTTGAGATGACCAACATTTGCATTCAATCTTAATCAGGCTTTATAAGGAGTTTTGTTGCTCGACTTCTTTTTTGGACATCTGTTGACGATATACACTGCAATTGAAGTGGCTTCTCCCTTAAAGTGCTTAGGCACCTGCTTTGTTTTAAGCATACTCCTAACCATATTCAAGATGCTTGTATTCTTCCTTTCAGCAATGTCATTGTGTTGAGGTGTGTATGGTGTCATCACTTCATGCTCAATTCATTCCTTCTCACAAAACTGAGCAAACTAATTGAGCCATCAGTTCTCAACCTCTTGATGGTGTTTCCTACTTGCTTTTCAGCCAACAATTTAAATTTCTTGAAATTGTTGAAAACTTCACTATTCTTTTCCAACAAGTAAATCCCCAAATGCCTAGTGAATTCATCCATGAAGGTAAAGAAATATCAATTAACTCCTAATGATTTACTTCAAATGAACCACACACATCTGAGTGCACAATCTCAAGCTTGCGTTGTGGCTTCATTGGCAAGTCATGTTTGGATGGCTTTCTAGTCTGATTAGCTATGCAACGTTTCTCACATAGCTGCTTTGGCACTTTAATCCTTGGAAATCCATACACCATTTTCTTCTTGTGCATCAAGCTAAGACTCCTAAATTTGAGATGGCCAAATCTTTGATGCCAAACCCAATTTTTATCTCCAGTTATGGTTGATGCAAGACATTCATGATCTAGCATATTGATCATGACCTTGAATGTCCTGTTGATTGACAAATGTGCCCTCAAAATTGAATTAAACATTTCATCAAAACACCTTGAGTTCCCTTCCTTCCAGCTTCATCATGTAATTCTTGTCAACTAATTGACCTAAGCTGATCAAATAACTTGCCATTTAAGGAACATATAAGACATCGTTGATGATAGCTTCATGTCCATCCTTTTTTTCACCCTGATGTTGCTCATTCCTTCTGATGTCATCATGATGTTGTCTACAAAAAAAATTGATCTTCTAACTGATTCATCCAACTTGACAAACCAGTTGTTGATTGTCATATGATTGCTGCAACCTTTATCAAGGTACCACATATCTGCTTTCTCTAAGCTAAATGTGTTGCAGCCATCAAGATAACATCTTCAGATTCACTGTTACCCTCACGAACAAAATGAGCCACAACCTTGTCCTCATCATTGTTCTTGTTGTAATAGCATTCTCTAGCATAATGACCAAACTTATAACAAAATAACATTGAACCTCCTTTATGTCAACCTTCTTCTTGACATTTTGATTTTGATTTGCACCATTCTTGCTAGTTTCACCTTGGCTTCTAGAAGCCTTACCAGCATTAACATTCTCATTCAACTTCCTCTTCCATTTTGCTTTTACTTTGTTATTGCTTGGGGAATTTTCTTTAATATTCTTGAAGAACTTTGCTTCAGCCTCATCTCATGCGCCTCAAGAGATGCTTGCAGTTCTTCAAGCTTCATCTCTGACAAGTCTTTAGACTCGTCAATTGCCACCATAATGAGATCAAACTTGACTAGTAGAGCCCTCAACACCTTCTCCACTTTCTGCAATTCGGAGGTCTTTTCTCCACGTGACTTCATCTCATTTGTCAAATCGATCATCTTTGAGAAGAACTTGGCAATGGTTTCATCAGCAAGTTTTCATATTGCTTCATCAAAAATTGCAACTTCACTTTCTATATATTTTCATCTCCACTATATAGCTTCTCGAGAGTATCCCACGTCTCCTTGGTCGTTTCTTGCTCGATAATCTTTTCAAAAATATTCAAATCCACACACTGATAGATCAAGAACAAGTTTCTCCCATCATTCAGAGTATATCCATTCACTTTATAGCACTTATCTTTAATGTGACAAAGAATACCACAATGAGAACATACATGACAATATCTTTTTCCCAATTTCGGCATGGAATTAACATCATTAGCAACATGAGCTAAAGTGAAGCCAATAGCATCACTAGGTACACAATTTATGGTGTGTTTTTTTTTTTCTTTTTAAATCACAAGTGAAAAAACACGGCTAATTGAAGGTAATGGAACCATGAGCAAAATTTGACATCGAATTTGATTAAAAGACTTACTTAATCCAAACAACAAAGTCAAAATTTATGGGGCATTTTTTCTTCTTGAAGTCACACTGATGATTTGGGTGAAACTCGGACAATTCCTTCAAAAGGTCTTTGATATTGGAACAATATGCTCCTTCCAAAAAGTTCTTTGATATTGGAATGATATGCACCTACCGAAAAGAGCATTGAGTGCATGTGATGAAGTTTTTATGAAACTGAAACAATTTTGGACTATTGCTTTGCAGAAAGCATTCTTGCAAATTGTTCCAAATTGACGCCACAATAGAAGAAGAAGAAGAATAATAATAGCATGTTTGGATTGACTTTTGGAAAACCTAGAATCAATTCTAGAGGTGTAGAATTGATTCTGGGCGATTTTGTGGTATTTGTTTTATCAAAAGTAGAATTGATTCTGCCTCCAGAATTGATTCTACTTGAAGCTAGAATTTGTAGCTTCTACCTCCGTAATTGATTTTGGCTAATTTTTACACTGAATTTTTTTTTTCAACTCACTTTTACATAAATGTATCCAAACATAAATCAATTATGCTAAACTCAATTATGTTAAAATCAATTCTACCAAACTCAATTCTACTAGAATCAATTTTGTTCACCGCCAATCCAAACACACCCTAAATAATGCTAGCTGTTAGATGCTTAGAAACGCAATTGAGAAGTCATTAAGCAACAACATTATTGTTATGAAGCCAAATCGGATACTGAGGATCATCATCAGGCGGTTAAGGAATAGTTCCATCAATAAACCTTATCTTATTCTTCATAGAGCGATGTGCATCACACATCGCCAGAAGGGATAATTGTCTTCCGTTAAGAGATGTTAAATCAACACAAGACAAAGATGATCAAAATGAAAAATGTAATTTGTTAGGAAACTACGCGACATTTCCTCATAGTCAAATTCGTAGAAAAATCATATAAATGCGGAATAATAACACAAAAATTGATACGGGTTGCAGTAGACTTTTTATTTACTGGAAAGATAAAATACACATTGTATTTAAGAATTTCTCTCACTCAAAGTTTTTCTCACTGGTGTATTATTGAAAATGCTCTCAATGTTGGAATGAATATTGTTTTGGCTTTGACATCTTATATAACAAAGCATTGGATGCATCATTCGTAACTCATTCATTACAGTTCCTATAAATTAGAAACACCTTTCATTTACTTCTAAATAATAAAAAAAATAATGACCATCCAAATAATGAGAAACAATGACTTTTTCCAACAATCTCCCATTTAAAGATTAAATTCAGTCAGTCTTCACACCTAGATCATGCAACAGCCTTCTCTGGTATGTTAATCTAGCAGGCTAAGTGAAGTTAAGCACAACTTCAGTTTATCAATAGTCATCACCTTTGTCAACATGTATGTGGGGTTCTTACTTCCAAGAATCTTCCAGAACGTTAGTATCTCATCCTCAAGCATAGTTCTGATGAAGTGATAACGGAGATCAATGTGCTTCGTTCTAGAGTGAAATGATGAATTCTTAGCCAGATGTATTACACTCAAACTGTCGTTGTGCAAAACACTCTTCTCTAGGATGAATCCCAACTCTGTCAACAATCCTTGAAGCCATATCAACTCTTTGATAGCTTCTGATACTGCTACAGACTCAACCTCTATAGTGGATAGAGCAACGATATTGTGTATCCTCAACATACAACTAACAGTTGTAGTACCAGTAGTAAATATGTAACCGGTGGTACTTCTTCGGTGACCAACTTCACTAGCAAAGTCTGCATCTACATAGCCATGTACTTTTACTTCACATTTACTAAAGCACAAACATTTTTCCTTAGTGCCTCGTAGATACCTCAAAATTTATTTCACAGATTCTCAATGAGCTTTACCTGGATTTGACATAAACCTGCTTACAACTCCCACTACATGACAAATGTATGGCCTCGTGCATACCATCGCATACATCAAACTTTCAATGGCTGAAGCATACCAAATCTTAGCCATAAATTCTTTTTCTTCCTCCGCCTCCGGGGTCCGGTCCTTTGATAAGCGAAAATGACTAGCTAAAGGTGTGCTAACTGATTTGGCATTGTCCATATTGAATCTTTGCAAAAACACGATTAATGCACTCTACTTGAGATAATTGTAAAATTCCTCTTTGCTTGTTTCTCGTGATTTGCATTCCAAGAATCTTCTTTGCTGGACTCAAGTCCTTCATGTCAAATTCTTTTGACAATTGCATCTTCAAGTTTATGATTTCATCAATATTTGGACCAGCTACTAACATATCATCGACATAAAGTAATTAAATGATATAACTAGAATGATATCTCTTGAAGAAACAACAGTAGTCGACATTACACTTTTGGAAACCATCCTTGTGCATGAAGTTTTTAAATTTCCTATACCATTGTCTTAGAGCTTGTTTTAGATCATACAAGCTCTTCTTTAATCTGCACACCATTTTCTGTTTCCCTTATTCAGAGAAAACTTCTGTTTGATGCATGTAGATCTCCTTATGTAAGTCTCTCTGAAGAAACACATTATTCACATCCAACTGCTCTAGGTAGAGCTCTTCACTAGCAACAATACTTAACACAAACCTGATATTATTGAGTTTCACAACAGGAGCAAAGATTTCAGTGTAGTCAACTTCTTATTTTTGCTTAAATCCTTTGTCAACTAGTGGGGCCTTGTAGCTCTTGGAGCCATCATGGTGCTCCTTCACCTGATACACTCATTTGTTGTGAAGTGCCCTTTTCCCATAGGTAACTCAACAAGTTCCCATGTCTGATTGGAGATCAAAGACTTCATCTCGTCTTTCATAGAATGTTCACACTTGCTAGCATCAGTGGTCTAACACGCTTCTACATAATCTCCAGGCTCCCCTTCATCTGTCAATGTAGTCCATGTATCTCTTGTTAGGAACAGAACTTCTAGAAGATCTTCTTAATACAGGAATTGGAGTCAAAGGATTTGATATGTCAGGCTGCTGCTCATTGCCTTGTTCAATCGTTTCCTCTAGCTGAGGATTATCAACTAGAGGACTTTCTAGGATATCGTCCACTTCTGCATGAACTGGCCCACTTGAATCTGATTTGTTGTCACTTGTATTCTGTTTGTCCTTGTACACCATTCTTTCATTGAAGATCACACCTCTACTGCGGATCATCTTTTTGTTCTCATCATCCCATTTATCCTACACCTCTCAAGTTATTTCACAAAGTCAGACTAGAGTCAAGCTCAACAGGATTTTCTTTCCCCGTTGATTCCGCCAAGCCTGTTCCTTTGGTTGTGGTTTCCCTGGATAGTAGACATGGACAGTAGGAATGTAGTTAATCTATTCATGCGTGTCACGAAGGAGGCAGTAAGGAGAAGTGTTTGTGCTTTAGTAAAGGTGAATTAAAAGTACATGGCTATGTAGATGCAGACTTGGCTGGTGAAGTTAATCACCGAAGAAGTACCAGCGATTACATATTTACAGTTGGTACTACAACTGTTAGTTTGATGTCGGGGATACAAATTATCGTTGCTCTATCCACTACAGAAGCTGAGTATGTAGCAATAACAGAAGCAAACAAAGAGTTGATATGACTTCAAGAATTGTTGACAGAGGTGGGATTCATCCAAGAGATGAGTGTTTTGCACAACGACAGTCAGAGAGCAATACGTCTAGCTAAGAATTTAGCATTTCACTCTAGAACGAAGCACATTGATCTCCGTTATTACTTCATCAAACCTTTGCTTGAGGATGAAATACTAACGTTGAGGAAGATACTTGGAAGTAAGAACCCAACAGACATGTTGAAAAGGTGGTGACTATTGATAAACTAAAGTTGTGCTCAACTTCAGTTGGCCTGCTAGAATAATATATCAGAGAAGGTTGTTGCATGATCGAGGTGTGAAGATCGGCTGAAGTCAATCTTCAAGTGGGAAATTGTTGAAAAAAACATTATTTTCTTATTATTTGGATGGTCATTGTTTTCTTATTATTTAGAAGTGGATGGAAGATGTTTCTACTTTATAGGAACCGTAATGAATGGATTACCGATGATACATCCAATGCTTATCTACAATATAAGAAAAGAACATGTTGTGGAAAATACCTAAATGCCCATTTGTTTCTACATTGCTCCACGTGGACACCTTCACTATCTTTTCCTATTTTAACTTCTGTTTCCATCATCATGTTTCATTTATCATGCTTTTTTCATTTCTCTCTCCCACTACCTTTTCATTTCTTTCTACCACTACCACTGCTCTACCCACTTTATTTCCTTCTTCCTATTTTCTTTCTTCCTCTTCTTTCTTCATCTTCTTATTATATTTTCTCTCTTTCAAAATAATTTACAAAAATGGTTTACGAAAAAATTGTTTATGAAAATGATTTATAAATATTTTGATTATTATTTCTTCTCCTTATTTATATTTTTTAGAAATGGTTAACAAAAATTATCTCTTCCAAAAATTCTTGCAAACTTGTCTTCATATGAAGAAAAAATATTTTTATTGATGCATGGTTAATGATTGGTTTGACTCATTATTTTCTTGATTAATTTTTTAAATAGGTTTGTTGAGGAAGTAAGTGTTCATCTTCTACATCCGAAATCAGGTAAGATTTTTTTATAAAAATTGTATATTTTGGTTTTGTGATTGTCCTAACAATCTTATCCCCATTGACATGATAATTTTTGCTGTCTTACTTTATAGCAGAGACTATTGGATAGAGTTGAGGATAAGATTCTTGAAGAGTTGCAGTTTTGGGTTTGATTTTTTTATTTTGTTAATTGTATTTTGAAGGAATTTGTTAAAAATGATGATTGTGTTCAAAAATTTGGTAGAAGTTCTTGATTTATCTGAGTTTGTGGATGAATGTGTTAGAAATGTGATTGAAATTTTGGTTGTTGTTCTTGATGTTTCTGGAAATTTTTGTGAATGGGGATGAATGTAGCGTGAGAAAATTTGAGGGCAGAGAGAAAAGAAGGGAAGAGAGAGAAACAAAATATGAAAGAATTAGATAAAGATAGAAATGAAATCTGAGCTTAGGTGGGAAAGGATAAGAATGAAATCTTGGAAGACCAATAAGGAGATGACACCAAAATGGAGAGATGAAATCATATGAAAATTAAATATAATAGATATAACTAGAATCCTGATAAGTGGGAAACAAGATTTAGAACATGATGATATTGATAGCATCTATATCTAAAATATTAATAATTAATAAATATCTTTAATAAAAATTTATTATCATTTATCATCATATATTTGGAAATGCTGAGCAAACAAATCATTATTTTTTAATATTTTATTTGCTTTATAAAATTTTATTAATTGTCTTTTCCATTAATTTTTATAATTGTCCATTAATAACAAAAGACATAGAGTAAGTTTCAACTATATTTTTATAGTATTTTTTAAAAAAAAAATTATATACCTAGATCATTATCTTCTTTTCAAAGTTAAGACATTTAAAAAAGTTTAATTTTTTATTCTACTATTTAGATCTACAAAATTACCATAAAAACTAATTTTTATTTTGCTAATTTTTTGGAGAGAGAAAAAACATCTATATAGAAAATAATTTTTGATGAGATCTCCATATTTAACTAAGTTTCTATAATATTTTTAAGAAAAATTCTTCATTTTCAAAAAAACATAAATATAATATACCTAAATTATTTATCTTTTATTTAAGTTAAGAACAAAACTATAATTTATTTTTTATAAACCAACTAAAAAATTGTTTATTTTTAAATTTAATTTGTTTTGGTATTTTTAAATTTTAAAAAACATTACCATAAAAAGCATTAGATGAGGTAGGCACATGGAAAAAAAGGAGAGAGATGTGTCAAATTATTATTTTTTAATTAATAGAAATAAATAAAAATGGTAGAATGACGATAAAGTCTGAATGTTTGAAAAGATAATATCAATAGTTTCCAAATATTTTTTTATTCTTTTCTTGGAAAGACAAATATAATCTAAAATATTAAAAATACAAATATTTAGTTTATATTTGTTTCTAATATTTGCTTTCTTATATTTGTTTCACATATTTTATAATAAAATTATATTTTGTCTTAAAAAAATCTTATTGATTTAAATTTTTTTACGAGTACATTTTTCTATACATTTAATTATTATTTTTTACGGGTATCAAACATTTTTCTATATATTTAGATTATTATTTTTTCACGGGTATCAGACATTTTTCTAAACATTCAATTATTATTTTTTCACGGGTACCGAACATTTTTCTATATATTCAATTATTATTTTTTCACGGGTACCTGACATTTTTCTAAACATTCAATTATTATGTTTTTCACGGGTACCAGACATTTTTCTATAAATTCAATTATTATTTTTTCACGGGTACCAGACATTTTTTAACACTCAATTATTATTTTTTCACGGGTACTAGACATTTTTCTAAACATTGAATTATAATTTTTCACAGGTACCGTATGCATTCAATTATTATTTTTTTCACAGGTACCAAATATTTTTCTATACATTCAATTATTATTTTTTCACGGGTACCAGACATTTTTTTTATACATTTAATTATTATTTTTTCACATGTACTAAATATTTTTCTATTAAAAAATATATATCTGAAACAAATGCGCGTCCCATACCAGAACCCGTGCGAACGCACGGGTTTGTTACTAGTTATCATGAAAATGATACAACAGTGTTTACAAAACTAGTTAGAGCAAAGCAATGTATTGTGGTCTCATTCTTCTATGTATATTATCATGAAAATGATACAAAAGTGTTTACAATGATCTATTCATATACTATATATACAAGAGATCAATGTTTAACCAACTCACTAACCACTTAACAACCTTCACTAATAACTTAACCAACTTACACACGTGATAAGAACTTTGTGTTTATTGACATGACATGCTACACAGACTCAATCCTCGATATCAATCTCATTGAAACCCATTAAACAAGTATATAAACACGTGACGTTGATCTAAAATATTAAAAATATATTGCTTGAAAACACTTTGTTCAAAGTTATCTACGCCCTCTCTGAATGCAAAAAAGAGTAATGATTCCATGGTCAAACCCAACACATCTACTAGCTAGTGTTGATCTCCTAATTCACCAATCTCCTCACAAATTAAATGATATCTTTACGTTGACATTTTTAACAATGTAGTTTTTCTCTTCTTTTCTTTTAATTAGCGTGGTAACAAAAACAACCATAAAAAGTTAGTTGAGAATGATATCCATATTTTGTTCATTGTATATTTAGTTTACTTCCTTCTACCCTGTTTTAAGTTTTCATGAGAATAACACCTATAATAAAACTATAGTAAAAGATAGTGGCATAACATGAATAAAAATTAGAATAAGAATTTACCTTTAAGAAGTCTTTCAAGAGAAAATCAGGCATGAAAGAGATGCTTTTAGCCACGGCAAGTGTCATCAATTTCCTCAAATTTTGCGGAGAAGTAGGCAACATAAGGTCCTCAATTTTCTCCACTCCAGCTCTTTCCAACAACTTGACGTTATGATTCTTCGTCATATTAACACCAGAGCTACAAATAACCACTTTCTCTATTCTCTCTTCCCCCAACATTTTCGCCAAATTATAAGCAACAATACCGCCATAACTCGTCCCCGCCACGTGGCACTTCTTCAACCCTAATTTCTCCAACAATTTCCCAACCGACTCCGCTTGGAATTTCTCGCTCCTTTCCTTCGATCTCGTTGTTGATTCGCCGAAGAAGATTAGATCGGGAACGTAGACATTGAAATGAGGAGCGAGAAATTGAACTTGTTTACGCCACTGCCATATGGCTGTAGGACCGAATCCGTGAATCAGAACGAGTGAGGGTTTATGTGTGGATTGATTTGTTGGTCCCCAAACGTGGAGAGTTGTTTCGTTGTCGATGTTGATTTTTTGAGAGAAGAGACCTGATCCGGTGAAGCAGCGACGGAGGTAGCCGCTGTATAGGCCGGAGAAGCTCACAAACGATGGAATCATGGTGAGTGCTGATTGGTTGATTATTGAATCATTGGAATGAAGAAAAGAGAAAGTGTGACGTATTTGTACAGTGTTGTTGGTGAAAGGTGTGGCGGATGGATGAGTCAGCTTGGTAGGAGAATGTTGCAAAGATTTTCTGTTTTGGAAAATGATTTATTTGGAATAAATGTAAAGTAAATGTAAATAAGGTAGTAAGGTATTTGTTGACTAAAGAAAATAAATTAGTTAGGTTGGGTTGGTTTCCCATTATTATATGGAGCCAAAAGTCTCTTTTTGCCTGCTTTTGTTTTTCCCTGTTCAATTCACACTCTGTGAAATAACAGCTGATCGAGATAAAGAGGACAACTTCTCTACCCATCATAAAAAGATGGGTAATGTATATTCAGTCAATCACATAACACCATTTAACTTATATATATTTAATTATTTATTAAATGATACATTTATTTGTTGTTTTCAAGACATTTTACACTAAGGATAATCTTATCCAATTTTTTGAGCTGGGTATATAAGAATTCACCTGACATAAATTAGTTTGGTCATCATCGACCACATGACAATTTAATCCTATATCTTTTACATTTAATCCCTTACCTTTGCCTTTTATTTTTTTACTAAAATATTTTCATATAAGTAATTTATTTTTTAGAATTTTTTTACCTTTGTTATTAAATCTTCCGATCTCTCTAAAATTTTATGTATTTTAGAACTGTTTTGACAACTCTTTCTATAAACACTTTACCAAATAGAATTAATTCAGTAAGTTGTTCAATTTTATTGGATCACCAGAATTCGTGAAATAACTCTTCTGATACATAAGAACATGTTAGAAAATTAATTAAAATTAAATGGATCGATACTAGAATCGTGAACGAACTCACTTTCTTTATAAGTATTTCAAGCACTATCAAGATGTCTTAGAGTTGGAATGCAGGAATACCTAGGATAATTCAACCTATACTCGAGTTTGCAGAAGACCGATGAAAACTCGAATGTAGGGAAGATGAAATCTAGAATTTAGTATGAAGAGGATAGACCATTTTTTATGTAAGATTCTGAATTTGGATTACTCAATTTATAGGTCAAACTGGTGTTGTTTAATAAGGTTGTGACCCTTGATGAAACACACACTTTCAATAACACTTTTGCTAAATGTTGCACTGTTTCGCCTACAACAACAGTTTTTAAATGTTGCACTATTTCGCCTACAACAATAGTTTTTAAAGGTTGTATTGTTTCTCATTATGTAACACTTCAATAAGTGTTGTCTATTTTCGAATTCAAAATACAAACTGCATAATGCAACACTTCACGAAGTGTTACCTATTTTCAAATTCAAAAATAACCTTCACATGCATATTTACTTGTCATTTTGGAACACACTCATGGTGATTAAGTATTATTAATTACAACATAACACACCGAAAGTCATTTGCTAAGTGTTTCGATTTTGTTGAAGCACTCACCGAAACTCTTATGATAAGTGTTCCAGAAGTTTTAAAATTTAATATTTCATATGTCTTGCATAATATGTTCCAATTTGAATTTTTATTTTTCTTTATGTGTTTTTTGTGATTTTGGTAGTGGCGAGAACACGAGGCAGGGATAGTTGGATTCCAGATCATAGTTTTGGATGGGGCACTCCATGGATGTTGGTAGGTGGGGATGAGCATATTCGTGTATCTGCATGAACACTATTTCTCAAAAGTAGGTAAATCCTACTCATCGCTGCCAGAAAAAACAGCCCACCCTTATCCCATTCACATAGTGAAACCATCTTATTTCTCTGCTCTCATTCTTCTAAAACCACATTAAGTCATCAACTCAGGATCATGTTCCCCTTTGTTTTCTCTCTCTGATATACTTTCAGGTGGGTCAGTTCTTTGTTGTGAATCAACATTCGATAAAGATATAATTCAAGGTAATCAATGCTTTCTATCAATGGAGGAGGAAGGTGTAGCGCCTAAAATTTGGAAGAAGGCAGCAAATTTAGGAATAACAGGTGATGGTAATGATTCTGAATATATTAATGAGATTAAGCGATAGGAGAGACAAGATAAGGAATTATTCAAACAAAAGAAAGTTAAATTCAATGGGGTGAAATGACAGTTCTCTCTTATAACATTCGAGGGGGTTGCAATGCAACTATGAGATCCATTACAAAATCAATTATGGCATGGAAAATGGAGTTGTGCTTACTACAAGAAATGAAGGTTCAATTGATGAAGGAGTCTTTGGCTCACTCCCTATGGGGTTCCAAAGAGGTGGGTGGTCTGCAAAAAATGTAGTAGGAATGTCAAAAGGTCTGATAACATTATGGAATCATGTTGTGTTTGTTGTTTAATTTTCTTTTTCAGGTGAAAGTTATCTTGGGATTCAAGTAGTATGGAACGAGCGGTTAATTTATGTTGTATACATCTACTCTTCCTGCATTATTGACACCAAGAGGTGGATATGGGCTGACTTAATCAGAGTAAAAGCTAATCTCCCTCCAAGTTTGTGGTGCCTCGGTGGAGATTTTAATGCTATAAAAATATCTAATGAAAGAAAAGGCGTTAGTTTATATAACAACGTAATTGCGGTGGCTAATTTTTCAAACTTTATCATTGTCACAAATTTAGTTGATCTGCCAAAAACGGAAAACAAGTTTAAATGGTTCAACACCCCAGGTTCTCTAATGAGTAGAATAAATCGTTTTCTCATTTTGGAAGGGCTTTCAAATATATGGGGGCTAAAAGGGCAAGCTGTGGGAAATAGTGAAGTCTCGGATCATACTCATTTTTTACTAAAGGGAAATATTCTGAACTGGGGGGCCAAAACCATTTAGATTTTTTCTACCTGGATCGGTCACCCCTCATTAACTCTTCTAGTTTTGGACTCGTGGAACGTTCGAATACAGGAAAAAAAGATGTTTGTCTTCAAAGAAAAATTAAAAAGGCTTAAAGATAGATTAAAAGTGTGGAATTATAAGGTGTTTGGTAAACAAGATTTGGGATTTTATTAAGTTGTTCTTGAATTAAGATCCTTAGACGATGTTTTGGCAAATGACGTAGATTTAGTTTCCTCCTCTGTTCATAGAATTAGAGTAGAGGCTCAGTCTCTTGTGTGGGAGCAGTTTCGTAGAAGGGAATCGATGTTGAGACAAAATTCTAGATGCAACTTGCTTCGTGAATGTGATCAAAATTATAAAAATTTTCACTCTTCCATGAATGGAAGATACATGAGAAATGGTATTTCGGATTTAAGATATGGTGGTGGCATTATTGAAGACGTATAAGGCATCAAAACTGCAGTTTCTAAGCACTTCAAAAGCAGATTCAATGTTCCTAGTTTAAATAGGCCAAGGTTGGATATAATTTGTTTTAAAAAGCTCTCAATAGAGGATAAAATCTACCTGGAAGCTCCCTTCTCCTTGTTGGATATTAAAGATGTGATTTAGAATTCAACCATGGACAAAACCCTTAATAGATTAGGGTTGTTGTATTTGAAAGGTTATAATCAATTACTTATTAGTTAAATCGCATAAAAACATAAAAATGGTCCATGAATAATTTTTTAAGCCAATTTTTTCTATAAAAATTATGTTTCTCCTCGTTTCATTAATCACCTAACTTTTGAATGAAAATATCTCTTCTTTTTCTTTGTCTACACTCTTTACTTTAAAATTGCTTTTTTCACGAGAATTTTTATAGTGTCAAAAGACTCAAAAGCCCTTGTGAGAGATGTATCATAATCAATGTTTAACTTTATTTGATATATCCAAATGTGTGATTCTCTGGCGAATTTTATTTGTAAAGGATTTAAAGGTTGGAAGATAAATATGATAAAATATTTGTTATAGTTTATTGAGCTTGACCTATATGAAATCTCTATTTGAAGATTCCCGAGTTAAGCCCGTTTAAAAGCTGATAAATCAGTTTGTGTGAGATATTTAAGCCTTTGATACTTGAACTTTAGGGGTAAATTAAAGTGTTACTAATATCATTTATTTATGTTTTATGTTACTTTAGTTAATTTAGAAAAGATTACCTTAGGTTCTCTCTTTTGTCAATTTTATGTGTTTTGTGCTTGTGCAAAAGTAGCTTTGTGACAAGTTTTGTCATGTTAGAAATCCTTGAACACCATCCAGCAAGCCTTGAGCCAAAATATGACGGTATGGATTTTTAGAAGAAAATAGAGCTAAGTTGGAGAAAACAAATGGATAAGGATGAAGCACTACAAGACAAATCCTGAAAAATCTGAATTTGAGGTGTTGCGGCGCCACCCTTTGAGACATGTAACATGTTGTCTCCTGTAGGATGTATGTACCAACAAATTACATGTACTATGGGACATAAAAGAGCATATTCCTTATTCTTTTGGACAAAATCAATGGATAATCAAGAAGCCCATGATTCAAGATCTGAAGTTAACCCTAGTTTTGAAGGAGCCTATATAAGGAGTTGCATTGGGAGTGAGAAAGAGGTTAACAATTTGAGAATATAACTAAGAGAAAATATCTCAAAAAAAAAAGGGGAAGAAAGCTAAACCAATTCCTCACGCTCTTTCACCCTTCCATTTTTTAAGAAAACCACTCGTTTTGGCATGCCATAACTTGCCTCTTGTTGGTTTAAGACTACAAGGAGTAGGGGGTGTCACCTTTATGTTTAAACTTTCTTTTCTCTTTGTTTAGAAATGTTAATTGTAGAAACTCGTATTGGTGTAATTCTTCTTCTCATTATGAGCTAACTTATTTTATGATGAGTTAAGTGATGTTTAATGAAAAAAATATTTATTGTGTAATATGATGTTATGTTCATGACTTATTTTGTCTTATAATTTAAGGTTGTATGCTTGTTGCTTTGGCTGATCATCTTAGTAATAGGTAAAATTTTATCAATGTTGAAGAATTCTTTGATAAATGAACTTTAATACAAATGTATATAAAAATGCAAATAGGAATATTTACCATCTAGTTGCTTTAGGGATAAAGGGCTAGAATCATAGGGGAAATCTGTATTCAACACTGGCACGCACTTGAGTTATTGTATGACTTAGGAATTTGTTCCAGGACTACTTGTGCATCTACTTTGATGTTGTAGGAATTGACCACTGGGTCTCATATTACCCCATCTGTCACGACAAAACTCATTATAGAGTGCTTTAGGTGAAACTCATTAAATGGATATTAACTCATCATGCTCTCATATTTGTCAAAGCTTCCAACTTATGCTCAATAATCTTGAGTCTTTACATGTGACAACTATAATATTATTATTTTCTGCTCATGGCTCTTCACAAGTTTTGAATTAAAAATTAATTTAAGTTAATATAATATTTGTGGAAAGATACTCTTACTTATATCAATTGCTGAACTTGAATTGTGTATACTTGCATATGTAAGATAGCCAACAAAAGCTTTGTCTGTTGGTTCTTGAGTTTAGCAAGTGTAAAATCTATATCTCTCTGTTGGTCTTTCAATACCCTTTACACCTTATAATTAGGTACCCCGTTGATCAATTCTCTATCATAAAATAAGATTGATTGTCGACACTTCTTAGGCCATTTTTAGTGTGGCTTCTGCTATTGTAGTATCATTTGCCTCAAGTTCATCTTAATTTAATTACCGAAGGACCCGTTAGAGTGGGGGAAGCTACTCCTGTGATTTTCAAAGAATTCCATTCTATTGAAGCTATGTCATGTAAGACTATGCTTCTTTTGCGAGATGTGGTTTTCAAAAAGTTCCATTCTAGTGAAACTATGTCATGTATGACTATGTTTCTTTTACGACATTGGAATACCCCTCTTTCAATGTTCATTATAATGTGAGAGGTTCTCTTATTTGCTAAAAGTTCCATTGACAATGGTAAACACCATTAGTAGCTAATTATTATCCTCTTCATCATATTTTTATTTTCTTTTTTTTACCACTTGAGCCACTTCTCCGCTCTTCCTTTGTGAGCTTCCTTATTCATACATTTTTTCCTTGGGCATGTCTTTGTCTTAGTTGAAAATTTTTGATAGTCTTCTCTTATGGATCAAGACTTCGATGGATATTTGAGCTGGACACATTCCTCGGTATTACGCCCTTTACTTTTATGGAAGTGGAAATACTAAGATTTATCGATGTGGGGCGCTTCTGGACCTGTTTTGGAGTTTCTACCCATTCCTCCAAAAACTCAACGTTAACGCACTCTTGCATAATGTGTTTTTTTGAAGTGTTTGAAGGTGTGTAGTTCCAGTACTTGAAAGAGGGTTAGCCCATGTTTTCTCGCCTTATTGGGTATTCTTTATTTTGTTCATTCGTTATACATTCTAATTTGGCTCTTCATCTCTCATTTTCTCTAACTCTTCCTTTTCAGAATTTCCCTCATAGATTACCATGCTAACGACCAATTTCTCTTCATAACTAACGTATTTGTTCTGCGAACTTGGATCTTGGTTTGAGTTCTAAGCTTAACAAGTACTTTTTCATTTCGTCGTCATCTTTTTTTATCAAAATATCCTCCTCATTGAACCTCTCTATGTAAGACCATAATGTTTCGTCCTTTTCTTTCCAAATCGGTCTCGAACTTTCCACCGATTTTGATTTCCTTCTAGATGTTGTAAAATGGGTAGTAAACCTCCTATGAAGCTCTCACCACGAGACAATAGATTTTTTTCCTCGTCCCCTGAACCATGCATGGCTTCAACCTTCAAAGTGAGAATGAATGGTTTGCACTTTTTCAGACCTTCGTGTTTATAAAGATCGGTTATTCTGTTGTACATTTTGATTCCCAACAACTTTTCAATTGAGTTTATTTCAATATTAGGTATTGGGTGCCACCATAACTGCAATTTTTGTGAACTATCATCTCCGTTAGAACTTGAAGGGGATAACATGGTTTCATCAACTATTATTGATACAGGAGGTAAGTTGTAGATGCATGCGGTTCATACTTGGAATATAGTTTATATTCGGGATACTTGAGCCTTTGTCCTGTGTAGCATCAAAATAATATCATCAACACAATTTGAATCAGTAATATTGTACTCCCTTTGTCCCAAATTATAAGTTACTTTGCAAAAAAAAAAAATTGTCCCAAATTAAAAGTCACTTTACAATCTCAACACAGTATTAATGATATTTTTTCTAATATACCATCTACTATTTATTACTCTTTCTTCTTCTAAATCTCTTAAGCTATGTTTGAGAGTTTAGAGGGGAAGGGAGGGGAGGGTTTTGAAAAATAGGAAAAATTGGGTGAAAAGGATAAAAAGATTTTGGGTAGGAGGGTTTTAGAGGGTTTGAGTTTATTCATAACACCAAAAACTCCAAAGAATGGGGGAACTCAAAAATTCTATTGAATGAGAGTTTTGAAGGGTTTACATAAAATTTTCAAATATCTTTTAGGTTGTTATAGTATTCTGAAAATTAAAAATTTAGTAATGATAATGACTCTTTTATCATTCTAAACAAAATCATTTTTTTAAAAAATGTCAAATATTTTTCTATATTATTTTAAAATTTTATTTTTGGAAGCCTTCTCTTCCCTCCTCTCCAAACTCACAAACATAACCTTAATTTCTATTTCCTTTAATTATATAATTAATGAAGAACAATATTATAATTATAAAATCAGACGTAATTTATCTTTCAAATACAATATTAAGTGTGTTTATTAATTTGTGTGAAATGTGTTGGTATAATTTAGGAGTAATTATGCGAAACATACTCATGAAGAAACGTACTCATAGAAAGTATTCATGAGCCGGAATGTAAAAAATTTAGGATAATATTGTTGAATTCCTTTGGCTTTTCAATTTGAGGCACATGGGATGCCTCCTTTATCAATTTTATCCCTGCCTTCTTACTAATTACCCTGAAATACATTAATAATTTAATTATATGACATATTCTCAAGCATTAAGCTAAGCCTCTCTAAAAAGACACAAACAAATTATTGTGAAGGATTTGGATACATACTCTTTCAGTTCATGGGCCATCTGCACGGGAAATATTTTGTCATCTTCCCCCCAAATTATAAGAACTTCCTGCTAATTACGAGTAATATTTATTAATCAGCCACAATAATGCTTAATTATAGAGATTTGCATGTAACTAAAGTATTAAGTATACAGAGTTACCTGTTGAAGAGATGAAATGTTTGAAGTGTCAATTTTTCCGAGGGACAAACCATTTAGAGAGCAATTCTTGCATGGACACGACCCTAAATCCACATTCTTAGGCACAACCAATAAGAAAGAGTCTTTTTTTAATTTATTTTAATTTTAATTTTGATTTTAATTGGATTCATGGGGTGGTTGAGATTATGAAGGAGAGAGAAAAATCAGTATTTATTTTTTAATTAATTAAAATTCTGTGATTGGTTGTGTGTAAAACAATTTCTTAGGTATGTGTCCACCTTAAAAATTTTCCCCATTTAGAAGCTCCATTTTTTCCTTCCTATTTTCCGAGTATAATGTCTGGAATATCCCATATTTATATAAAATTCAGAGAAACTTATACATTAATTTCTTCCCTTTTATTCATAAAAATTCAAATCACATAATATGTATGTATAATGCGTATATAATTAAAATCTATTTTTAATTAATAATTTAAAAATAATCTGTATGAAAATAATTCAAAATAGTAGAAATTATTTCAAATTTATATTTTTATAAAGAAGAAATAATTATGGTATTCAATTATTTAGATATTCACGATTAAATATTTTAAAATCATAAAAAAATTATGTTTTTGCTAAAGGATCTTTTAAAAATAATATTTAAGAGAAATATTCAAAATAAATTTTCATTTTATTTTATTTTTAAAAGTTATCATTTAAAAAAATTGTAGCAAAAAGATAAAAAGTTTAACAGAGTTTTATATGATAAGTTTTTTTTTACACATTGATAAACAAATCTATCATATAAGAAAATTAAATGATGTGGAAAATACTTATATGCCCTGCTGCTTCTTTATGCTGCCACGTGGATAGCTTCTGCAACTTCCTTTCTTTTATTTTATTTTTTTCACCAATTTACTAAGTTGTTCACATGTTATTGATTTGAAAAGTCAAAATAGATTAACTTTTTGACAGAAACTTTTTTATCTAATTACTCCCTCCGTTTTTTATTATAAGTCGTTTTAGACTTTTCACACAGTTTAAGAAAAATAATAATTGTTGTATGAAAATGAGAAATTATGAAGGTTTTTACAAAATTATCCTTCATTAATGACATATGGAAGATAAATTTATATAATTGAAATGAGAGAGAATAATAAATATTTAAAGATATAATAGGAAAAGTAGCATTAATTATTCATTGGAATTGTAAAGCGACTTATAATTAAATACAAATATTTTTTCCAAAATGACTTATAATAAAAACGGAGGGAGTATTAAACTATTTGTCTTCTTCCATCACACTTCTTTCCTACTTTTTCTCTTCTTTCTCTCTCTCTCTCTCTCTCTCTCTCTCTCTCTCTCTCTCTCTCATCTTTTCTCTTATTCTCTCATCTCTTTTCATTTTCTCCTATTATTTTATGTTCTCATCTACCTATTTTTTTATAATTTTTGTTTTGATCAATTTTGTTTTTATTTTTGTAGATATTTCACAAGATCTCAACATGCAATTAAGATTCTTGCAAGTTTGTCATAAGATTTTTTTCTTTGTTAAACAAGGTAAAATCTCTCTAAATTTCTATTATGATGATAGAAAATTAAATGATGTGGAAAATACTTATATGCCCTGCTGCTTCTTTATGCTGCCACGTGGATAGCTTCTGCAACTTCCTTTCTTTTATTTTATTTTTTTCACCAATTTACTAAGTTGTTCACATGTTATTGATTTGAAAAGTCAAAATAGATTAACTTTTTGACAGAAACTTTTTTATCTAATTACTCCCTCCGTTTTTTATTATAAGTCGTTTTAGACTTTTCACACAGTTTAAGAAAAATAATAATTGTTGTATGAAAATGAGAAATTATGAAGGTTTTTACAAAATTATCCTTCATTAATGACATATGGAAGATAAATTTATATAATTGAAATGAGAGAGAATAATAAATATTTAAAGATATAATAGGAAAAGTAGCATTAATTATTCATTGGAATTGTAAAGCGACTTATATTTAAATACAAATATTTTTTCCAAAATGACTTATAATAAAAACGGAGGGAGTATTAAACTATTTGTCTTCTTCCATCACACTTCTTTCCTACTTTTTCTCTTCTTTCTCTCTCTCTCTCTCTCTCTCTCTCTCTCTCTCTCTCTCTCTCTCTCTCTCTCTCTCTCTCTCTCTCTCTCATCTTTTCTCTTATTCTCTCATCTCTCTTTTCATTTCTCCTATTATTTTATGTTCTCATCTACCTATTTTTTTATAATTTTTGTTTTGATCAATTTTGTTTTTATTTTTGTAGATATTTCACAAGATCTCAACATGCAATTAAGATTCTTGCAAGTTTGTCATAAGATTTTTTTCTTTGTTAAACAAGGTAAAATCTCTCTAAATTTCTATTATGTTTCTTCCCTTTCAAATTCTAATCATATTTTTCTTGGTTCTCTTCTTTAAGCTATATATTGATATTTACTTTATATTTTAAATGCAGATCTATAAAATTAATTTGTTATAAACTTGCAGATTTTTAATTTGAAAATGAATTTAAAGAGAGACCAAATATATTTTTGTAATTGTATTTCGTCTTACTGTGAGTCTCAACAATTTATTGTAGAAGTTTTATTCGTTGCAGAAGTTTTATTTGTTGAAGTTTTTTACTCCAACAAAAAACATCATCAACTCTTTCTTAGTCTTCCTTTTTTCTTCAAATCTAAAAAACATTGTTGATCTACTATTTTCTTCTTCGAATTAAAAAAAAAGATTACATTTTGGATCTGGAACTAATAAATGAAGTCTTTAAACATTATTGATATTATATTTGATTTCATGGAGAGTTGCAAAAAATAAAACTCTGATTTTGATGCAGGACTAATTTATATGTTCATCATCTTTTTTAAAGCACATATTTATCTGTTGATTTCATTCTATTGTATGCCTTGAAAAAAAAAACTCTGATTTTGATGTAGGACTAAATGAATAAGATGTAGGACTAAATGAATAAAGTTGTTCTGAGGAATAAAAAAATATAAGAGAGTCAAGCCATATTATTTTGAATACCCCTTTATTTTATTTTTATCATTTATTTATAATATGCCTTTGATTGATTTCTATAATTTTTTTTCTGAAATTAAATATACTTAAATATCATTAATTAGTCATTATTTTATTTTTCTTTATTACTGAATTTATTTTGATTATAAATATATAAATATGTTTATGTCATATAAAATATATTTAACGATGAATTAAAATATGTAAAAATGACATTGAAGTAAAATATTGAGATGAGTATCAAAGGCACATTGTTTATAAATTGTGTGTCTCGAGACAAAAGTAATTATAAAATATATTATAGAGTAAAGATCTACTAGAATGTGTTGGAGTATGCTACATGTACAATAATATGTTAAGATATTCATATTAATAATAAATGATAATATTAATAATATTAAATTACTTATTCAAAATCTATATTTATTTAGATTTTTTGTTAAGTCAAATAATTCGTACTACTATTCTCTTAATATTTCTAATAGAGGTTATCATTTGTCTGTCTCACACGTTTTTCTATAACTAAATTAGCATTGCAAACGATTTTTAATAAATGCAGAATAAATTAGACTATCATTTATCATCTTTATATAATTTTTTTCTATAAATAAATATGTATTATACATATTTTTAATATAAATTTATGATTTGATATTGTCAAATTGTAGAATTTAAATCAATTAATTAATTAGAGAATATAATTTTCTCCCATTAAGGAAAAGATATTAGACAATAATAAAAATAATTGTATTTAGCATTTTTATAAAATAATTATCATAATTAATTTAAATGAGAGAGTAATACACCATATAACGGGTTATGTATCTTAAGATATATGTTATGCCCTATGACTTATACTATTGTCTATCATGGTTTAATTTTGTCATCCTTTTTACTGCTAAGAGATGACAACACTTCTACATCTCCTCAAAAGTAACAATTCTTTGAATTTTTAATATATTAGTTTTCCAATTTGCACAGTTATCAATCTCTAACTCTATGGATATCTACATATTGCTATACCAATCTCTAACTCTATAGTGTTTATTATTCAAGACATGATTTTTTTTTTAAAAACAAAAGAAAATAACTTTTTTTCACTTTGTCTTTACAACTATTGTTTTTATAAATCAGCTTAAAAATTGTTTTTAAATATTTAAAAAATATTATATTTTAATTCTGCTGATTAGATTAAAAAATTAACACAAAAATTAAATATTATTTTTATTAATTTTTTTACAACAAAGAAAAATAATTTGAATAAACTTTTAATTTAAGATATAATATTTTTTTAAGATATAACATTATGTCTACATCATTTCAAATAATATTATTCTACTCTACTTACTCCTTATTTATTACTAACACACTTCTATTTTTATCTCATGTCCCAACACAATAGGTTCATAATTTGATTACCTATTTGATTAAATACGTTCATAACTATCTTATATCAATATAAATTTTAGATTAATTTTTTTTTAGTAATAGTCAAAACAAGTGTTATAACAGTTATAAATTTTAATAATTTTAAGTGTTATATGTATAAATTAATTAAAGCCGTTAGATTAATGATAATCAGTGGTTAAGATTTGGAGTAAGTGTGCAACCCTTACTCTTGGAGTAAATATATCCCTCCTCATATATATATATATATATATATATATATATATATATATATATATATATATATATATATATATATATATATATATATATATATATATATATATATATATATATATATATATATATATATATATATATATATATATATATATATATATATATATATATATATATATATATATGTTTTATAATAGTCAAATTTTAGTTTCTTTTTAATATATAGTTATTTGATGTTTTTTTAGAATATTATATGACGTACAATTAAAAATAAGGTAACAAATGTATTATTTATGTAAATGTTTTTATATAGGAAAAAAATATTGTTTATCCGGATTTTTTTAAACAATGTTATTTTTATAAATGAGAAATAAATATATTTCTAATTAATGCTAAAATAAAAAATAATATTTATGTACGAGAAAAAATATATTAACTATTCAAATATTTTTATATGCAAAAAATATAAAGGCATGTGTTTTTAAATCAAACAAATGCGCGTTCAAAACTATAGTGAGTCAATAAAATTTTAATAAAATGGAACAACTTAACTATTGATCCACATTTATTACGAGCAAAATGAATATTAATATTTACAAATATTTTTTAACGGGACATGAAGTTACTTAATGTTGATTATTAACGGGACTTGGAGTTACTGATCAAAATATTTTTTATTAACGGAACATAAAGTTACTGATCAAAATATTTTTTTAATGGGACATGAAATTACCTAATGTTGATTATTTATTTCCCAAATAATAATTATTAATTTTAATTAAAAAAATTTATATTACAAAAATGTACATCTATTATTTTAAAAAAGAATGTACATTGAAACGGGACATGAAGTTATTGATCAAAATATTGATTATTAACAGGACATGAAGTTACTGATCAAAGTATTTTTTTATTAATTATATATTTAATTATTATTTTTCACGGGTAACCAAATAATTTTTATTAAAAAAATATATATTTGAAATAAATGCGCGTCCCGTACCAGAACCCGTGTAAACGCACGGGTTTGTTACTAGTATTCCCATAAATATGTATGCAGAAAAAGTGTGATGAATCGAAACTGAGACTCTGTATAAAATATACTAAGTGTCAAATAGTTAGAATTTATTATTAAATTTTTTATTTATTTTTTTATTATTTATATAATTTATGTTAAGAGAAATTTAACTTGCAACACAAGGTAAAATAGTTAGGTCTATGCATTTAGTTAAGGTTAGTTGCCTTCTAATTGTATATATAAACTACACATGTAAGTTCACTTGGTTAATCACTCTCAATCAATATATATTTGACACAATTCACTTGGCTATGGTTTATGGGTGTGTTTGTTTGAGAGATTAAAATTATAATACCAGAAATCTAATTTTTAGGAATGTTAATACCAGAAACTTTATTTCCATCTATTTGTTTGATAAGTTATTAAGATTTTTTGGAATACTTTTAAAATTTATTTTATTTATAATTTTAAAATTTTAAAAATATAAATAAATTCTTTTAAAATAATATAAAAGTAGGTAGTTATAGTTAGTTATTTTTTATTCCCATAGGAATAAAAGATTCCTATCCTTTGACATGAAAATAAATATTTGAACTTTTATATATAATTGATATTCTTTGGAATAAAAGATTCTTGGACATAATTTGTGAATACTTGAAACAAACATTGGAATGTAGGATTCCCAAATCTCACATTCCTAGAAATATAATTTGTATCTATCAAACAAACACCCCCTATGTGTTATTCTCTCTTTATTTCCATTTAAAAGCTTTTCATTAGACAGACATCAATGAATTTGCACAATTACGTGAGAAAGAAAGCATGGAGTACGAACTTAATAACTCTTTATACACCTTAACACAATAACATTGTTGAAAGAAATAACGTAAGCATAAGCATATTGAATATGGCAAGAAGAATGTTCAAGAAAGACAAATTCCAAACAATTCCTAAGGAGAAGCAACCTCAACTATTGTGAATATCGTCAATAGATGTTCAACCAAGAAGCTGTTGAACAAGACACCATAGGAAGCCTAGACAAGTCTAAAATCAACTCTTGGCCATTCTAGAATCTTTGGATCACTTTGTTTTAGAGATGTCAGACCTAGGGAATTTAATTTATTTCCTAACAATAAAGTTTGTAAACACAAGAAACGGAATTTTTCGTTCATCACAAAAAATATGCATAAGACATCCAAAAAAATTTCAAAATGAGCAATTGCATTTATGTAATCACTCCTATGAAAACATGCATAAAGCTGAAGAATGAAATAAATGGTAAGCTTGCAGATATAACCATATACAAGTAAATCATTGGATCACTAAGGTATCTATGTAACACAAGACTAGACATTTGTCAAATTTTTAGCTTTGTAAATAGGTTTATGGAGAAGTCTAGGAAATGTCCATGAACATGGTTTGAGACTATAGAGTGCAAAGACTTCTCCATTTATTTGCAAGCTTACCATTTATTTCATTCTTCAGCTTTCTGAAGGGTGGCTTTAGAAGGTACCTTACGTATGCATGATAGAAACAACGACCTCTAACATAGGGTTTTCAAGATCCTTACAAACTATGTAAATAACTAATAGATTATAAATTTAAGCATACATGACAGTTTGTTTGACGATTTACAATTTGTAGGTCTTAGCACTTGATTTGGATGAAAAATTAAGAGTTTCAGTGGTTTTGGGAATTTTTTTAATTCTTTTTAATATGAAATTGAGAATGGGGGATGTGAAGACTGATTTGTGACAATAAGCATACACTCCATAAGAATGCTTCTAGAACATAGTGACAATAATCAAAATGAGATTTTTAAGAGATCCCTAGAAATGCATGGGATGGATTCAAACAATTTCTAAATGAGAATGCGTTGAAATATGTGTCAATGAAAGTTTTGTTAATCCTCTTCAACTTAAAATGTATTTATTTCAAATTTAAACCAAATAAATTTTAACTTTTAATTTTAAGATTAAATATATTACAATTTGTTATAGACCGACTAAAACAGTCCCACATTGTTTTTGAGAATTAAAACTAAGATTAGTTCATATATAACACACAAACAAGTTAACTCAACTAAGTGTCTTTTCTAAAGAACAAAGTCGTAAGGATTCACACATTTAAGGGTGGGAATAAATCAGACCTACTAACAAGGGCTTGTGATAGAAAAGGTCTAGGATTTTTTTTTAAGGTTATTTAGGTAAATACGGCTAGGCCTCAGGCCATAAAAAGCTTTTTAAGCATACCGGCCTATTTAAATAAACATGAACAATTTTATTATTATTATTATTATTATTATTATTATTATTATTATTATTATTATTATTATTATTATTTTGTACTTTGAATTCAAATACAAAAAATAAAACTTAATTATCTTGAAAATTTTATGAAAATAAGTTAGAAAACTTCTTATGAACAATGTCGTAAGTTGTTTTCATAAGTTTTTGTAAACAAATAATCTCTCAAAACTTATGCTACTAGGTAAGTTCCAATAAGTTAATGCAAATAAATTTTTACTATCATTTATCTTTTATTTTTTAATCTATATAAACATTTCTTGAATTGCTTATTTACATATCTTCAAATGAAATAGAGTTTTAAGTAGGCTAACAAGTCAATCAGGTATTCAAAAGGCTAGGCTCAACCCTAAAACCTACAAGTTAGACTTAAGCTTTGATATTTTAAGTCGGTCATGCTTAGGCTTGGTAAAGCCTAACTCGTCCAAGCATATTCTCACCCTTATAGTCACACCCAAAGCAAACCATACCTCTTAGAGACAACGACGCGAACTTGAGGCCGACCAGAACATTGACATCGTCTGTGGAAACTCAAAGTTCTTGCTGTGCACCTTAGCCTCGATTAGGGGGTAACTATTCATGGATGGAAAAAATAGTCCCACGTTGAATGGAAATCAAGACTAAGGGTAGTTTATATACAACACCCACAACCTCAATCCAACGAGGCACATTTTCTAAAAGAAAAAGCTGTGGGGGGTTTTCACACCTAAAGAAGACAAATAGCTAGTATCCACAGAGGCGTGGACTTAAGATCGATTAGAACATTGGCACCGTCTGTGGGCACTTAAATTTTGCATCGTACCCCTTAGCCTCGACTGGGGGCAACTGTTATAGGCTAACTAAAATAGTCTCACATTGCTAGGTAATCAAGGTTAAGGGTAGTTTATATAAAACACCCACACATCACAATCCAATGAGGCGCCTTTTTTAAAGGAAAGAGCCAGGGGGGGGGGTTTGTGAGAACTCAAAGTTTACATTGTTCCCCTTAGCCTCGACTAGGGAGAAATTATTCCCGAATGGGGGAAAATGTTTCAGTTGACTTCAAATCTGTGTCACTGCCGCTACAAAGTATTTTTTACTTTGGATGTGAGAGCTCTCACTGCTTTATCCTTTAGAAAATGGGTCTCGTTGGGTTCAGGTGTGTGGGTGTTGTATATAAACTACCCTTAACCTCGAATTCCAACCAAAGTGATAATATTTTGGCCATCCCAAAATAATTTCCCCCCAATCGAGACTAAGGGGGTATGACAAGAACTTTAAGTTCCAACAGATGACACTAATGTTCTGATCTACTTAAAGTTCGTGCCACTATGGCTACGAGGTAGTTTTTGCTTTGGGTGTGAGAACCATCAAAACTTTGTCCTTTATAAAAGGAACATCGCTAAGTTAAGGAATGTGGATGTTGTATATAAAATATCCTTAGCCTCAATTTCCAAACAACAGAGAACTATTGTGGCCAACTCATCTAGGGACAGAGCCAAAAATCTAAATCAGTGGGGGAAAATTAACATAAATATTTTCAGGAATATTTAAAAATAGATACACTATATGTTTAAAAATAGATCTTGTCCTAAGGAACTTTTATGAAACAATTTAGAAACTAAAAATATGTGTATGATAAAATAGTTTTTGATATATGTCATATGAAACAATTTTCAACTTACTATTTATATAATAGTATTGGATGATATATAATATATGGTATACACTAGTAGTATAGTTTGCCATTATGTTTAGACAAATTAAAAATTAGTGGGGGCATGGGCCCACACTTTATTATGAACAGTTCCGTCCCTGAACTCAGTACACAATTAAAGAGCAAGAATACTGTACTTGCAAAAAAAGTAGAATGAGAGTAAGCCTTTATTTGTAGGGGTGTTCGTGGTGTTTTTTGGGTATTTAAACGGTATTTAGGGATAACTCGCGTAAAGTGATGAGGAGCTTTGAATGTGTGTTTTTGGGAAAATTTGGAGATTCCTCCTCAGTTTTAAGGCTGAGGTATTTATAAGAGTTTTCGCTGGCTGGACAGCAGAGAAAGCCAAGCTCACTTCCTCCACATTTCCCCCCAATATCTTAAGGAGGAAAATTTATGTCCTCCCTGATGATTTTTCCACCTCACTTTGATTGTCTTTTGGGTCAGTGTATCCATGTGTTTTATCCAATATATTGAGAAGGGGGTATCTTAGCCCAAGCCTAACAAGGCGGCTTAGTCCTTCTTTAGACGATCTAGACCCATTCTTTGAGCGGCCTTACACTTCATTCGAGTCACTTGTCATAATATGTTAGTTACTCACCGAAATCTGGGACAATTAGTTTGTATCACACAATTATGGACCCTCCTTCCTAAGATCTAATAAAAGTATACTAGTAAAAATATACACATCATTCATATATCAAACATTTAGTCGCATAGTATTCATAAAAACTAAATTTGAGCAATTTCAAATATTTTTTAAAATGTAAAAATTTGAAACTATTTCATTACTTTAGTGTTATACACAATGAATCTCAATTTAATTTTATAGTTCTTTTAAATTTTATCAATCAGCCACTATGTTTTTAAAAGTTTGCAAATTAATTTCTATAAAAAAAATGATTTCATAAATTTCAAACAATTGCAATTTAGTCTTGATAATGTTTTAAAATTTATAAAGTATTTCTAAATTTTAATATTTTGCAAATTAACTTATATTTTTCCAATTTTAGTATTAATCCTAATTTTTTAAAAATATTGTGTGAAAAATTCAGCAATACTCTATTAAGAATCTTTGTGTGTGTGCTCTATCACTAATATACCTCTGATCTTACATCAAGTATAGTTGTTATCTATTCTCTTAAAATATTTGTTTAGAGTATACGAAGTCTCTTGCTAGTTTGCTTGAGCAGTGAAAGTCTCTTGCTAGTTTGCTTGAGTAATGGAAGTCTCTTGCTAGTTTGCTTGAGCAGTGGAAGTCTCTTGCTAGTTTGATTGAGCAGCGGAAGCCTCTTGCCCATGTGCTTGAGCAAAAATCTCTTTCTAGTGTGGTTGAACACTTGAAGTCTCTTGCTAATTTCCTTGAGAAAATTGTAATATGTTTGATTAGACTACTCTCTATTTCTGGGAGGAACCAGGATAACTATGTGTGTTGTTTCACTTCTTGCTTCTGAATTTTATTTATTCCACTACTAATAACTCTAAGTTCAAATTATGAACTTGTTCAGATTCTGAACTTGGTTTTCAGAAGTAAAAAGAATTCACTATACATAACTCAACCCCCCTTCTTGTGTATTTTTCTCACCTTCAATTGGTATCAGAGTACAGTCTGTGTTAAACACTTAACATTGGTAAAGTAAATGATCCTGAAGATTAAAATATAATAGATGGATGGCTCTTCTGGAACAAATAATGTGTATGGTGGTAATGGTATACCCTATGACTATAGTAGTGCTGAGAAAAGTCATTACTCAGCTAGACTACCTACATTCAATGGTGACTCTATTCAGTTTGAATGGTGGAAAAGCAAGATGTATACATACATCGTTGGTCTTGATGATGAGTTGTGGGATATCCTTCAAGATGTCATTTACATAGTAGTTAATGGTGTTGGAATTGTAATTGATAGGAAAACTCTCTCACTAGCTCAGAAGAAAATTTTTAGAAAACATCATAGAGTTAGAGACATTCTTATAGAGGTTGTACCTCATTATGAATACATCAAGATCATTAATAAGTTAACTTCTAAGGCTATCTTTGAGTCCTTGGGTTCTACTTATGAAGGAAACTAACAAGTCAAAGAGGATAAGGCCAACCTTCTAGTACAACACTATGAAATGTTCAGAATGAAGGATGATGAAGATATTGAAACCATGTTTTCTAGGTTTCAAGTTCTTGTATCAGGCCTTCACACTACCACGAAAAAAGGCATTTAACAACGATTGGAATGGGTATATAATCACGTAGTTCCATGCGTTGTTATGTAGCCTGTTATTGTTTATGCAGTTCTTTCAATCACGGTCATGTGGCCGTTGTAGTAAACTGGAAAGTGTGCCCCATTTAACAACGGTTAAGACTAATAACCGTTGTGATATTGTTTATGAATAAATGTCAATTGTATCATACCAGAATCAACAATACACCATTATTGAATTGATATCAAAATTAGTTGTATTAAGGCCTTCTGTAACGAAAATTTATGTAATGAAATTTTAATCTTTCTTCTTAACTTTAGGACTTTATCACTCTCTTAAGTTATCAACTTAAACAAACAACTTAAACTATCAGCTTAAACTATAAACTAATATACTGACAAACAACTTGAACGATAATTGTAATTGAAACCCTAAACCCTAAACATAACATATTCAATTATTAAATTTCATAACAAAGAAAATATTAAACATAAAGGAGATAACAAAACATAACATCTTCCAATTTCCAGAAAATATCTCTGATTTCATTTTGTTCTTCAAATTCTTGTTCTTCTTTTTTGAATCTTCATACATAACCTTCAAATAGCCCAAAGCTTCCAACTCTGCCTTCATAATGCTCTCATATTCATTTCCCTATTTTTCTACCATATCGTCATCCCATATGAACAAATTACATGTTTCATCACTCCTCCAAAATAGACATCTCCAAAATAGTCTTCCTTTATTTTATCCCTTCTTGCATTGGTACGAAACCATACGACCATCACAACCACAAAATTTTCCAATTCGAGATTTTACAGCGGAAGAAGACATAGAAACACCTTTGAATGACCTTGACTCCAAATGCGATATTGAAACGAAATTGAAGAACAACAATGTCAAAAATATTTGACATGCCTTAAAGTAGAACATTGTGTAGATATTTTTGTCTTTTTCTCGACGATGACTACGTCGTTGGTGTTAGGGTTGTTTCTTTTATCAGTGAAAAAATGAATACTTAGTGTCTATATAAGAATGAATCTGAACCATTGGATTTTAAAATAAATGATGGAGATTAGGTGTGAACCTTTTTTTCTCTCTCCTCCATTATTAAAATAAATGATGTAGGAGAGAGAGAAAAAGATTCACACGTAATCTCTATCATTTATTTTAAAATCCAATGGTTCATATTCATTCTCATATATATATATATATATATATATATATATATATATATATATATATATATATATATATATATATATATATATATATATATATATATATATACATATATATATATATATATAAAGAAGTATTAGTGTGTAACAACGGTTTTACAAAATAACCATAGATATATCCCTATTATTTTTTATTGAAATATAAATAAAAATGAAAAGGTGCGCATTAATGTAAAAGAAATAAACTATTTGAGGGAGCTAAGGTTCGAATCTAGGAAAACTTGATTATATCACCACAGTTATGGACTTTGGTGTTATTGTATGCGTGTTTTGTAGAAGTTTCAGTTTCTGAATAAAAGTTACACTACATCTAACCATAAAAAGAAGATCTTTAGAAGTCTCCCTGCTTCTTTCAAGTCTTTGATTTCTAGAATATGCTAAGTTCCTGGCGTCTGGTAGACATGCTGACTTCGACATCGTGTCGAAGGTTTTCTTAAAGTAGCTCTTTTCAAGATTTTGGACATGTTTTGAAGAGATCGAGAATGATCGTAATCCTGTGGATCTGCTCTTGAGATTCTTTCAAACCACTCCTCACCACGCTAGTCGAACTTCCTTAGCATTTTCTCTATTTAGCTCGCTTTAACTTTCCTTTAGTTGGAATTTCTAAGCTACCAATTATGTATAAGGAAGTTCTAGGCTTCTAAAACCCTAGGGCCTAGCTATAAAAAGGAGAGGATAAGTCGAATCTATATACACATTTTTTAACGAAGATTACCTATTGCTCTAATAGATAATAATTAGACTGTGAGAGTATTTGTAGGTATCATCCTTCTACCATCGCCGAACCAAACACAGAGCAATCCATAATTTCCCAAAAAAATCATCCAGATTTGATTATCAAGAAGTATAAGAAAAGTTTTGGAAAATTTAAAACTAAATTTCCAATATTAAAAATGTAAACCATAATACTTCAAAAAAAAAAAATTTGAAAAGTTTCACACGGTTGAATCGTGACAGAACTCCAGATTTTTTGAATTAACCACCACCAAAAGCTTGAACTATGGTGAAAACTTCTGGACATTTTGACTCAGGTTAAATTGTGACTTTCTTCAATTAAAACAAAAGTTTTGCTAACTTTTAAATATAAAAATTTATCATTAAATGATATAATATTTTAACTTCTAAAAATTGAATACACGGCATTTAAGATGAATATTCTATATTTAATTCCTTAATGTATGTCTCAAAGACACAAGTTATAACATTAATCTAACAACAAAATACAATTCATAGCTACAACTTGTTTCTAAAGGAGCAAGTTTATGGAGTAATCAACTATTTAGTCAGACTCAATGTCCGGTTTCAACTCTTGACATCATGAACTCTAAAACCCAAAAAAAAAAAAAAAAACTCTTAACGTCATCACCTACTACAACTTTAAGCCTTCAATATCTCATTAAGTTGATAACGACATCTATACACTGAATTATTACGTTAAATATTCTTATAGGTTGATGGAGGCATTCAAATTAATTTGGTCACGTTTTAAGAGTTTTTCTCACCTCATTTAGTTGCAATTCAAGTAGGTAATGTTTACATTACACGTTAAATTTATTATTATTATTTTGGAAAGAAAAAGAAAAACATATTGTGATAGTTAAATGCAAATATATTTTTGTATCTGAAATATTATCATCTTCTTTTTTATTAAATGTACATTATTTTAATAAAATAGTTGAACATTTGATGTAAACTGTCAAAGAATGATGCAATAATTAGTATAGTTTTGGATTATTTTCCATAAGGGATTGATCAAAGTAGTTGATAATTAGATTGATTTGTTCACCCTTTCTCTTTGACCTTTAGTGGATGCTACCTTTCTTTATTATTTTTTGGATTAAATGGTTTTCACCCCTTTTTTGTCCTGACCCCTTAACGACCCCCTCCCCTATTTCATGTTTGGCTGACTGGGCGCCTGATTTCCTTGTTTGGCTGACTGGGCGTGGGCGCTTTGGAAAGCTTGGAAAAATTGAAAATTAATAAGTTGCAAAACTAGGATTTAAACCAAGGTTACTAAGGCTACGTACATTTCTGCAAGCTTACCACCAAACCATGCATGTTTAGTTGTTTATAGTTGCAAAGGAGTTCTATATATTAATACTTCATTCTTTTTCAATAATATATAAATTAAAACTGTAATAATATTTAAATAATTATATAAATGTATTATTTAATAATTATATAATTATAAATTATTTAAATGTATTTTAATTAATGTTTTTTTTATAAAATATTTAAATGTATTTTAATTAACATTTTTTTAATAATTTTATTTAAATGTTTTATTTAATAAACGTTTTTAATAATTTATCTAATAATTTATATAAACATTTTTTTAATAATTTTAATAAACGTTTTTATTCAGTTTTTTTATAATTAAATAAATGTATTATTTAATAATTATATAAATGTATTATTTAATAATTTCAATAAATGTTTTTAATTAACGTTTTTAATTAATGTTTTAATTATATAAATGTTTTTTTATAATTATATAAATGTATTTTTAATTAAAGTTATAATTATATAAATGTATTTTTAATTAACGTTTTAATTATATAGTTAATTTGATATAACTTATACATTTTTATACTTATAAACTTATTTTAACATATTAACGTTAATTTCTTAGAAAATTTCTTAACGTTAAAACATATATCAACATTAAAACTATAATTTTTCCCAGAAGGTTTTAACAATTTTTTTACGTTAAGACTTATATTAACATTAAAACTATAATTTTCTTAACTTTATTATAAACTAACATATTAATGTTTATTAACATATTAATCTTTTTTAGTTACAGTTTATAAAAATTGAACAAAATGAAGTTTTTAAAAAATGAAATTTATAAAAAAATGAAATTTAATATGTACAAAATGAAGTGTTAATATATATACTTTTAAAAATGAATATTTTTTTAAAAAACTGAACAATAACTAGAAAGTGTTATTAAAAACATTTTTGTTTGTTTATAAAAAAAATTGTATATATCTTTGGCCCAATTATACACTAGTGGACAGTCTACACTAGTGGACCCAATTATACAGCCAGTGAGTATACCTATAGATGAACCATGGCACAAAGTTATGGCCTCCAGTAAGAACAAGGCAACCAGAAACGAGGGGAACATTGGACACAGTGGAGCAGTACCTATGAATAATATCTTTGGGGCTCTTGAAATGGAAGGTTCAAGTGTCTCACTAGATAGTCCAACATGATCGTATGGAATGTACGGGGATTGAATAAAAGGGCTAGGCATGTAGAGTTTGCAGCTCATATAAATAGATTACACATCAGCTGTGCATCATTGCTCGAAACTCGGGTGAAGAAAACCAAGGCTGATGACATAAGAAAAAGATTTGGAAATAAATGGAAATGGATGGATAATTACAGTGAACATCATAATGGCAGGATCTGGCTCATGTGGGAGGAGAGCTCAATGCAAATAACAAAAATACACTCCACTGATCAGCTTATACACTGTGAGATCTTTGACAGGCAGGGGAAACAAAAGCATTGGATTACTGTGATATATGCCCAAAATCAGCTGATACATAGAAGGAAGCTTTGGGAAGATATCAAAGTACTGGCTAAAAATATTCAGGGACCATGGATCACTTTGGGAGACTTCAATAATGTCCTCCACATTGATGGTAGAATAGGAGGCCATCCTGTGCAGGAAAATGAGGTGAAGGGTTTACTAGAAATGATGGAAAGTGCTGGATTGTTTGAACATGCCACCAAAGGAAATTACTTTACATGGACAAATAAACACACAACTGACATTAACTACTCCCGTATCGACCATGTTCTATGTAATAAAGAATGGTACCTCATATTTCCTCAGTGCGAGATAGAGATACCTTCAGCACATATATCAGATCACAACCCTCTGTATGTGCATAGAAAGGGATACAAAGTGAACAAGAAGAGCTGCAGAAGTTTTAAGTTCCTTAACTGCGTGACTGAGAGAGAAGACTTTTTAGGCCGTACAACTCAGAAATGGAATAAGGAAGAGGCTGGTAGCAGTATGCATATCCTGTGGAAAAAGCTGAAGAATACCCAAAAACTTATGAAAGAGATGAATAAACAAACTATTGCACATGTTAACAATATTGGGGAGTATATACAACAACTGGAGCAGGCTCAACTTAAACTAGCAACTGACAGGTTTAATGTGGAGTATGCTAGGGAGGTTCAGAATTGCACCATTCAGCTAATGCAAGCCACTAAGATGGAAGAAAAAATTCTGCATCAAAAGGTGAAGATTGAATGGATGAAATATGGAGACGGGAACACTGCCTATTTCCATGCTACGGTTAAAAGGAAAAATAAAATAACTGGCATTTATAATCTGGAGGATTCGAATGGTAGGATTCTGACGGAGCAAACTGACATTGAAAATGAGGTTATTCAATTTTATGAGAACCTAATTGGTAAGACTACTAGCCAGCTGAAACATGTGGATATCACAATTCTAAGAAGTGGAGCTCAACTTGAGGAACAGGATAGAGCCATTTTGATTCAGCCAGTGACTGACCTGGAGATATGGCAGGCTCTTGGAAGAATTGGTGATACCAAAGCCCCGGGAGTCGATGGCTTCTTAGCGAAATTCTTCAAAGCAGCTTGGACTGTGGTACGAGGGGATGTTAAAAGGGCTATACATGATTTTTTTTCACCCGAGAAAGGATGCACCCTGCTTTCAACTGTTCCCTGGTCACTCTTATTCAAAAAAAGAGTGATGTCAATAGTATGAAGGATATGCGACCAATTTCTTATTGTACGACTGTATACAAGATAATCTCGAAAATACTAACAGCGAGGCTCAGCAAAGTGATCCACAGGGTTGTACACTATTATACATGACAACATAATCATTGCACAGGAACTTCTGAGAGGGTACAACAAAAAATATATCTCGCCTAGATGTGCTATTCAAATGGATGTACAAAAGGCGTACGATACGATGGAGTGGGTAGCACTGGAAGGAATTCTAAATGAGCTGAATTTCCCAAATCAGTTTATTCGTTGGATTATGCTTTGTATTAAAACTGTCTCGTACAGATACATGATTAATGGCCAGCAAAGTAGAGTGCTCAAAGCTAGACGCGGACTACGACAGGGTGATCCTGTCTCTCCCCTACTGTTCGTGCTAGTGATGGAATACCTTCACCGATGTTTGGCGAAGCTGCAGCACCATCCTGAGTTCAAATACCATCCAAAGTGCAAAAAATTGAATATTACCAACATTTGTTTCGCAGACGATTTGATTCTGTTTGCTCGGGGGGACAAGACATCTATACAAAGCATGATGACAGAATTTCATAACTTTTCTGAAGCAACAGGACTGAGAGCCAATCCCACCAAATGCAAAGTATACTTTGGAGGACTGCCTATTAATATCCAGCAGCAAATACTCGAGATTATAAATTTTTCTGCAGGAAGCCTCCCTTTCAAGTATCTAGGGGTCCCGATGACTAGTCGTAAACTAGTTGCTTTCCAATATGAACCGCTCATAGAGAAAATTGTGGGAAGGATCCGTCATTGGACAACGAGACTGCTTAGCTATGCTGGAAGACTGCAGTTAATAAAGAGTGTTTTGTTTGCAATCACAGCGTATTGGATGCATGTTTTCCCGATCCCAAAGAAAGTACTCCATAGAATTGAAGCTATATGTCGCACCTTCCTTTGGTCTAGAACTAACAATATCAACAGGAAGTCACCTATTGCATGGGACACAATCTGTTACTCTAAAGCGGCTGGCGGAATGAACATCACATCCTTAGTAGAATGGAATGTAGCAACGATTAGTAAATTGCTGTGGAACATTCAAGCAAAAGAGGATAAGATGTGGATTAAATGGATGAACGCATACTACATTAAGGGACACTCGGTACATAATTGGCAGGTAAAACCGAGTTGTTCATGGATGCTTAAGAAGATTATGCAATGCCGGGATAAAGTCTGTCATACGGCGTATTGGACCACTGCAGTCCACGACCAGAAGTACATTACAGCCAGGATGTATCATGAACTTCGTGGTTTTCAAACTGATGTTAACTGGAAATATATTTTGTACCATAATGGAGCTAGACCCCGTGCACGGTTTATGTTATGGATGGCCCTCCATGGAAGAATTGCAACCAAGGATAGATTGGTAAGGTTTGGGATCAATGTTGGTGATAACTGTTGTTGCTGGTGTAAGAAAAATGAGACACTTGAACATTTATTTTTTGAATGTGACACCACCCTAAGTAGGGGTGTTCATGGGTTGGGTAAACCCAATAAACCCAGTAAAACCCACCCAAACCGATCCAAAAAAGTGGGTTGGGTTGGGTTATTGGGTGAATACGGTTTTCAAAAATGAAAACCCATTCAAAATAATTGGGTTATGGGTAAAACCACACCCAACCCACAAAACCCATGGGTTATTGAGTTACTATATTTTTTCTCTTTTTTTGTAATTTGACAAGTGATGACTTTGATGTTTTTAATTTTGCTTGCTTCAATTTCAACTTTTTGAACATCTTTTATTTAGTAAGTAATGATTTTAACTTATTTAGGATGTCACATTTTGATTATTTTGATGCTAATTCTAATAAATTGCAAGTATTTTATGCAATTCTAGGTTTTACTAATGTAACTTTGGTTTTTACAAATATATGTTTATGATAAATTTCATTATACATTTTGACATTTGATGTTTAAAAAAACAACAGTAATATGTTAAGCTATTTATTAAGAAAAAATGTAACATATCATTAATAATTATATAAAGAAAAATAATATTGGGTAACCCATTACCCAACCCAATCCAACCCATAAATTTGTGGTTTTACCCAAACCAACCCAATGATATTGTGGGTGGTTATTTTTCGTCACCCAAACCAGTGTACCATGTACGGGTTGGGTTATGGTTTTGGCTAAATTCAACCCAAACCGACCCATGAACACCCCTAACCCTAAGAATATGGATGGATCTGCTAGCTTGGCTGGGATTCTATAGACAACCAGCTGGTTGGAAGCGTGAAAAAGATTGGCTCATCAAAGAAACAAAAAAGAAAGGATGGAGAAATCAAATGCTAAAGATCCTAATAGCTGAAACGATATACGAGATTTGGCGAAGGAGAAATGAAATTATTCTCTCTAATAGCTCCAATGATAACCTTATGGAGAGGATCAAAACGAATACTGTGGTGCGTTGTACTATGAAACAGAATTTAGGGGGACATGTGAATGTCAATACTCTTAGCATAGTTTAAGTTGTTTGTTGATTGGTAGCCTGGATCGTTGAGATCGGCGTGTATGTAATTGTTTTTTGGCAATAAAATATCCTTTCATTTCCAAAAAAAAAAAACTGTATATATTAGAACCATTATAAAAAAAATATATAAAAATGATTTATAATTAATATATAGATAATGCAATAATTAAAAAAACTGAGCAAATTCCTAACAAATATTTAAAAAGTTAATTAAAAAAACTAAATAAAATTATTTAAAAAAAACGTTAATTGAAAAAATTATTAAAAAAACATTTAAATAAAATTATTAAAAAAAAACATTTATATAAATTAAAAAAACTGAATAAAAACGTTAATTAAAAAAGTTTATTAAAATTATTAAAAAAATGTTTACATAAATTATTAAATAATACATTTATATAATTATTAAAAAGCGTTAATTAAAAAAAATTTAAATAAAATTATTTAAATTTTTTTATATAAATTATTAAAACTGAATAAAAACGTTAATTAAATATTTTATAAAAAAATGTTAATTAAAATACATTTAAACATTTTGTAATTATATATTTATTAAATAATACATTTATATAATTATATAAATATTTTATATATACAGCTTTTTTAAATATAAGTATAAAAAAATAGAGTATTAATATGTACAGCTTTTATAATTTATATATTTTTGAGAAAGAATGGAGTATTAATATATAGAACTCCTTTGCAATTATTAACAACTAAACATGCATGATTTGATGGTAAGCTTGCAGCAATGTCACCTTAGTGACGATTCTCCCAGGCACCCAGTCACCTTATTTTTTTTATCCTCTTCTCGATATTTTTAATACATCAAATTATTCATAATTTTAGTTAAATATTACTTCTTCTAATTTTTATGATAAAAAATATTATTTTTAAATTTATTAAATAATTAATGCATTTTGAATATATATTCAAATAAATTTGTTATTTAATAGTAAGTTTAAAACATAAAATTTTCTTTATAATAAGAATTAGAGAGAACATTCTTTAACTCTTTTTTTTTTTAAATCAAATACCATATAGATTAAACAGAGGCCAAAGAAGCCAGTGGTACAGATAGTTCCTCAGAGGTAGGAAAATGGCCAAACCATGAATTTGAACCTAAGGCCTTTCCAACATCCACCATATGGTGAGCCTCTGTATTTAAATTCCTGCTAATAAAAATAAGAGCTGCATCCCTAAAGCTATAAAGAAGGGCTTTACAATCGTTAACAATAAAATCAAGTGTTGCATTATGAACAACCCCATTAATACTGTCAACAATGTCCAACGCATCAGAGTAGAACATCACATTCTCAATTTGGAGGTCCTTTGCCACCTCCATTGCCCATTTAATACCAAGCAACTCCGCCGTGGACGGCTCCGCAAAACTGGAGAGGGTCTTGCACGCTGCCATATAGGTTCCTGCCTTCGGGACTTTTATTAGACATCCCAAAGAAACTACTCCATCTTCAAAACATCCTGCATCAACATTGACAGTCCAATGACCGGTGGCGGTAATGCTCATCGGGATGTCGTGGGTCTGATTTGTATCACAATCTTTTGCCTTATTGATCTCCATAATCGCATCACCAATAGTTTGAGCAATTTGATGCGGTTTGGGTGTGTCGGACTTGAAAACAACCGCATTCCTCGCATTCCAAATCTTCCATAAACCAGTGCAAACTACTTGTGCTAATTTCCAGTCTTTCTTTTTAATCATCTCCATCAGCCAAGTGATTAAATCCCCAGTTTGGGGCAACCGAACACCCAGGGGGGGAGAGAAGAACACCCTTTTTGCAAACTCACAATACATAAAAACATGGTTTGTTGATTCTGGAAAATTATGACAAAATGGACAGGAAACATCTAATTTGATACCTTTCTTTTCCAGATTGCATTTGGTTGGCAGGATATTGTTGAGCAATCTCCAGGTGAAATTTTTTGTTCTCTCGATCAGAGGAGCCTTCCACAAATTTTTCCACAAGGCACCTTCCGAATTTGATGACGTTCCCGCCCTGGAGCTGAGATGCAGCCTCCTCGATAGATGGTAAGCAGATTTCACGGAATACTCACCGTCTTTCTCAAAATGCCATATGATGCTGTCTTCGGGGAGCCTCGCTGAGATGGGGATACTCGCAATGTGCACAGCTTCAAAAGGTGTAAAATTTTTCCTGAGTTCCTCTTCTTTCCATCTGCCAAGGTCGCTGTCAATTAGCTTTGAGACTGTTTCATTCGGCGCCAATAGATTTCTTGAAGAGAAAGGCTTGAACCCCGCGATTGTTGGAATCCAATTGTCCTCCGCAATTCGAACCTGCTCCCCGTTACCTATTCTCTAGCGTAATCCTTTTGAAACCATCTCCTTGGCGCTACAGATGCTACGCCACGCATAACTTGGTTTGAAACCCAGTCCCGCTTCTGAAATGCCACATCTTGGGTAGTATCTTCCTTTAAAAAATCGTTCAAACAGCGAGCCGTCTCCCTTCATCAGCCTCCAATATTGTTTTCCCAACAAGCCACTGTTAAAATCTTTAATACCCCGGAAACCCAAACCCCCCTCACCTTTTGATTTTGCCATCCGTTCCCAGCTCATCCAATGTAATTTCCGCTCCCCATTTTTGGAGCCCCACCAGAATTTTATAGCATTGCCTCAATATCATTGCACACACAATCCGGGATCCTGTAACAGCTCATGACATATGTAGGTATTGCTTGCGCCACCGCCTTGATAAGAACTTCCTTTCCCGCCTTTGATAGAAAGCTTTCTTTCCATCCTTTCACTTTCTTCCACACCCTATCAACAACCATGGAGAACACCTCTTTTTTGGATCTACCAAACACAAACGGCAACCCGAGGTACTTTGTATGACTGCCCACCGCTCTAAAACCCAGCTTGTTTCGAATAGACTCCTTTAACTCCGTGGAGAGGTTACTGCTGAAGGAAACTTCAGATTTGTCACCATTTACCATCTGACCTGAGGCACGCTGATATTTTTCCAGAATTTTCAGAATTATGTCAGCTTCGTTCTCGTTGGCTCGTGAAAAAATCAGACTGTCATCTGCAAAAAATAAGTGAGAAATAGTGGGGGCCTTCCTAGCAACTTTAACTCCGTGTATCTCCTTAGTATTGGCAGCATGCTTTAACATCCCTGAAAGAATATATGCACAAAGAATAAACAGGTAAGGGGATAAGGGATCTCCTTGACGGAGTCCCCGATCCGGATAAAATTTTCTGCTCGGCTGACCATTTATTAAAATTTGGTATGACACGGAAGAAATACATCTTCTGATAAGCATGACCAGATTTGAGGGAAAACCAAAAGCTTCCAGCGCACCAACCACAAAGTCCCATTCAATGCGGTCATAAGCTTTTGACATGTCGAGCTTCAGAGCCATGGTACCTTTCTTCCCAGCTTTTTTGTTCTTCATCCAGTGGAAACAATCCATCGCGATAAGCGCATTGTCTGTTATTAACCGTCCTTTCACAAAAGCGCTCTGCTCCTCACTAACAACTTCTGGAAGGAACTCTTTTAGCCTATTTGCTATCGACTTCGTTACAGCTTTCATAACAACATTGCACAAGCTGATAGGCCGAAAGTCATGCGGTGCTCGTGGGTTCTTAATCTTCGGAATGAGAGCAATGAAGGTGGAATTAAGATCAGCAGGGTCTCGTTGATTGTTCAGCACATCAAGCGCAACAAAAACTATATCCTGACCAACAATGTTCCAGTATTTCTGGTAGAAGAGGGCAGGTAAACCATCGGGACCAGGAGCCTTGGTGGGATGCATCTGAAAAATGGCCTCTTTGACTTCGTTTTCAACAAAAGGAGCAGAGCAGATAAGCTTACATCTATCCGGGATCTCTTTAACTGCAGAACTGCACACACCTGCAATATTTGAAGGGTTAGATGAAGCAAAAATCCCCGTGAAATAGTTTACAAGGATCCTTTCGCATTGGACAGCCCCAACACACCATTTGCCATCCACATCCTTTAGTCTTTTAATTGTGGTGATGCATTGTTTAATATTGACATGTTAACAAAAACAATCTAGAAGAACGTGACCTGCCAATAACGAAGAAATATCAATTGAATGACCAAAGAAAATCCTCCCAGGGTGCATCAAAAAGTACTCCATAATGGACTTGTTAGTTTAATTAGCACTTAAAAAAAAAATCAAATTCTCCCATTTTCTCGTAAATGTTCATCAATCTCTAAACAAAATAAAGTGGGCGACTAAGGTAATTAAGCAATATATTACTACATGTTAATTTGTTTATGAGGGCTTGGGGAGAAATATTGTGTAGATTAACGTTGAAGTCAAATTTAACAGTTAGGCAGCTTATTTGACCTCTAATTAATTGAAAATGTGGCAAAAACTATAGTTATTTATGTTATATACTATAAAAATAAAAATGTGTTAAATAGTCCGAGCTTCTTCTAATCTTTGATCACTTCATTTGGATAGTATTAAAAAAAATTAAAATTTAAGGAAAATAGTGAATTTTCTTGTTAAAACAATTTAATAGTTTTCGATAAAGGTGTCAAAAATTTAATGAATTTTTTGAAAAGTGTATCAAATGGTTGTCAAATAATAATATTTCTAAATGAGGCATTGATACGACGTTGTCGTGGCCGGCAGCAGAAATAGACCGTTACAACACCTCCGACCATGATACAAGTCTTTTCACCACCGTCTAATGCTTAATTTGAAGAACTAAGCAACTGATTGATGGATCTAGAATATTGATCAACATGTAAAGACAAGTAATGAGCGAACAAAGAATAACTCTGATATTAGAACCCACCAAGGGGATATTGGAACCGATTATTGAAGAACAAAGCGAGGAAAGGAACAACAAGGCATCAGAGGATGAGAAGTGCAACAAAAACCATGCGTGGACGTCATTAGAAGCATGGAAAATCTATTAGTTATACGCCAAGAATGCTTTTCTCCACGGTGAACTTAAAGAAATATTGTATATGCATCAACCTTTGGGTTTTAAGGATATGAATAATCCTCATCATGCCTGCCGATTGAGAAAATCTTTGTATGGTCTCAAGCAAGCTCCAAGAGCTTGGTACAAACTATTTACAGATTATGTATATTCTATCGGCTTCTCTCAAAGCAAGTTAGACAACTCTTTTTTCATCTACCGGAAAGATACACATATGGCCTATCTTCTTCTTTATGTGGATGACATCTTTCTCACCACCTCCTATGATGATCTTCGCAAATATATCATATCACAACTCAACTCTGAATTTTCTAGGAAAGACTTAGGATCACTGAGTTACTTTTTGGGTATTGCAATTACTCGGCATGATGATGGTTTCTTCTTGTCTCTGAAAAAGTATGTAGATGATATTCTTGAAGGAGCAGTCATGTCATCTTGCAAATCATATCCCACTTTGATTGACACTAAACTGAAGCTTAGCGCCTAAGCTAGTAGTCCCTATGAAGACCCATCGCTATATCGTAGCCCTGCTAGTGCTCTTCAATATCTAACTTTCACGAGACCTGATATCGCATATGGGGTGCAACAAATATGACTTTTATGCATGACCTAATTGACGATCACATGCATGTTCTTCGACGCATTTTGCACTACATTCAAGGTGCTAGTCAATACGGCTTACATCTTTATACCTCATTCATTACATCATTGATTTTATGCACAAATGTTGATTGGGGTGGATGTCCCAACACTAAACGCTATACTTCAAAGTATTGTGTTTTTCTTAGAGATAACTTACTCTCATGGTATTCTAAATGCCAACCTTCATTATCCCGATCAAATGCTAAAGATGAGTATTGAGGGATTTCCAATGTCGTCTCTAAGTCATGCTGGTTACGTCACATACTCCTTGAACTACATTGTCTGATACACAAAGCTACTATGATATACTGTAATAATGTTAGTGTCATATATCTTTCCGATAATCCTATTCATATCAACGTATAAAACATATCGAGATGGACATTCATTTTGTACGTGAAAAAGTAGTTCATGGACAGATACGTGTTCTGCATGTTCCATCACGCTATCAAATTGTGGATATCTTCATCAAGGGTCTTCCCCTAATACTTTTTCAAGATTTCTGAGACAGTTTAAGCGTACGCTAGCCTTCCGCTTCAATTGCGGAGGTGTGACAGAATATGACACCACACACATATATATTTGGAATATATATTGTACAATAATGATATATTAGAAAGAAAATACTTGTATTGATTAGGCATAATTAGTTTCCTATTATGTAATTTGTAATTCTTATATACATATTCACGATCAATAAAAATTATCGAAATATTTTTCCGTATTTAAATTAACAATTATTATTTTGGTTAGATTTAGTGATGGTACAAAAGGTGTATGTATAGCATATGATGTCTAATATCAAATTAAAAATAACTTTAATTAGAACTATTAATAAAAACGATTAGACATTTTTCGAATCATTTATCTACCCTTGCCTGATAAATTCATGTGACCATTACCATTAGATCCATATTGTCACAATGAACTAAAAGACGATTCATGTCAATTCCAATGCCTTTTCGTGAAATCATTATCACCACCTTGTAGATCCCACATCTACTCTAAATTATCTTTTGAAAGCTCCATATTCCTTCAAAGTCAAGTCAGATAATCACAAGTTGAACGAGGATGTGTTTTGAACTCGCTAAGAGTGTCTTTTAACGCTAAAAAAATCACAAGAAAAAGATAGTCCAAAGTAAGTCAGTTTATGAAAGAAAAAAAAGCGTTAGAGGCTTCATCATTGATATAAGGATCATAAAGAGTTACATTGCCTTTATGAGAAAATATTTCCATAAAGATTTTGGTTTTAGGAAGAAGAAACCATAGTTTTATTCAAAGAGATAGAGTTAACAAAAGCTATAAAATTGTTTTAGAGGATATGATTAAAAATGAAAAATACAAAGTCGGGAAGAACATGATACTCGACTAAGAATATTGTTGAGAAAGGATAATGTGACACAAAGATATTTGAATAAATTAAAAAGGTTGATATTATTGTGGGGTTAATTGAATCGGCAAAAGTGAAGAAGGTTTTGAATGATTCACAAGCTAAGACGGGGTTACAACGACTAGTTTTCAATTTTACATCGTAATGATGGCCCTACTTACACACAATAATTATTGGTTGTGCTACATCTTCTCATAACTCAAGGTTAGTTGATAATGCAATTCATAGACATTTGTTTACACCTTAAAAATAATAAAAGTGTTAATCAAAAGATGTGATTTTAGAATTAGTCAAATGTTCCTAATTTATAGTAAATCAGACGAATATGAACACGGTTGAAAGTGAGTCAATTAAGTCTTTCTTAAATTTGATAGGATCTATGGCCGCCAAGACTATATACTCAATCAAAATTTAATAGAAGTAACCGAAGATGGTGAAGGTTAAGCAACCACACATTGAAGGAATCTTGACATTAGGGATAGGTTCTACGAAACACCGATAAAAAAGAAGAGACATTAAGCCAAACATAAAATGTCATGTTATTTGCGTAATTAGTAGAATAATAGATATTTTTTTAGGTTATAATTCTATTTTAGGTAAGATAATTTTCTCTTTAAATATCACAATTTATAAGAAAAAAATATCCTTTTAAATAAATAAATTTCCAAAACATCAAATTTCCAAAACATCAAATTTACAAAATACAAAATTTTTATTCTAGTATTTTGAGTTAAAATAGCATTTATTTATATTCATATATTAATGTAAAAAATAACTGTTAATATTTATTATAAATCAACAAATTTTATATAAAAAAAACACACACTAAATTTAGACTCTATCATGACACCATGTTATAACTCAACACTATTTATATAGAGGATTGTTATATGTTCACTAAAATTTAACACCGTATGCCTACACCGTATCAAAATACACCATGGCTCATATGAATATTTGTGTCAAAACAAATAAAAAAAGGGTTAATGAACTTTTTCGTCCCTTTGAATATTTCAAATTTCGTTTTTAGTCCCTTCAAAATTTTTCTTCCGAACTATTGGTCCCTAACGTCAAATTTCGTAGCTAATCGGTGGCTAAAGTCGTAGTTAATCTCTAGCAAAATTGACGTTAGGGACCAATAGTTTAGACGAAAAATTTTGAAGGGACGATTTCTTAAAAGAAAATTTTGAAGGGACTAAAAACGAAATCTGCAATATTTAGAGGGACCAAAAAGTTTATTAATCCTAAAAAAAAAATTATTAAAGATTTAGAAAAACCCAAACCGTATTATTATGTGTATGCATAACATTAAGTGTAAACACAACCTCTCTCATTTATATATACTCAAATCATGCAACTTTCCAAACTTAGTTTAGAGATATCCAACAATACACCAATCACTTTCTTGATTAGAAGTTTCATTTACATGCCATAACATGCACGTTTTCTTGTGTACTTTGATGGTGCAAGTTGGGTAGTTTGTTACGGACTGTTTGGAGAGAGCCAACATTTGATTTCAACTCTTAACATCACTGCTGAGCCAAAAAATAGTACTTCTTAACATCATCACCTACTACACTACAAGCCATGAATTTGTCATTACATTGATAACGATATCTCTATACTGAATTATCACGTTAAATATTCTTATAGGTTGATGGGGGCTTTCAAATTATCTTAAATTTGAACGCTGGAACAGTTGATGTGAACTGTCAAAGAATGATGGTTAGATTGATTTGTTCACCCTTTCTCTTTGACCTTAGTGGAGGCTATCTTTCTTTTTTTATATTTTTATCCTCTTCTCAATAGTTTTAATACATTAAATTAGCCTTGTAAAGTCCTTGCTTGTAGTTATAGATTGCCTCTTTAATATTATTAGGATTGAATAAATAATCCTAATTTCCTAGTCACTCCAAAGAAAATATAAGAGGAAACCCATTTGTAGAAGCTACTTTCATCATCAATTAATTACATTATAATTTTAGTTGTATTAAAGATTTTTGGATGAGGTTAATTTTGGTTTTATTAAAAAAAATTATGGATCTTAAATTGGACTCTATAAGTATTGTGTTTGAGGTATTTATAAATGGCAAACTAATGAGATGGTTTAATTATATTTTTAATGTCCTCATCCTTAATTTTTATAATCCTCAAATATTGTATAATTTTTTACCCATTTTTTTTAGTGAGTGTTTATACAAGGAGTTGTCTAAGTTCCTAGCTATAATCGCTGGAGTGTAGTTATTGGTAAGTAATTTTAGAGATTTTGTTTATATTTTGTGAATGATATTAGAGGGTATTGTTATAGCTAATGAAGTGGTGGAAGATGCTAAGATATTTAGATTATGTAATGGGAAAGGTGGGGTTTTCAATGGGGATATTTGATTAGAGAGTATTTTGATTATGTTTATAGTGGATTTTGAGAAAATTTATGATTTTGTAAAATGTGGATATTTAGATTATGTAATGGGAAAGGTGGGGTTTTCAATGTGATGAAAGAAGTGGATTAAGGAGTGTATTTATTATGTTTTAGCATAATTCTTGTTAATGGGGCTCAGTTGGCTAATTTACTATGGGAGATGATTGAGGTAGGGTGATCCTTTGTTATTGTTGTTAATTTTGATTGCAATTGAAGGCTTGAACGTTATGCTTAATGATGTTGTAAACACATGTCTTTTCAAAGGTTATAAGATCAACACAAACTAAAGTCAGAATCTTCCACTTGCAATTCTCTAGCGACACTCTTATCCTGTGTAAAATGAGCTAGAAAGATATTATAATTCTAAAGACGATTTTGATTCTTTTGAAACGATATTAGGTTTAAAAGGTAATTTTCACAAGAGCTTACTAGTTAGAGCTGATGTAGTGGATTCGTGGCTAGTGGAATCTTTAGTGTTGTTAAATTGTAAAATAGTCAACTCTTGTTGACACCCGTTTTGGAAACTTATTATTGAGAGAATTAAAAAAAATTATTGAAGTAAAAAAGCAAGAACTTATCAAAGTGGTTGTCTAATACTCCTTAAATCTATTTTCACATCTCGGTTGATTTATTTTCTTTTATTTTTATTGAATCTTAGAAGTATTATATCATCTATCGAATCCTTATTTATGTTTTTTTTTTGGGAGGGAAGTGAGTAAGGGAGAAAGATTCATTGGATTAACTAGGAAAAAGTGTGATCACATAGGGATATAGAGATGAAAATAGTAGGTTATGAGTTTGGGGTTTTGGTTGGAAGTGGTGGAGATGACTTTTTGCATAGGAGGAGAGACATGGCAGAGTACTGTTCTTGGCTGGTTAACATTGTTTCGCAGTAAAATGTTTCAGTTAATTGAAAATGAATGTCCAATCGTGATAATGATTAATCAGGGAAAGGTGGATATAACATTGTGATACACGAAGACCAACTTGATGCTAAATCAGAACTGGAGATCATTTGGGACAAAATTACGCTCCTAAAAGTATCCATGTTTATATGGAAATTGTTTAACAATAGGGTCCTCACTAAACACAACATGGCGAGAAGTACAATAATTCAATCAGGCTCGACGAAATGTATTGGTGGATATATGTGGTAAGAAGGGGGGCTCTCTTCATATCTTCTTGAAGTGTCAGCATTTTTGTCAGAGTTGGAGTTGTGTTCAATAATGGCTAGGAATTTCTTGTATTCTTTAAAATAATATAGGAGATGACGCCCTTCAATATTGTAGACTCTATTCTTTCAACAAAGTGAAAGTGCTTTCAAGTTATCTGGTTGGCAGACATTTGGGTTATCTCAAGAGAAAGAAATTTACGAACTTTCAAGAATAAGGGATCAAGTCTCCTTCAATTGTTAGACAATGTCAAGATTAAGGTAATCAAAATCGGGTCGAACATCGAACAGGTGTACCGACAGATTCAAGATTTTAAGGTTAGACCGGAGTTGGACCCCGATTGAATTGTTTATAAATAAATAATTTTTTTTATATATAAGAATAGGGAAATGCTAACCAGTGCCCTTAAGGCACCATTTAAGTGATTAAAGTGGTAAGTTTTTATCAAAATGCGTGTATTTAATGCATTAAAAATGTATTGGAAATTGAAATATTAACTTTTGTAAAGAATATTTTCTTTATTTAGTATCCTTAAAGAGTGCCCTGAGGGCACTGGTTTCATAAGAATAATAATGCACAAGAATACTTATATTTTTAAAATGGTATAAAAAAATTTATTGATAATTTCATAATAGTTAACACTTAATAGTTTATTTAAATTTTTATAGTCTTTTATATTTTTAAAATTTTATATTTAATTATTTGAAAATATTTAAAATTATCAATAAACAAAATAATACAAAAAATAGAGTTTACTAGTAATAAATATATAAATTTTAATTTTTATACAACAAAATTTTAAATCTAAAAATAATGAGACAATATATTACGTAAGTCTAAGACTTTCATTTTAATATAATCATAATAATGAATTAATAATTTATTGTACATTTTTATATTGTTATATAAAATAATTTAATTCATTAAATTAAGAGAGAACAACAAAAAAAATTAAGAATATTTTTTACTTTGATTTTTTATTTGATTTCTTTACGCTAACATATACTAGAGTGATTAAAAGAAAAAGAAAAAATTTAAATAAAATAATATTTTAATTCAAAACGAAATTCTTTATCATAATTTTATAAACTAAAAGCAAAATTTGATCCGACTTTAAAATATTTGATTTTTTTATTTATGATCGTCGAAAATAGACTTTCGACCTGTTTTTCAGTTTAAATCTTTGTTCTTCTCCATGTGAATTTTCAAGTTCAACAAATTTCGATTTTCGATCCAACCAATTAAATAGACCGGTTCAGTTTTGATTATATGGTCAAGATTCTTTCTTTGAGGTGGCTGAAGGCTAAGAAAAGAAAAGGGAAATATTAATTGATGAGTACTCGGTGGACTAATCCTTTGTCTTACATTGATTACTCTTTTTACCGTATCCTTTAGTTTTGTCTTTGATAAAAAAAATGTTTTGAATATGCTCTAGACACATTTATGCTTGAGTGAATTCTCTGTTTTGTTAATATATTTTACTTTGGCTTCTTAAATAAACGTTTTAATGATAAATTTTGAAAATAAGAGTTTGATATTGACATGTTAACAAAAACAATCTAGAAAAGCATGACTTACCAATAACGAAGAAACATCAATTGAATGACCAAAGAAAACCCTCCCAGGGTACATAAAAAAAAAAGTTCTATAATGGAGTTGTTGGTGTAATTACCACTTAGCAAAAATAATTCAAATTCTCCCATTTTCCCGAAAATGTTCATCAACCTCTAAACAAAATTAAGTGGACGACTAAGGTAATTAAGCAATATAGTTACATGTTAATTTGTTTCTAAGAGGTTGGGGAAATAATGTGTAGGTTAACATTGAAGTCAATAGTTAGGCAGATTACTTGAACTCTAATTAATTGAAGATGTGACAAAAAACTATAGTTAATAATATTATACTAAAAAAATGTGACAAAAAAAGAAAATAAATATCAATATTCATGCATGTGTATGTATATAGTGTAACTCATTCAAATGTAATGTGACCTTAGTGTTATTATATACATTCAATAGGTCCATAAGTCAAGGAATCTCTGCATAAGTAATTTTCTAAGGGTAGTTAGGATTAGAAGAATGTACATGCCATGAATTCCTAATCTTGTACTAATTATTTTAATTAGTGTGATCATCAATTATGTCATCTAGTATTTTGTTGTCTTTATAATTCACTAAGGTGTATTTATTTTGTAGCATTTTTTATTAAACATACAAACCAATTATTTGTAGATGAGCTCTAAAAAGATTACATGGAAGTCTATTGTTTTGATCTTAGGTTGTTACAAGACAACATACTCTTTGGAGGAATCGAAAAAACAAGGTTCATTCCAAAGGCTGTCTTTGTCTGATATAAGTATTTCTAACTCTAGTATTCAAGCTATTGAGGATCTTTCGGTTTCTTTAGCTGGTTCAAAGCTTTACATGTTCAATCTCGAGGAGTTACGAGAAGCAACTCATGGTTTCTCATGGAGTAATTTGTTAGGTGAAGGTGGTTTTGGACCTGTTTATAAGGGTTTTGTTGATGACAAACTTAGACATGGTTTGAAAGCTCAACCTGTTGCTGTCAAACGGTTGAACTTGGATGGATCACAAGGTCACAGAGAATGGCTGGTTAGTGAAATACTAGAGCTATGAATGAAATATATGTTATAGGTAATGGAACATGATTAAGGTGATGAAACATGATTAGAATAAGAACATTTTTTTATTTATTTTATAGGCGGAGATTATATTTCTTGGACAGCTTCGACATCCACATCTTGTGAAGTTAATTGGATACTGTTGCGAGGAAGAGCAGAGGCTTTTGGTGTATGAATATATGGCGAGAGGAAGTTTGGAGAATCAATTATTCAGAAGTACGTTACATTTTATTTATTTTAATCGATACTATAGTAACGAAGTTTTGAGATTTTATTTGTTATTTTCGTTGTTTGTGATGTATGTAGGATATTCGGCTACCTTACCATGGTCGACGAGAATGAAAATTGCATTAGGTGCGGCTAAGGGACTAGCTTTTCTTCATGAAGTAGATAAGCCTGTAATATATAGAGATTTCAAAACTTCGAATATATTACTGGATTCGGTATGTTCATTCTCTTGTTCGATCATAATGTTGCATCTTATGCTAAACAATGATATCATGAGTTTTTTTACTCTCTTAAAATTCAGGATTATACTGCTAAATTATCAGATCTAGGATTAGCTAAAGATGGTCCTGAAGGAGAAGAAACACATGTGACAACAACATGTATAATGGGAACAAAAGGATATGCTGCTCCCGAGTATATCATGTCAGGTATTTACGGAGAGTGTGTTTGATTGACGTATTTTAACCTATTTTAATTTTAATTTTTTGTCAAAAACTTAGCCAAAAGCATTAAATTAATCGATTATTGTCTCGAATTTTTAGGTCATCTTTCTACAAAGAGTGATGTGTATAGCTATGGAGTAGTGTTGTTGGAACTGCTTACAGGAAAGAGAGTAGTGGACAAAACCAGACCAAATAAAGAGAGGCACCTTGTGGAATGGGCAAGACCTATTTTGAGAGATCAAAGAAAGGTTCTTAATATCATAGACTCAAGATTAGAGAGACAGTTTTCTGTTAAAGGAGTTTTGAAGGTTGCTGCATTGACTTATAAATGCTTAAGCCATCACCCTGCTCCAAGGCCTAATATGAGTGATGTGGTAAAGATATTGGAATCACTACAAGACTTTGATGATGTGATCATAGGACCATTTGTCTATGTGGCTGTTAGTGAAAGTGGCCAATGAGATTATGACAAATGATGTCTGGTTTGGTCCTAGGCACAAAAAAATTATGTTCTGCCTATGGTAATGCCAATTTATCAGCATAGAATATAAGATATTTTTGTCATTTTAGTTTGTAAGAATTGGCTCTTTTTAATCATGAAACTGAATGTAAGTAATTACTAAGTACATGATTAAGGTGAGCATATCCAGAATTTGTGTAACACTTATAAGATGGATGATAATACTCTATACAATTGAAGATTCATAGAATTACAAAGTTTGATAATTAGTTAATTTTAATTTCCTTTCAAAATAGTAGCAAAATTAGTTCAATAAAAGTGTTGTTTGTTTCTTAATATGAGCGCAACCAACTTCAAACAGCATTCATTTTAGAATAGATAATAATTTGTCTAATATGCTCTTAATGAATCCTGATAATATATAATTATTTGTATGCTTTATCAAATTTTTTGTTTTTTTTTAGATAAAGGGGCATAAAAAAAACTAACTAATAACTAATAATATGAGGATGAGGAACTCCTCTAAAATCTTAGAGAAAATCCGAACTCAATTTTGTAGGATAAACATCATATAGATGAAACCATGATCCATGCTTCAATCTCAATTTTGCCAACATATCTGCACACCTATTAGATTCTCAATAAATACCAATGCGAACCTCTCAGTCGTAATCAAGCAAAGATTTAATTTTTTAGAGCAGTCCCTGACCAATTTCCATTTTAGTTGAGTGGTGAGAGTTTGAACCTCCATTTTTATAGAAGCTCCATTTTTCTAGTCCAAAACCAGTTTCCATTTTAGTTGATGAAGTAGTGAGAATTGTGAACACTTCAATGTGGTCAATATGAAGTTCAATTTTCCTATGTCCTTTAGCAAACACCTGCTTCAAGCCTTCAAAGACTCCATGGCTCTGCAACCCCTGCTTTGTGAATACCTATGTGTTTTGAAAATCCACCTCTCCAAACTCCATTGGTGTCTCAAATCAATCCACCACACCCTGCTTCTCCTTCTCGTTTAACCGCTCCATCTATTGATCTATATTAAGCCTAATCTAGTCATTATCTAGTGGTGCCCATTTTATTTGCTGTATTTGTCTTTGTCTACTCGTGGCTCTCTAGTCTCTACGACATGCCAATGACCCCACTATATCCTCCAATTCAAGGCCATAAACTAGCTCCTCATAGTTGTTGAATCAGATGAAAATCTTTTTATATAGAAAGGTTTTAGGTGTATATATTTAGCTTCTTGATTTTGGGATGGCTTACTTATGGTATGAAAAGTGAGAAGTGTCGACAATTGCTTTTCTTTTTGCTTCATTTCTCAATATCATTGATAAATCCCAACTCTCAACTCAACATGGTGTGCATTCCTTGATAAATCCTTACTAACAAGTTAATTAACGCTGTGAAAAAATTGCGATAACAATAACTTATTGATAAAATATAATTAGTTAATTACAACAACTGCATAAACATACATAACATATCATAATCCAAAACACCAGATCTAAAACAGTAGCAAAATAGCAATAATCATAACAAGAAACTGAAATCAAGCACATGCGCAAGAACTATCAGCCACAACAGAATCTTCCCCATCACTCCTGAACAACAAATAACCAATCGCAAGACCAACGACAATCGCTATAAACACGCCGCCGTTAAACGACATAACAGCCAACATCAAGAAATACCCGATCGCCGAGCTCAACCCGAACAGAACCGCTCCGGCGACTCTCACGCCTAACTTAGCTCCACTTCCGGCGAACGTCCGTCGTAGAAGAGGCGCTTCGATCTGCGCCGGAAACGGCTTCCCGGAGGCCAAGAGCTTGAGGCGAATACGGCGATTCTCGAGCAACTGGTAGAAGATGGAGACGATGAGACAAGCGAGTAGACTCGTGATGTAACCCGTCCATGAATCGGTTTTCCATGAATCGAAGAGGAGAGTTACTTTTTTGCTCCAATAGAAGGTCATGTGCATCATCTTCGCTCACTTTTTTTTTTTGAACTTCGAAGGGTTTGATTGAACCACAAAAAAAAATTCTGTTGCTTTCTTTTCTTCTATTGATTCTTTGTTGTTGTACTTTTTGTTGCGTTGCTTCTTAGTTACGCTGTTGTTATTCCCAAATTGCCCTCGCTGTGGGGTATTTTTCGAAGGTTAATTACGAAATTTTGCTGATAAAACAAACAGGTAGTACATAGAGTATATCTTTTTTTTTATAACTGCAGGTGGACTGAGTCCACCACAAAAAACAGGTAGTACATAGAGTATATCGAACTTCCCCGATCTTGAACTCTGTGGTACTTGTACTACAAAGTCGTCTGGTAGCAGTAATTTTAAATGTATTTAAATCCTCAATTACCGGATTTTGTACAATTATATACTCTTTGAAGTAATTATATGGACAATTATTTTTCATGTCGGAATATATGTATAATTTTCTTCTTTTAATATTAGTAATAAATCCGTGCATACGTACGGGTTCTGTTCGGTTACGCGAATTTGGTTACATTATTTATTTTAAATAAAATTATTAAAAAAGAAAAAAATTTAGATAAATAATTGATTATTTTGTATATAAAATATTTAGAACAATAATGGATTTTTTCCCGTATACCATTTTTGGATTAAAAATATTTAATCATAAATAACATTTCTCGTATATAAAAATATTAAAGTCAATAATAGATTTTTTTCGTATACAGACTTCATTTTTGTTTAGGTATCATTTACAAAAATATTTGGATCAATAGTAAATTTCGTATATAAAAATATTTAGATAAATAATAAATTTTTTCCCGTATACTATTTTTGAATAAAAATTATTTGGGTCATAAATACCATTTTTCGTAAATAATATATTTTTTTTATACAAATATTATTTTTGTTTGGGTATCATTTACAAAAATATTTGAATCAATATTAAATTTTCGTATATAAAAATATTTAGATCAATAATAGATTTTTTTCCGTATACAAACTTCATTTTTGTTTAGGTATCATTTACAAAAATATTTGGATCAATAGTAAATTTCGTATATAAAAATATTTAGATCAATAGTAGATTATTTTCCGTATATAATTTTTGAATAAAAAATATTTGGATCATAAATACCATTTTTCGTAAATAATAAATTTTTTCCGTATACAAATATTATTTTTATTTAGGTATCATTTACAAAAATATTTGGATCAATATTAAATTTTCGTATATTAAAATATTTAGATAAATACTATATTTTTTGAATAAATTTTTCCCGTATATCATTTTTTACTACAAAATATTTCGATCATAAATACCATTTTTCGTATATAAAAAAATATATATCAATAATAGTTTTTTTTGTGGAAGAAAGAAGTGAGAAAGTGATGAAAGAGAAAAAAATAGAGAATGGAGAGAGACTTGATAAGTTTGATAAAATATAAGAGTTGTATTATTTTAATAATAAAATTAAGAACTTTATGGTGCAAAGACAAAAAACCACAATTTTATATATTTTTTTATGTATCTAAAATAAGCATATAAAATTAATAATTATCGCTTTTTAGTTTTAAATACAATTTTAATTTTTATATTTCGATTCTATCCTCTAATTAATATTTATTTCACTCATTTTGCATTTATGATAATTTGAATACATCAATAAAAAAATAAGAATAGTTTGATAAACATACTATTATCTTTATTTCATTTATCACATTTTTTTAATTCGTGTGAAATGAGCGACTATGATAATTATTTTAGAACGGATAGAATATTAATTAAGCTAATTATAATATTAATTAAATAATTAAAATATGAAGGAAAAAAAAGAATTTATAATATACACAGAAAATAATGCTTATATATATTACACTTGTATAAATCTATTATCTATCTATTATTAATATATTAATATATAAAAGCAAAAGTACCTGGAAATTCCACTTAAAGCCCTCTGATAAAAGTACTAAAACTTTTCTTATTCTATGGGTAGAAAAGACTTTTAGCAAAATAACTCAATATTATTGATTTGACATTTATTACTGCTGATGTGTCGCTCTCTTAATTTTTGTTGATATTGTATATTTTATTTATTTATTTATCCAAATATACACATTCCAAAACATTAATAGTCCTATTAAATGTTAATGTTGAATACATAGATTCATTCCATAATTTGGAACAATAGGTTTTACGTCTTTGAAAACCTAAAACCCTCCATATATAATTTGGAACAATAGGTTTTACGGAATTTCCAAAATAAATTATATATTATTGTTCAACTATTCGCCCAGTAATAATCTAAAATCACCCATATATACTGAATATTTCCTTGCAGAAGAATTTCCAAGTAGTGTTGATGGCTGGAATAACATAAAGCTGAAGAAGAATCTTGGTAGCTATTGATGAAGAATATGAGAGCATTTACGCTCTAACATGGAGTTTGAAGAAGATTGCACAGGCAATTAATTCGTATAGTTGATTGTGATTAATCCGTTGTAAACTCTCTTAATTAATTAATTAATTAATTTGTGTAATATGTATATTTGTGTTTTATTTCAGGATGTCTTTTTCTCATCTGATGTTACGACAACGAAGGAGAAGTATAGCCAACAAGTTGTTGAGTTTGTTTTAGAGCAAGACAAGTTAATCTGTAACGACGTGCAAAATGTAAGTAAGGTATATTAATAAATTATGGTTAACTAATTATTGTTATTTTTTTGTTGGAGTTAGTTATACACATATTTGAATTATAAAATTAATTCGTCGATTTTGGATATTGATTAATGGTAGGGATTTTATGGGAAGTGTGAGCAACCACTATGCACAGAATGTGAAGTGTCCTGTTTTGATATGAAGGAGATAAATAATAATATTTAATGAATTTTTGCTTTTTTTTTTTTTTTTTGTTTTTTCATGTAAATATATAAATACTTTGTGACGTGTAGAATTGGGATATGATGTTTGTGTATGTTGACTACTTGACTTTAAAGGGTGAAAATATATATTTGTGGTTTTATTAGAATGATGAAATATTAATTTTGATGAAATATTAATTTTGATGAAATGAATCTATACTGTTTGACTGCTTTTAGGAGGTTCGAAATTGTGGTTGCAACAAGTTTGATAGCAAGGGTATAGATGTTTATTATGAATTCAATGTAGAAGATCTTGATATAAATTATTTTCCTCTTTTGTAATAATTCGTATTTTTTTAACATAAATCAAGATTTTTTATTTAGTAAGTATGCTGATAAATAGCTAATGTGTAAAGTATCTTAATAATAGTAATTTTTTATCCTGTAATTCTATTGTTTTTTTGGGATGGTAGGTTTTTTATTTTAGGAAATGACGTGAAGTTGTAATATTTGTAGCACTTGACAAAGTGAATTAAGTTATGTTGTGTAATGTACGTAAAAAAATTTGTAGTTTAATTATTTTTTTAAACAATTTTAATCGTCAAGATTTGTTTATGATTAATCTATAAATGAAATTGTGTGAATGTTTATGATTTATACAACACGTTTTATTATGTAGAATAAATATTTTTTAAAAATTAATGAAATTTTTTTCATTATTTTTAATAAAAAAAATTTCCAAATAAATTAGTAATTACCAACTTTTTTTAATTATTATAAAAATATCTGTACTAATTTTTAGATAACCGAAATTAAACATTGCTTTTATAACTATTTTGAATTTTTAAAATAATATAAAATATATTAACTATACTATTTACTATTATTTAATTCAATTCAATATGATATATCAGTTAGAAAATATGTGAAAATAATTTTTTAAGTATTAAAGAATAAAATGAATGTTTTTAATGGGAGAAAATTCATTTCCTTTTAGAATTTATCTTAATTTGTAATAATAACACTTATTTGTCATTGATTATATATTAAAATATATGAGACATAAAATTCTATATACGAGAAAAACTTTTATATACGAGAAATTTCCGAATAATTTAATAATAAACGTTATTTTTATATACGAGAAATTTTTGAATAATTTAATAATAAACTTTATTTTAAATATGAGAAAAAAGAATTGTTGATCCAATTTTTTTATAAATAATGTTATTTAAATATACATGAAAAAGTTTGTTGTTGATCGATTATAAACTGTTATTGTTATTTTCGATCAATCTAAAATAATATAATCCTAATTTAATATGTCCCGATCAAATATTTTAGTATACAACAAAAAAAAATATAATATATATTAATGAATCCAAAGATTTACTTTCGTTAATTAACCAGAATATGGTAACTAAAATTTTAAAATTATTTAAGTATTTAATGTTGTTTATATACTTTAGTATCTACTTAAATTAGAATGAATGATGAGACATTATATTTAATTTTTTGTTGCAATTTAGTTATAAATATAATATGTATTTTTTATTTATTTGATTTTTATCAAATCATATCTAATGATTTAGTTTTGCAAAATTGTTTTTTTTAACATAGTGTTAATAAGCAGATATTAGTTTACCGATTTAAATTTTAATTGGTAAAATAAAAATTGATAAATATATTTTCAAAAATAAATTACAAATATTTTTTAATTAGTAAAATAAAAATTGATAAATATATTTTCACTGATAAATTACAAATTTTTTTATAAACGGGAAAAAGTAAAATTCTACTGTTGATATAATTGATAAATATTTTTATAAACGAGAAAAGTCTACTATTTATATAATTGATTTAATAAACGAGAATAAGTTACATTTTTTTATAAACGGGAAAAAAGTCTGTTGCTGATACAAATATTTTTATAAACGGACATATGTTACAAATATTTTTATAAACGAAAAAATTTTATTGTTGATACAATTATTTTTATAAACGGGAATAAATTACAAGTAATTTTATAAATGAGAAAATTCTACTATTAATACAATTATATTTATAAACGAGAATAAGTTACAAATATTTTTATAATCGTGAAAAAGTATATTAGTGATACAATTATTTTTATAAACGGGAACAAGTTACAAATATTTTTATAAACAAAAAAAACTACTAATTATTTTTATAAACGGAATAAGTTAAAAATATTTTTATTAACTGAAAAAGTCTAATGTTGATACAATTATTTTTATAAAGGCACAAACGGGTTCTAAGTGCTTATATTGGATCAAATAAGTATATTGTTGTTACAAATATTTAATAGTACTACTTGCATCAATGCATAAAGGTTGTTACATATTATTAGTTTATATTTGTGATTATGTGAATGTTTAAAACTGACAAATAAGATATTGCAACATGTAATATGAATCCAGACGGAACCCGTGCGATAGCACGGGTCGCACGGGTATCTTACTAGTAAGAAGAAAAAAAAAGTAAGTGCATAGTATTTCAAACAACATTTTAAAAAAGAGAAATGAGGATGCACTTTATAACACGAAATTATATAGTATATTTGATTTGATTTACATAAGTAATGTTTGTATTTTCTTTTAATTATTTTATTTTATTTTAGTATTATGCTTGTATATATGCTTGTTGATTTACATCATTGTACCATATACTTTGGCTATGCTTCCATTTTTGTATATATCATTGTTGAACTAACCCCGCATGCATGAGATATTCATCCATCATCACATCATACTCATACATACATGATATGATCTTGAGGTATGTCAGCCCTTTTATTCATCAAACTTTTATACTTGAGTTGTTCATATACATTGATATCTTAACTCACCTTTAATTGTATCCATGATACACATGACATGTATCACACACCACTTGAGATACTCACCCTTAATGCTTGCTTGAGATGTTTGATTCATCATCGTTGCTTAAATCCAAAGGAATGGGATAGTATTGACTAAAATTGTCAAGATACTCACTCTCTTTTCCTCCTCTTTTACTTAGTGTTTTGTATTGCTAAAGCTTAGCACTTTCTCCTTGTTTTTTAAACCTAGTTTTGTATTGTTAAAGCTCAACCTCTTTTAAACCTAGTTTTGTATTGTCCAAGATCACCTTTGACTTTTAGGAAATTTGGTCAACCATGGAATTTTGAAGATCAAAATCATGAATATGAGATAATTGAAGTCATTTGATAGAGAAAAATCAAGAAAATCAACCAAGGAATCAAAAGTCAAAATTAGGGTTTTTGACTTTTTATGAAGAAATTACATGTTTTATGCTCAACTTCGAATGGTCAAAACTTCTTCATTAAGCAACCAATTTTTGGGCTCCAAATTTCAAATTGAAAAGGAAGTGTGGATCTACAACTTTGTCGTTTTGAAGATTTTTCCAAAAATGAAAGGATTTCAAGTTATGAAGCCATGAAGTTGCTGATTTTTTCCAACACTTAGAAAAATTTCAAGAAGGCAGATTTGTTCTTCAAAAGTAAGCAACTTTGAAGCCAATTTCCATCAAGATCCCTTGAGAATTTGAGAAAACTTCAAACACCAAAGTTTTAAATGATGCTTAGGGCTTTCCAAAAAGATATAAGAACTCATTCATAGCATGTGTGAGCTGGGAGTTTCGAATTAAAGAAGAAGGCACCAACCACCATGGAAGTTGTTTTCAAGGTCTTTCTCATGTTCAAACTATGTCCAAAACCAATCCATACCTCTACAAACCTCTCTGCAGCCTACATTACCTATAAATCTCCCCATAATCTAAGAATTACATAAGTCCTTAATGTATTACACAAAGATTTGAGGTATTGTTCATTGCATTATACCACTTATGGATGAATTTGTAAAAAGTCACTTAGCCATTTTGATAAAGATAACCTTTCTTCAACCACTCTTGATTAAAGTTTGCTGAACTGATTTTGCTTGGATATTAATTCATCTAAAGAACAGAATTAATCCCTAATCTCTGCAAAGCACGGTCTATCTCCTTGATTCACTATTTCCTTCACCAAGAAGCAATCGATAACTTTTGGAACTTGTAGAAACCAAATGACCAAACCAGCTTCCAAGTTGAACCAAGACAGATTTTTGCAAGTTACATGGACAATTTGCAACCTCTATAAATAGAGAGATGCAAGCCTTAGAACAAGACACACTAGAATTTGCACAAAAACTTCCATTATTGCAAGCTCTCAAGCGAAACTTTCGAATTCCTCCCTCTTTGCAAGTTCCTTGCAAATTAACCATCCACACACCTCACATATATCATATAGAAGCTATCGAAACCATAAATCCACTTCTGTAACACCTCCTCTAACATTCAACAATTCTCACTCTTGGGATTTGCAACTTGAGTTGACCAGAGAAATCCATGAGGTTTCAAAGCAAAGTAGTTATCCCATGATAAATTCGAGAAGGTCCCAGGAAGCTTTCCACATCATCAAACCACTTCTGGAAGTGCTTGAATCTAGTTCTCGATCTCCCCTACAGAGGTAAGCTTCTCCGAACTTGAACTCCTTTATTTATGTTCCATTTTGAATAAAGCTCAATTCTATGTTGTTTAGAATCGTGTAAGGATCATTAACTCGTATTAGTTGTCATTTATCATTGGTATATGTAATTTAATTTGAATTTGAAATCTAGGGTTCTTAGTGTTTTCTGGAAAATTAAATAGTTACAGGTTAAATAAATTCATGAATGATACATGGTTGAATTCGTGATGAAAAAATACACAAGTTTCATGTTTGCAATTTTGCATTAGGTTGAGAATTGAAGGATTCACGTTTTCTAAAATTTGAATGTTCAAAGGTTGAATATGAAGTTCATTTTTGAACTTTGAAACTTGTTTTAAAATATACTTAAGGGTTTGTGTTTTAGTAAACAGATGTATAGTCACCCTAGTGGTAGAGAGTGCACCTTTAGTCATTTACCATGCCCAAGGTATGGGGTTCGAATCCCCCTCGCCCCATACGTTTATGATATTTTTGATTGATTTAATGCATTCCTGGATTGTTTTCATATTTATTTTCTTAAACCCATTACTCTATCACCATGGGCACATGGCCCAGTGGTAAATCTTTTCACCCTTGAAGACAAGGGCCTGACTTCAAGACTTATGGAGGCCAAAACTATTTTTTCATCACTTGTTTTTTATCCATTTATTTCACAAGTTTTAATTTTTGTTTAATATAACAAATCAATTCATTTTCACTTGATTTTTTGTACACTCTTTATTTATGTGATATATTTTGTGAATAAATTTTAAAATCCCAAAAATATTATTTATTTCATCGTCTTTTAATTAAATTAAAAGTAGTACTTTTTATGCCTTTAAAAGACCTTTAAATCAAATGTTCTCAAAATGATTTCTTCACCAAACATCTTGAACAAATTTGTGTGATTCTTCTAGGACTAACTCTAGCTTTTTATGAAGCTCGCAACACGACCCTTTAGTTGTTCATCTAGGTTTTATACAACTTTATTAAGAGGTTAGGTTAGTATATATAACCAAAACCCAAATTCAAGAACCTTTGATCTTTTGATTTTAATGCAAATACCATGTTAATATTAACTTGATTGCCATGATCTCTCCTTGTTTATCCACTTGTATATATGCTTGTTGATTTACATCATTGTACCATATACTTTGGCTATGCTTCCATTTTTGTATATATCGTTGTTGAACTAACCCCGCATGCATGAGATATTCATCCATCATCACATCATACTCATACATACATGATATGATCTTGAGGTATGTCAGCCCTTTTATTCATCAAACTTTTATACTTGAGTTGTTCATATACATTGATATCTTAACTCACCTTTAATTGTATCCATGATACACATGACATGTATCACACACCACTTGAGATACTCACCCTTAATGCTTGCTTGAGATGTTTGATTCATCATCGTTGCTTAAATCCAAAGGAATGGGATAGTATTGACTAAAATTGTCAAGATACTCACTCTCTTTTCCTCCTCTTTTATTTAGTGTTTTGTATTGCTAAAGCTTAGCACTTTCTCCTTGTTTTTTAAACCTAGTTTTGTATTGTTAAAGCTCAACCTCTTTTAAAATCAACTCATGGTTTTGTATTGTTAAAGCTCAACCACCACTCTTTAAAAATCATCTTTGCCTTGTATTGTTAGAGCTTGGCACCCTTTTAAAACTTGTTAAGTATTATTAAAGCTTAACATTTTAAAAACCCATTGAGTGTTGTTAAATCTCAACACCCAAAAAGAATTGTGTCACTTGGCTCTTTTTATTTTCCTTTTAAGATGAACTACAAATTCTCTGAATTCTCTATTGCACTTAAGGGGTCTGTAGGCACAAGATGCGATATCTAGCCGAACACACTTTTAATAAAACGTATTTTCCCACCATCCCACTCTATTTCACAAAACAAAAGCCGTTTATAATAACAATAAAAATAATATATTTTCAAAGAGGTTCTTGTATAGTGCTACATATGTGAGGGGTGCTAATACCTTCCTCATGCATAACCAAGCTCCGAACCTAAGGTCTTTGTTTGTTTTATTAGTTTTGTTTTAAAAACTTCTTTGGGTTTTATTTCGCTCGTTTTCCCATTTCCTTTGGAAACAATAAAACGCGGGGGCGATTTTCACTAAAATACGAGATGAGTCAATCCAATGGCTTCAGTCTCAAATTTTCACTGCTACACTTTGTTTATGTTTTTTGATACTTTGTTCTCTGATACTTTGTTCATGTTTTATGATACTTTGTTCATGTTTTCTATTGAAGTGTATGTACCCTCTGAATGTTTCATACTACCATGTTTTATTTGTATACCTTTATGTCTAATGTTCTACTAAGTATGTTCAAGTTCTGCTTCTAACTTTCACCTATGTTAAAAAGTTTCAATGTTTTGGTACCAATGTGGATCCTTCTCTGTTTGAGCTTCTAACTTTAACTATGTTCAAGTTATGCTTCCATGATTGTTGCTCATTTCATACTTTATGTTGTTCATGTTTTGCAATGAAGAATGTAAAGGCCTCCCATATTTATCGGTGACTTGAAACACAAGATCAAAATATGGAAGATGTCCATTCGCATTGTCGACCTCTGTATATTTACAAAACGCAACAGCCAACAACATCGTGAGTTGGTTATATAAGATGCAAAGGTCATTATTACATCCCATTCATTGGTAAGATTATTTATTTTCAATTAACAACCCCCTCATTATCTTCTTTGTTGTATTATGTAGCGAGAACAAATACAAGTCATGATATGCAGTAGAGAATTCAAGGAGTGGCAAGCCAAACTCAGTGAGTATAACACTTATATGTTGTATAACGGTGAGCTTGTGGTGAATTCTTCGCAGTACAAGGTTTGTGACAACAAACTGATGTTTTTGTTTAGTGGCGGTACAAATGTATCCAAGATTGAAATTCCTGACTTCCATCCACATGAATAACAGATCAAATGTCTTGACATCGTGAGTGACATCCTGAGTCTGTCATACCAGAATTTCATATCATTTATAGTTAAACTTGATCAAATAAACTTCCCTTTTGCACACCGGGTTAGACGAAAGTTGTTTTAACCGTCGGCCAGAAATAAGTCTTACCATGCATCATTTATAAGTATTATCTCACTCTTATTCTTAATTACATCTCTATAACTTCACAAAACTTAGGCGTTGGAGTGCTAACATTGCAGGTTATCTCCGCTCCTCCATACAAGTATCGTGGCTACATTCCAAACTTGTTTTACAGTATCACAACTACAATATTAATTATAGAGATAATCTACGAGTCTATTCAGAGTATAATTGTTTGCAGAGATAATCATTCTTTTTTCATAAGATGATTTCTTTCCTTAGTTGTAAGTTTTTTTCTTTAATATGTGCAATAGATTTAGATTCACCAAAATTGACAGTTCCATCTAAATCCATAAATTTCTTACCATTAGTTTGTTCGTTTAATCCTAAAGGAACAACATGAATATCATGAATAAAAATATTGTCAACCTTTTTTATGGTTAAAAAAAATCCTTTTTTGTTGCCTACGTTTTGACTTCCCTCAAACTTGGATGGTTTGTCAAAGACTTTAGCAGAAGTACCAATAATTTCTTCGGTAGCAATGTTAGTTTGAAATGTCTTAGACTTGTTGTTTTACAATTTTAAAAATATGTCACAAAAAAAAATTACCAGATCGAGACATGTATTAGGTCGCCTCTGGATAAAACAATTTAATTCTTAATTGTATAATTACTACTACACGGTAAACAATCATTGTGAAAAACACACTTAAATTATGGTCGTTTGACCATTCTAAGTAGGGGTGGCAAACGGGCATGCCCGCCCCGTTTAGGCCCGCCCCACAAAAGCCCGCGAAAAAACGGGGCGGGGCGGGCTTTTTTAAGAGTGCGGGTCTAAAACCTTGCCCTGCAAAAAAATGAGGGCGGGGCGGGGAAAGCCCGCGGGCATTTCGGCTTTTTAGGCCTAAAAATAGTAAAATTTTATGAAAAAACAAATGCCCGTAAAAGCCCACAAAAAAACGGGGCGGGGCGGGCACATTAAAGAGAGCGGACCTAAAACTTTGCTCCGCCCCGCGAAAAAGTGCGGGTAAAACGGGCTTTCCCCGCGGGCCGGGCCCGTTTTGCCACCCCTAATTCTAAGTAATTTCTTAGTTTCGGAGATTTTAATAATGGTCGTTTGACCACTCTAAAAATTTATCGAATGATGAGACATTCCAATAATTTTTCTCAAAGAATTTAATAATGGCCGTTTGATTTCAAATGAAAAATTTAAATAATTCTCTAAATAAAATTCAAGAAATATCCAAAAGATTTAATGAGTAGAACGAAAAAGAGAAAAATTTGACACTTCAACAACTTGAAAACACAAAATAAATAAAAAATGAGAAAAGAAAAACTCAAAAACTCATAAATAATTTTTTATGTATTTCATTTTTAATATAATGTTAAAAACTAAATTTGATAAGTTAAGCTATGTGGAACATAAAATTTTCTAGATTGACACACACATAATTTTTTAATAATGTAGGGCTTCAATTTTTTTTTTTCCAAATTCTTCTTCAAATTAAAATTTTAACATGCTCCAACATCTCTAACTAATATGATCCTTTATTAAGGATGATAGACAGACCCAAACCCACAAAACCTTGCATTAAAATTTGTCTTTTAATACTTCATTTGGATTGGGAATGCATCCAACCAAATTTGCAATTCGATTTAATTTTCAAAATATAGTATTAATCAAACAGTACTCATACCATAGTTGTACTTGTACCTATACATGATATATTAAAATTGTATTTGTTGAAAGACTAAATTTACAAATTAACCTTGAATGCATTTGCATTCCGCGTTGCAATTACAACGCAAACTTTATTTGGCGAAAACATGTAGAAAAATGAGATTGATGCCGTGGAAAGAGCATGAATCGATGTAAACTTAACAAGTTACGAACACTCGCAATTGTGCAAATCAAATTAACAAACTTTAAAACATACCAAATGCGAAAGAAACCAAATAATTCAATAACAAAACTAAGTACCAGTACCAATTTACCAGTAACGAAACAAAATGAAGTAACATCTGTTAGATTGAAGTCAATAAACAATCAAATAGAAACAAACCCAATTAACCTAGAACTAAATTATCACAAACAACACTAGAAAACACACACACCATGATTACAACAATTGAACCTTAACCCTAACTTGTCTCTCCCTCTTTCACTCCCTGTGTTGTTCCTCCATTCACTCCATTCACTGTAGAAAAACACCTCCGCGATCTACCAAAACTCAAACCTTCTTTCCTCGGCGAATCCAACGACCTAAAGATAAGATGTTTCACAGCAAGAATCAAATCGATATCAGATTTTTCAGGAGGACTCGAAGTTAAAGCTCTGAAATTCATGTGCCGCTTAACCGCTTCATCAGTGCTAATATCTTTCTGCGATTTCATCGTTTCTTCTTTCACAGCCTCTACGCATAAACCGCAAATCCAACGGCCATGGTAACACTCACTAACACGATCAATGTACGGCTTTGTACACTCCTCCGTTAAGCCGCAACAGTAACACTTGACGGTTTCAATCGAAGCCATCACAATTCAGAAACCTGAGAAACAAAACAAAAAACAACAAAGATTACTTTATATTTATTTATTGATTAAATTAATGACGATTATTAATACAGTTTCAAATTTTGAAAATTTGAAACGTGAGTAACGGATGATTTTAGAGAAATTAATGTAGTATGAGTTATTACCTTATTGAATTTGGAAGATTGTGAAAATAATGATGGTGCAATTATCGCTCCTTTTCCCACTCAATATCGCCGCCGAATAACAGAGCACTAAATAAGGTATGGTGCATTTCAGAGCCCTAATTGGCTTTCTGGAATACAGTACTATTTTTTATTTTGATTTTGAATTCTAATTTCACACATGCTGCAATGGTCTTATATATAAGAGTAGTAATGTGTGTGCATATAATATGTTGTGTTTTTATTTATTTATTTAGGAAATTAGAAAAGATAAGCTCGTGTGGAAAATGCAACATTTGGTAATGATTAATTAGCGCTTTGGTTGAAGTGATACGGTGAGTCCTATATTACGCCACGTTGATTGTGGCGTTGATGGAATATGGGAAGATACGTGGCGTTGTGGGATTTGTGGGGAAGGGGTTTTACTGTGATGGGTAAGACGGCAGGTTTGTTTTCTATTATGGAGTTGCGGCTTAAAGTAGGAGTGGTCCATTGACTATTTAACATTGACAACTGTCAAGATAATTACGGTTACATTATGGAAAACGTGCATTTCACGAAATAATAGTACTGTTTTTGTTTATGAGCTAGTAGGCTTCTATGGTCACAAAAACTTTGGTACAAAGCTTAAGCAAACTTAGAAAGAAGCAAAATTTTATTTTGTTTTTTTAATTATTTTTTATGTAATTAATGTCAATTTAGAATCAACACTAAAAAATATTTTACACATGAGATATACTATATATTCACCTAAAATCTTAAAGTTATAGACATATGAATTATCTCAGTTATAAAGTGTTCATCTTTCAATTTTTAATCATCGAGATATTTTTCCCTCATACTTGATTCTCAATAATTAGAAAAATAAAATATAAAATTAATATTGGGTGAACATATATCTGCCAACTCAAAAGATTGGATAAAATTACCTTTAGTGTAAAATATAACTTTTTGCGATGGATAGAGAAATTTTCTCCTTAATATTTTTGTAACATAGTATGTTTTTAAAATTTTATATTTAGTATGAGTATAAAAATTAACTTTCTATTTATAGGGTGCTATATTCTCTTAATATTGCACTAAGTGACTATCACGGTAATGTCATCGAAGCAACTCTCTAGGATTCTTTTGCTTCAAAATTATTTGACTTTTTCAAATCAAATTCAAATGGCACTCCTGCCATTATTGTGCTAACCCATGGTTGGTGCAAATCAAGTGCAGATAAGCCCCTGTGTTTTCTAATGTTTTCTAACTTCAGGTTCATGTATTGGTAAAACATATTTTTTTAACTTAAGTGGTGCATACATTGGTAATTAATCTTTTGCACTTTCTTACCGCTACAAGCAAACCAACTTTGTCAAATGCATAGAATGGAAATAAACTACTCATCAACTATGGTCATCCAGAAGTTAATGATTACAGAACTAAGTAACATTCTTTTATTATACATATCAAATCATGCAGTGTTCTATATATGTATAGATATCATAACAGTTACAATATTTCATGTTGGGCTCTTATCAACCATGCCCGCAGATTTCTCAAAGTTTGTCGCAAACATCTGAATATAGTAAGTTTTGATCCAACTCCGGAGAATTCGAGACTATCTCTGAAATTAAGGGACAACATCAGGTTTCTTTAATAATTCCTTGGATTTATGAATTCAATACCATTCATGTTATATACTTATATCTATGGTTAACGTCTTCCAATGTACATAACAAGAACTGTTTCTGCATAACCACACTACTATGAGGTTTAAGACTGCATAATCTGGATGGTACTATAATTGTTGTTCAGGATGCAACATGTCACTAAAAGATCCAGATCAACCATTTCACTGCGACTGTGGTGGACCCAATAACATCAAAGTCACAAAGTAAGCCTTAAACCATCATTTTCTGATTGTTTGATGAAAAAATATATGCAGCTCCTGACTGCCTGTGATATTCATTGATATTCTCTCTATTCTTTTTGTAGATACAAACTTGAAATTGATGTTCAACACAACGACCATGTTTGTACCTTCATGTTTTGGGATAAATATTGTATTCCAATAGTTGGAATGACTGCTGTCAAATTGAGGGCTATAATGAAAGAAGTTTGACTTCTCTTTTGATGCCTTATTTTATCATGCTAAATGCAGACCTATAACATTTTTTAATTTGTTATTTAGGCTGGTGAAGATCACCCACAAATATATCATACTTACTTTGATGTTCTTTTGAAGAAAAATATGGCTTTCCGTGTGAAGTACAACACAAACTTTGGTTAGTGCTCCATTGTCATGTTTAATTCTGATGAACAAATATACATAAGGATTGACGAATTCTTTAACCCAAACGAGGTATGCTTTTACCACTATACTCTTGTCTAAAGTCACTAATTTTAAAAAAAATGTATTTTTATCCGAAATTTCAAAAAAATAGTTGATTTTAAAAAATTTCCGTAAATTTTTATCGAAAATTGTGAAAAAATTACTAGTATGTTTTTTTCAAAAAAAAAATATTGTACTACCAAAAAATTTTCGATAGTACAATTTTTTTTTAAAAAAAAATATATACCGAAAATTTAAGGGGTGTCCAGAAATATCATGTTTCATCCCCCACTAATTTTTTTAGAGTAATTTTAAAATAAAAAAATATGGAGGGTGACATATATAATAAAAGGGGGTGGCATGTTAAATTTTCGTATCCTATTGGTTAACGCTAACTGGAATAGATATAAAGAACTGAATTATATATTTTTTTTACAAAAGAACTGAATTATATATTTTTTTTACAAAAGAACTGAATTATATTAAAAAGATAGTTTATTTGCAGTTTATGACTAGCTTCTATAAGTTATTTTTATAACTGGGAAATTGGTTGACAATCCCATAATACAGCACTGTGTGATGTCCCTCCAATTTCAAACGGTAACGGTAACAACTAACAACCATTGTTCAGACTTCAGAGAATGAATCACAAAGTTGATAATGCATTTGCACCACCGTTTGCGACCCACTTCCACTCTCAAGAAACCACTCACCCAACGCCTTCACTCCCATTCCCATTCCCATTCACACCCTCCCTCTCTTCCTCCTCAATGGTTTTCCATCCTCCGCCACGCCATCGCCCAATCCGATTTACTCCTCGGACAACGCACTCACGCCCGCATTTTAACTTCCGGCCAAACCCCCGACCGTTATCTAACCAACAACCTCATCACCATGTACGCCAAGTGCTCCTCTCTTTCTTCCGCACGTAAACTGTTCGACATAACGCCTGACAGAGACCTCGTCACTTGGAACGCTGTTCTGGCCGCGTATGCTCATACCGGAGAGCTTCCCGAGGGAGACAGAGCTCATGAAGCCTTTCATCTTTTCCGTCTTCTCCGTCAATCCGTTGTGCTCACCACTCGTCATACTCTGTCACCTCTCTTCAAGTTATGCCTCCTCCATGGTTCTCACCCCGCTTCTGAGACTCTTCATGGTTATGCTGTTAAGATTGGGTTGCAATGGGATGTTTTTGTCGCTGGTGCTTTGGTTAATATATATGCTAAGTTTGGAAGGATTAGAGAGGCGCGTGTTTTGTTTGATAGGATGCCTGTTAGGGATGTGGTGTTATGGAATGTGATGATGAAGGCTTATATTGAAATGGGTATTGGAGATGAAGCGTTGGTTCTTTTCTCTGCGTTTCACAGAAGTGGACTGCGTCCGGATTGCATCAGTGTTCATACTATTCTCATGGGGTTTGGTAAAAAAACTGTTTTTGAAAGGGAGTTGGAGCAGGTTCGAGCTTATGCAACTAAGTTGAATATGTGTGATGATGATTCTGATGTTGTTGTTTGGAACAAGACTTTGTCTTTGTGTCTCCAAGCAGGTGAAGCGTGGGAAGCTATTGATTGCTTTAGAGATATGATCAAATTGAGTGTACCATGTGATAGTTTGACTTTTCTTGTGATCCTCTCTGTGGTTGCCAGTTTGAACCATCTTGAACTGGGAAAGCAGATTCACGGTGCTGTTATGAGGTTGCGATGGGATCAATTTGTCTCTGTTGCGAATAGTGTTATTAATATGTATGTTAAGGCTGGTTCTGTTTACTATGCAATAAGTATGTTTGGTCAGATGAAAGAAGTGGATTTAATATCATGGAACACTGTCATATCTGGTTGTGCTTTGAGTGGTTTAGAGGAGTATTCCTTAAGGTTGTTCGTTGATTTATTACGGAGTGGACTGTTGCCGGATCAATTCACCATTGCGAGTGTTTTGAGGGCTTGCTCCTCTCTTGAAGAAAGCTACTGTCTTGGTAGACAGGTTCATACTTGTGCTTTAAAAACTGGGGTTGTCTTAGATTCATTTGTTTCAACAGCTCTAATTGATGTCTATTCTAGGAGTGGAAAGATGGAGGAGGCTGAGCTTCTTTTTCATAACCGAGATGGATTTGATTTAGCATCTTGGAATGCTATGATGCATGGGTATATAGTGAGTGATAACTATCATGAAGCCTTGAGGCTATTTGGTCTAATGCATGCATGTGGAGAGAAAGCTGATCAGATTACTCTGGCGAATGCGGCTAAAGCTTCTGGGTGCTTGGTGGGGCTTCAACAAGGGAAGCAAATTCATGCTGTTGTTATAAAAATGAGATTTGATTTAGATTTGTTTGTAATCAGTGGTATTCTAGACATGTATCTAAAATGTGGAGATATGGAAAGTGCACGTAAAATATTCAGTGAGATTCCTTCGCCAGATGATGTTGCTTGGACCACTATGATTTCAGGGTGTGTGGAAAATGGGCAGGAAGAGTATGCTCTTTTTACATACCATCAGATGAGACTTGCTGGGACGCAACCAGACGAGTATACCTTTGCTACCCTTGTGAAGGCTTGCTCTCTTTTAACAGCACTAGAACAAGGGAGGCAGATTCATGCAAATGTTATGAAGTTGAACTGTGCTATGGATCCTTTTGTGATGACCTCACTTGTTGACATGTATGCCAAGTGTGGGAATATAGAAGATGCATATGGTTTATTTAGAAGAATGAATACTAAGAGTGTTGCCTTGTGGAATGCCATAATAGTAGGATTATCTCAGCATGGAAATGCCAACGAAGCTCTCAACTTTTTCAATGAAATGAGATCTAGGGGTGTAACGCCAGATAGAGTTACTTTCATTGGGGTCCTTTCTGCCTGTAGTCATTCCGGCTTGATATCTGATGCCTATGAAACTTTTTATTCTATGCAGAAAAACTATGGAATTGAGCCTGAGATTGAACACTATTCTTGTCTCGTTGATGCCCTTAGTCGTGCGGGGCGCATACAAGAAGCCGAGAAGGTGGTATCGTCAATGCCTTTTGAAGGTTCTGCAACAATGTATAGAACATTGCTTAATGCTTGTAGGGTTCAGGGAGACAAAGAGACTGGAAAACGCTTCGCAGAAAAGCTTTTTACCTTGGAGCCATCTGATGCAGCGGCTTATGTTCTCTTATCGAATATTTATGCGGCTGCTGACCAATGGGAAAATGCAGTGAGTGCTAGGAATATGATGAAAAGAGTAAAAGTAAAGAAGGATCCAGGGTTTAGTTGGGTAGATATAAAAAACAAGGTGCATTTATTTGTTGCTGGGGATAGATCACATGAAGAAACTGATTTGATATATAATAAGGTGGAGTATGTTATGGAGAGGATCAAAGAAGAAGGATATGTCCCTGATACAGAGTTTACACTTGTTGATATAGAAGAAGAAGATAAAGAGAGTGCTTTATATTATCATGGTGAAAAGCTAGCAATAGCTTATGGGCTCATGAAAACTCCACCATCAACCACATTGAGGATAATTAAAAACCTTAGAGTGTGTGGAGATTGCCATAATGCAATCAAGTATATATCAAAGGTTTTTGAGAGAGAGATTGTTGTGAGAGATGCAAATCGATTCCATCATTTCAGGAGTGGGATATGCTCTTGTGGTGATTACTGGTGAATATTTTTTACATTAATCATATTCCATTTTCCCCTTAATAATAATACTTATCAGCTAACTTACGCCTTCTCTAATAGTGGGTGTTAAGAGAGATTTGGATTGACTGCAGTAAAAAAACACCGTTTGTAAAGTTTAAATTAAACTCAATTTTATAACAATAACAATAATTAAAAGTAATCTTAAGTACATGAATATATAATTAAAAATGATAAAAATAAATAAAATCTCATAATTAGTAAAGTTTAAATTTTTTTCATCCTCATGCCTAAAATGTTCTCAAATATATTCCATCAAATTTGATTGAAGTTGTCGATAAATTTGTTATTTGCAAATATATATTTTTTTTTTTATAGTCTTGTTGTAAGATTTAGATGAAGACTGGTAAATATTTTGGTTGTTGTGACATTGCTATTTACATTATTATAAAAGTAATCAAAATCACCTCTATATGAGTATCGTTTTTTCTATAACAATCAAGTTGTGTAATATGATGCAAACATATATGGATGGTTGAGTTGAGTGTTTTCTTGTGCTAGGCAGGGCCGGCCCAATACAAAACGAGGTCTGAGGCGAATTTTAAAACGAAATTTAATATAAAAATAATTAAATTTTATTGATTAGATTTTTAAGTTTCAAAATTATTTTCTCTTTAAACGTTGTAGTTTGTAGTGACGCAACTTCAAATCGACGATATATCACATATTCTATTTTAATATTGAAATTCAACTCATTAGAAAGTTAGACTAAAAACTCAATTTTTTTTATTAAATTCTTCTCATTCATTTTACTTAATATATTTTTTCAATCGATAGGAAAATAATCCATTCCATCTTTTATTAAGATAATGTTGATCTTAAATAAATTTTATTAATTTTAATATTAACTATTATTATTATTGATATTATTATTAATCATATGAATTTTTGGCAGTTAATGGTAAAACAATTAAGCTTAAATATTTTTACAATCAAAACTATATGTAGTGTTAAATCCATTCTTATATGTAGTGCTATTTTTGTTGATTATCTCTTTAAATTGAATGATGGCCATTCAAAAGAATTCACTGCAATAGTGCAATATCTTTCTTTCTAAAACTTAAGCTACACAGCCTCACAAGCGTAGGCAAGTTTTCAATTTTTCAATGATCGCCATTAAAAAATGTACTAATATTTTATTATTAATATTTTATTATTAATATCAAAATTAAGTATTACTAATATAAAAGTTGGAAAAATTGGAGGCCCAAGGCAGTGGCCTAGGTGGCCTACCCCTTGGGCCGGGCCTGGTGCTAGGCACGCATTGGGTCACATATAATTGCAAACTAAATTTGAATCAATACAAATGTCCGCTCTACATTCTTTCTAGTCAATTCTTGATGTTGGACAAATAGTGTTCTCTTTTCTCTTCGCGACATTGAAAAAGTCTTGACAAATGTTGCAGACTCATGATATATAGATAATTCCCTATATTATATGGAGTCTTATTGATTGTATATTGCCTTGTGGGAGTTTGTCATTCAAAAATATATTGTATTGGTTTAACATGTTAATGACATTGTTTGAATCTACATTAAAAAATGCATGTCAAATCCACGTATCTATTGTGATGTCACAACTTCAAACATGATTGTGAGTTTACCATGATTACCTAAAAAAAATTATCCTTTTTATACAACTGGACAATTTTCTATTCCTAATGCATATAATCATTTGAACCTAACATTCATGGAAAATCATGTGATTCTCTAATTTGTAAAAGATGCTCAACATCATTGTTGTTAGGCCTTCAAAAATATCTGACCCCAAATACCTTATTCAATCCTCTTACGGATCTCTCTAAGAACTCAACTGCAGTTTTTTCACCAATTTGAACATATTGGTCTACAATGTCAGCGGGGTATCCATATACCAACATACAAATAATAGTGGTATTTTTCTTCAATGGTGAAACAACCATTTTACCAGTTGGATAGACCTATGCATTCCGAACCTTCTTCTCGAAATTAAGCATTTGTGTATGTTAGATTTTTCATAAAAGTAGTCATTCAGTAATAGTATACTCCCTTCTTCACGACTCTGATATATCAATGTTATTCTCTGATATATCTACGCCCTTTTTCATTAGTGTTGTCCATAAATCCATCTTCCATTAACTCCTAAAAGAGTTTGTTGAGACCATTTGAATTGTGTTGAATCCATTAAAGTGAGAGAAGAGTGAGAGAAAAATGAAAGAACATTGAAAGAAAGATGATGGCATATATAATTATATATGAATAGCTGATGCTTTAAATAACAACTAGTATGAATAACGACTAGCTTGAGAAAAGACTAATTTGAACGACGACTAGTTTGACTAACTATCAGTTTGACTAACTACTAGTTTGAATAATGAATAGTTTGAATAACAAATATTTACTATGAATTAAAGTGGCACTAATGACTATTTTACATATACGTTGGTACATATTAAGTACTGCATAATAAAATTCATATTTTTCATTTAGCTTGTTACAAACGCCATGCATATTCAAAATTGAATGATAATCGCCATGATGATAATGTTGGGGATTCCGGAAGAGTGGAGAGCACCAATGGGACCAATGCTTCAGGATAACAATAGAGGGAGACACCACATCTCAACCCAAAACCTTAAGGTGTTAGGTAAATGGCTCCTCTCTCTTATAAATCCAACATTATACCCATTCATAGGCAATGTGGGACTTTAACCACTCACACTTGCACCCAACATTCTCCATCACAAGTGTGGGTCCCCACATCCTATAACAGAATCCTACACCGGATCCAGCTTCCGCTCCCCCACCAAGCCGAATTAGGGCTCTAATACCACTGCTGTAGAGTTCGAGAGAGTCGGGAGCACCAACGGGACCATTGCTCCAGGACCACAAGAGAGGGAGACATCACTTCTCAACCCAAAACCTTAAGGTGTTAGGTAAATGGGTCCTCTCTCTTATAAATCCAACATTACACTCATTCATAGGCAATATGGGACTTTAACCACTCACACTTGCACCCAACAGATAATGCCTCGCTTGTAGAATTTTTGTTCTTTTTGAAGAACTTTAAGATGCTCTCATCCATTTAGGTTCATATTTTAACAAGTGTCATGCTTACTTAAGATTGAATGATGCATATTTATCCTTAAAAGAAAAAGCATATGCATTTTTAACGTCCATTTTGAACAAGGCCATTTATTTGATACCAACCATATTTTAACTAGATGTGTTACTTTTCTCACGATTGTCCACGATAATGGTTATAATTAGTAGTGATTCTTAACCAAAAATTGTCTTTTTTTAAAATTAATTTTTACAATTGGATCCTTTGAAATAATGATTCATGATTGTATATGAAGTCTGTGTATCCTAATCCCTTGTGAATAGTTCTCGAATTTTAAAAAGTGGAACATCTTTCTTTTTCTTTAATGGTAATATTTTTCAAACCATCTTGAATTGAAAATTGTTAAATTTGACGTTCATACATAAACTCAATTGGTGTTTCAAGTTCATGAAGAAAAACTCTACCCATAATTATTTATTTGAGGTCTACAATAAATATTAGGATTGGTTAGTGACGGTAAAAATACAATGGAGTGTGTTGGCGGTAATAAAATTAAGAATTTTGAATATTAGAATGTGGATAATTTTGTATAGATGAAATATAGATTGTTGAAAAATATATTAACTATGATTCTTTTGATCTAATCAATAGAAATTTTGAAGTAAGAAGATAAGAATTTAAATAAAATATTATCAAATGAAGATCAATGAGATGAAATTGTGAGAGAAATTTAAAAACTAAAAGAAATTGATGACATTGTAGAAGAGGAATTGAATTTAAGAGCAAATGAAGATTATATTTTTTATAATATTTTTTTTGTTTTTGATGAGATCATCTATTTTTTTAATATATTTTCACTCTCATTAAAAAATATATAATATTTTATCAAAATTTACTCTATTCATATGCATGATTAATTTGAATTGAGAGAATTTAATTTGAATTTATATTATTATACATATAAATATTAAAATAATTATAACTATTTGTGATTGAAGAGTAGTATTAGTTTTTTTATCAAGAGAAAAATAAAAACAAGAGGAAAAGATTCAATTATTTGGTTCTTAAACACCATAGAAGCGTTACCACACCATAATCCAATTGAGAAGCAAAAATGAATTACATATTCAAAGAGTCGGCATTTGAAGCACCATATTTAGCCAATCAATTAACACATTTATTCTCTTCTCTCAAAGTATAATAAAAGGAGACCACCAACGAAAAAGAAATGAACTTCCTAATAAGAAATAGTAAAGTTGCATGGAGTGAAAGTCATTTTGCTTAGTGTCAGCAATTAAACTCAAAGTTGTCTTAGAGTTAGATTCCATGACGATAGATTTATATCCAAGACCCTAAGCCAATTAAAGACCTCTCCAAATAGCTGACATTTTCACCAATAGGTTAAAAGCTCTGCCCTAAGATCTAGAAAAACTATAAATCCAACTACCTCCATCATCTCTCAAAAGGCTTCTAAAACCAATATTCCTAGGATCACCAAAAGAAGAACCATATACTTTGACTTCAATAAAGCCTTAATGGGGGATGTAAGCAAACTTTATGAATCACATGATGCTTATTTGTTGTACCAAGAACTTGGATCATGGAGGAATGATACAATAACACACTATTCATTAAAACTCAATTATCTTCTTTCACATTCTAGAAAAATCTTCGATTCTATTTCGCTAAATCTCAAAATACAGTTACTGTTGTGTGCAATTGTGAGGTGTTAGTCTCACATTGCTTGAAAAAGTGGAGGTTGAACACTTTATAAGTGAGATGACCCATACACCTATCACCTTAAGGTTTTAGGTGAATATGTGGTGTCTCTTTCACTTGTATGTTTCTCTTGACCCGATGTGGATGCTCCCCGTGATGACCCAACAATGGTACCAGAGTCGATGGTTCAATTAAAGGATCGACTCCTTGTATCGAAAGTCTTCCTGACAATGTGATGGCCAGGAGGCGTGTCCTGTTGTTGTGCCCGCAACGACGGTACAAGCGGGAGCATAGTGGATGGACTCACATTTAAGGGGGGGATTTTTGTGTGCAAGTGTGAGGTGTTAGTCCCACATTGCTTGGAAAATGGAGGTTGAGCACTTTATTAGTGAGATGACCCATACACCTATCACCTTAAGGTTTTAGGTGAATATGTGGTGTCTCTTTCACTTGTGTGTTGCTCTTGATCCAATGTAGATGCTCCCCGTGATGACCCAACAGTTACTGTGGGCATAATGTCTACTTCACTAGTGGCATGGTGTTTAAATCAACTTTGACAGTCCTGCATGTAAAAATCATAAGCATAAGTGGGATAAAGATATCTTTATATAGACATCATTGTAGGACAATCATGAAGAGTGTGCATATCATTTTCCACAATCACACCACATATATGATAAGAAGTATTAGTGGTAAGATGTCATTAATATTTGGACACATTGGTGGCAAGACTTAGTATTATTTTTACTTAAAAGTATAATTTTTATACATTTAAATAACTAATGATAACCAAAAATCTAGAACCGCAAATATACACATAATCTCCACATTGGGTATAAGACGATATTTTAACAAATTTTTAATATAAAATAAATAAACATCTTATAAATATTATCTTCTATAATATCGATTTAATATATTAACCACAAATTAACCTATCCATATGAATGTACGAATAATTTATAAGGATGTGATATTGATGTGTGATACATATGAAAAGATAAAACAAAATGTGACAAACCCTTTCTCATTCTAAAAGCCTTTTTTTCTCCGTCTTCTCTCTAATCGCCTGCATCTCTTCTCCTTCAAATCTAAACTTCCAGTCTCTGATGTAGCCTTCGACTAGGTTCGAGAGCTGTCGGCGGTGCGCCAATGATCTTTTTGTAAACCATTTCAAGCAATGACATAGTTCTTTGACAAGGTTCAATCCAATAATAGAGGTTTTCTCATTTGTTTATTTCGTTTCTTCTCGCTAGTGGTTGATTTTCTGTGACAGTTGGTTAGATCGGTTCTTAATCGTTGTTTGAAGTGGGCAGATGGACAATTATTATCTTCGTGGTCTCTTTGGTGGTCCTTTCATTGTTCAACAAGCTCGTACGATTGAAGTAGATTGTGGTTTTGGGTTGGACCTGGATTACCATTTTGGTTTCGCTTCAAACCGATTCACATATGGTTTAGTATTGTTTGATTTTTTGTTACAGTGCTAGCTAAATCATTCATTGATTCACATTGTCTTTGTTAGTTGTTCAAATGTCTAACTGAGGTGGGTTGATTATTTCTTCTGCATCTTCGATTTTGGTATCTTTGTATGTTGGACCATAAATGATTGTGATTGTTTGGTGAAGTTTGTCAGTGAGTTATTAGTTAATGAACTCGTTATCGTATTGACGGTCGAGTTTATTTGTTGTTTTCAAAATCCGAATTTAATGTTATCATTTCACGTTTCACTTTTTTGCAATTCGGTTTCACACCCTTGTGTGAATTTGTTGAATTGTGCACGTAATGCGTGAATGCAAATTCAAATTTTCTTTATTATTTTATTTGTTCTTTACTTTTACTGGGTTAATCTTTATATACCATAGTTTATTTGAACTATTTTTTAAATTTATTTAGAGTAATGCATATTTTTTATATAAAAAAAAAGAATGATCCAGATTCTTCTCTATCCTTTTAAATTTTTTAAATATTACATCTTAAATATAATTATTTCTTCCCGAGTTCAAACCTTCATATTTATTTAGTAGAAACTATATCATAAGTCATTTAAATTTAAAAAAAAATGTGATTTATTTTTTTTTCACTTCAAATTAATCATATGTATCGTGCCAAAATGTAAACACTATTGGACTTATATTACCAAAATTCTCACGTAACAATTGAAAAAAATAATCATCAAGACAACATCTTAATTACATTATAATAACAACTATTATAATATCTAATTTACAAACCTAATATGATTTTTCTCTAAGATTATAAACAATAGTCTAACTTTGAATTTGAATAATAAAACTTTTTCCTATATATTCTCCAACCACCACAAACACAAATTTGTAAAACTAATAAAAAAATTTAAAGTCTAGTCAACAACAAAAACATTATAAACGTAAATTATTAATTTGCCACAAATAAAGAAGAAAAAAAATTATAAATGTAAACTATTAATTTGCCACAAATAAAGAAAAAAATTCAAAAATTGTGTAGGGTACACCCCTTTATAAACGCGCGGCGCAGCGTATAACTGCCCCAGTTCACTTTATTGTTACACACTTACACTATAGCATTCGTACTCTTTCGTTCTCTTCTTCACTTCACTTAGCTCTATTTGTGTTTTTTTTTCAGTTCTCTGCAATTAAAACCAATGCAATTGTACCTTTTTTTTTTAACGTTAATTCATCTTGTTCTGTTTTTTTGTGTGTAACGTGTAACCTAAGACCTCTGTGTCTGGTTTCTTTTCATAATAACTGAAAAAAAAATCAAAACTTTAAACAATTTTTCTCATGGATTCATCAAACGACGATCATAATCAGAATCAAACTAAGAATCTCAAGCGAAGTTTCGATCAATTGTACGCAAAACCCCATGTTGAAGTTTCCCCCTCTCAAGAATCTCTCGTTACAAATTTGGTTCCTAGAAGGTTTGGTTCGGTTTTTTTTTTTTTTTGCCCCTTTTTCTTCAACTAGGCCATTCATCAAATTTTGATGATTTTTGGCTAGAATGATCATAAAGATTGCATTTTTGGTTTCATGCATTTTTGGGTTTCATGTGTTTTGTGTTTTTTAATTTTACAGGGATCAGTTAGAGGCGTTTGAGATTGCAAAGAGGAGGAACACAATAGCAATCATGGATACAGGTTCAGGGAAAACACTGATAGCTATAATGCTTATTAAGGAAGTTGGTCAAGCTGTTAGGTCTAGTGGTGTCAAAAAGATTATTGTTTTCTTAGCTCCAACTGTTGTTTTGGTCAATCAGGCATGTTCTATGTTCTTTTCTTAACTCTTTGATTTCATAAACTGTTGTCTGTGTATTCATTCTTCCATCTATCTACATTGCAGCAATACAAGAATATAAAACATAATACTGATCTTCAAGTTGAGGAATACCATGGGGCTAAAGGAGTTGATACATGGAATTTCGAGAGCTGGCAGAAGGAAGTTACGGACAATGATGTATGTTTGTTTGTTACCATGCTTTTCTCTTTGTCGGAAAATTACTAAAGCTTTCTTTGTTTATCGGTGATTTTATTTTCATTGATTTGCAGTATTGACTAGTTTCTGTGTTTCATGGGTTTTAACTTGAGAGCTTATGATGAATTAGTTCTAGAATTATATTGGTTAGAAACCTTCACTGTCAGGATTTTAATATTCAGGTTTCAAGCTCAAAGTTTCCCACGTTTGCGGCATGTCTAGTACTATGCTTATAACTTTTGAAATGAAATTGGCTTTTAGTATCGGGTGTATTAAGTGATGCTAACTATATGATGGTCTAGATAAGGAATGTTAATTAATGAAACAAATGCAATGTGGTAAAGGTAAAAACACTAATGCAGATTCTTTCTGTTTTATAGGTAATGGTTATGACACCCCAGACTCTTTTGGATGCCTTAAGAAAAGCATTCTTGAGTATAGAAACGATATGCTTGATAGTTATCGATGAGTGTCATCAAGCATCAGGCAACCATCCCTATGCAAAGATAATGGTGGTGAGTGCTAGAAAACAAAATTTATTTTTTCTTGTATTTTCATTGATCATACATTATCTTTCGTCTTTCATTAAATTTTTTGTATTAGGGCCTGTTTGGTTGGAAGGAGACGGTAGAGAAGGAGGGATTATTTTAAACTTTAACTGTTTCGTTTTGTTAACTTCCTTCCAAAAGCAGGGAGATTTAGACGAGAGTGAATATTTCTTTAAATTTTGGATTTAAAACTTTTTCTTATTTAAAGTCACCTCCAATGTTACAATAGTGAAAAAATATTTACACTTCCCCTCCATCGAAATTACTCCTCTCTGCCGCACCAAACACAACACATATATAAAATCCCTCTCCTCTTCTCCCGCCGGTTCAGCCGAACAGATCCTTAGAGAATAAGTTTTCATATGACAATTTGTGTCTTCTGCTGGTGAAGGAATTTTATCACCAAGCTAATGTGAAGCCAAAGATTTTTGGGATGACAGCATCACCAATTGGTAAAAGAGGTAATTGTTTATGTGCTAACTTTGATAAAATACCACAAGCTTTGTTTCTTTACATATTGAAGCTTTTCAGCTAGTGTACTTTTCAAATAAGTTTGAACCGCAATATTTATCCCACTGGGCTAGTGAAGCTCTTTTTTTTCTATAAAAATGTTAACGGCTTTTTAATCATTGCTTCCTCTCTTACTTGAAGGATTAAAAATATGTACTTTTCATAATTCTAATGTCACTCAGAGTCTAGATTGTGAGTGTAAAAACAAGCTATATTTTATATTTTTGCATTATGTCATGAATTAGGTGTTTCTTCTACTTTGGATTGTAAGTATCAGATATCAGACCTTGAAAACCTCTTGGATTCTCGGGTAATTTTAATTTCTTGGCTTACTCAAGTTATTTTTCAAGCAATGCTCATGTGAGATTATGTTTAGCTAAAGAAGGTAAATGGTTTTGTTTATTTAGAAATATACGGTAAAAGATCGGACAGAGATGGATACATGTATCCCATCTGCAAAAGAGAGTTGTAGATACTATGACCAAGCTCGGTCCCCTGCTTTGAGTTTGAAGCCGAAAATTGAAGCCTCGTGGTCGAAGGTATTTGTGGGTTTCACAGATATGATTTATGTACATGATACATATATTAAATGTTTGCTTCTGTCACTTTTTACCCTCTCTTATTACCTTCTTATGGTAAATGATACTGACCAAAATTAATATGTTTGGACAGTGTGATGTGTTGTTATCAGATTTTAAAAGTAGCTATAAGGATATGGACGATAAATTTAAGACACTGCATCAGAGGATGTCCAATGAGCTTGCGAAGATTTTATACTGCCTCGAAGATCTTGGACTGCTGTGTGCTTGTGAGGTATTCATCGAACTTTGAGATATTATGGAAAAAATCGTGCAATAAAAAGAAAGAAAATGGGAAATTGTTCTATTTTTGCTTTTCATAATGGAACTTTAAAGCTTATCTAACATATGCATGCTCTTAATGAATCTGATTTTGTTTGTGCAGGCTGCTAAAATATGTCATCAGAAATTCTCCAAAATTTACGGAGAGTGTGAAGTTTACAGAAAAGCCAATCTTCAGTGTGTAACTGTCATTGAAGAAGTAATCCAAATAATTGAAGAATCCCTCCATCTTGGTGTGCATATAGATTTTGTTTCTCCTTTTTGGTCTTTTCGAATCTTCACCTTATTTATTTGAGATCGCTAAATTTTGTTGCTATTATTTCTGCAGCTGATGAAGTGATTTTGGATGTTGAATTTGATTTTTCAAAGGCAGTGGACATGGGATACATATCACCTAAATTATTTGAACTCATTAAACTCTTCCAATCATTTGGGTATGCAACTATGAATTCATGTAATGTTGTATTATGCATCGTAACCATCTCATAATCTATCATTTTGTGTTCGTAGAGAGCCTAGTCAGTTATTGTGCCTCATTTTTGTGGAAAGAATCATTGCGGCTAAGGTGATTGAAATATTTGTGAAAAAAGTTTCCCAGATATCTCATCTCACGGTTGCCTATGTAACTGGAAGCAATACATCAGCTGATGCACTGGCTCGTAACAGGCAGAAAGAGATAATGGATTCTTTCCGATCCGGAAAGGTATTTATTTGGTCACATACATTAGGATTTTTTTTAAATGGTTGGCTTAAGAAATCTCATAATAGATTCTTAAATGTTTTGTTTTGTTTTTTCTTAAATTTAGATCAATCTTCTATTTACTACTGATGTACTTGAGGAAGGAATCCATGTGCCAAACTGCTCGTGTGTGATACGTTTTGACCTCCCCACGACAGTTTGTAGTTATATCCAATCTCGTGGAAGATCTAGGCGTGCTAACTCCCAATTCATCTTGATGATCGAGAGGTGATTATTCTCACTGCAAGGGTTAATAACTTTTTTATGACTAGTTTAGATCACTCTCGAGCGTCAGACGTTTGTACACAAACATACATACAAATTAATTAATTATTAAACTATATCTACAGGGGAAACTTGAAGCAAAGAAATCAGCTTTTTGACATAATCAAGGGGGAGCGTTCCATGACTGATGCAGCTGCTAGCAAAGACAATGAATCTAATTTAAGGGCGTTTACAGTAAGGAAAACAGAAGCATACTATGTGGATTCTACTGGAGCATCAGTAAATTTAGATTCTAGTGTTAGTCTTGTAAATCAATATTGCGAAAAGCTCCCACGAGATAAGTAAGATTAGACCCTAGTTTTTTTGTCTAACTAGTTGAAGCATAGTGTTATGAAACAACTGATTTATGCAATTTGAATTGTATTCTATGACGTAGGTATTCCTCTCCAAAGCCCAATTTTGAGTTACTACCTGTGGAGGGAGGGTACCAGTGTAAGCTAATTTTACCACCTAATGCCGCTTTCCAAACAATAGTTGGGTCTTCAGGAAAAGACATGCGTTTGGCAAAGAGTCTTGTATGTTTAGAAGCTTGTAAGAAGCTTCATCAAATGGGCGCCTTAAATGATCATCTTGTTCCTTTCGTTGAAGATCCTGCAGAAGCAGACTTGAAAAGCAAGGAATTAAGTTCAGGTGCAGTTGCAGGCGCAGGTATAAACGTTTTGCTGATTGAATTTTATTCTTGCCGAACATGTTTTTAATTTAGGGACGTGCAAATGTTTGTTTATGTCATCCAAAGTATTATGTTACTTATGCTGATGCAATTTGATTTTGCTTTGCTTTTGGCATTTTTAGGAACCACGAAAAGAAAAGAGCTACACGGAACGACTGGAATTCGGGCATTATGTGGTTCATGGGGGGACAAACTTGATGGAGCCAAATTTCATGGGTATAAGTTTGAATTCCAATGTAATATTGTCCATGAAATTTACTCTGGATTTGTTCTTCTGGTTGAGTCAAAGCTTGACGATGACGTGGGAAGTATGGACTTAGATCTGTATTTAATCTCAAAGATGGTGAAGACTTCTGTCATTCCATGTGGGGAGGTTGACTTGGATGCTGAACAGGTACAAGAATAAGTAATTGAAGGTTTGAATTGAAATAGTATAGAGCATTAATCTGATTTTTTCTGAAGGTTAATTTGATTCTTTATTTTCTGTTGTCTTCTAGGTGGCGAAAGCAAAAAGCTTCCATGAGATTTTTTTCAATGGTTTGTTTGGGAGATTGATTCGTAAATCCGAAACAGCGAAAGGAGAAAGGGAGTTTTTACTGCAGAAAGACACAGATTTATTGTGGAATCCAAAAAACTCGTATTTGCTTCTACCACTTGAGAAGTCAAATGATATATGTCCTGGATCTTTGCAAATACACTGGTCTGCAATCAGTTCTTGTTCTTCTGCTATTGAGTTTGTAAGGCGTAAATTTTCGTTGGTTGCTGAAGATTCTGATGATACCAGTTCATCAGCTATGGAACCCGAAAGCACTAACATTTTTCACTTTGCCAATGCTGTCGCTGATGTTAGTAACATTAAAGACACGGTAGCTTTGGCGGTTCATACTGGAAAAATTTATTGTATCATTGATGTTGTTGATAACTCATCTGCTGAAAGTCCTTTTGATGGAAACAATGACAAGTCGGGAAGCAAAATAACGTTCTCTCAATATTTCAAGGAAAGGTGTGTAGTTTGTTTTATTACACTTTTCATTATTTTTTCTCTCTAACTTTTACTTCCCTGCCATTCCTGTTATGAACATAGTTGACTAAACAACTCAAGTTGACCAGGTATCGAATCACTCTAAAACATCCAGAACAGCCTTTGTTAAGGCTGAGGCAAGGTCATAATGCACATAATCTTTTTTTGAACACTCCCGAGGAAGGTTGGTTGCTCCTTCCTAACTTCCATTTTGTGTCATTGAATCATATTTTACTGACTGATTATTCACAAAGACCGACAAACTGTAATAATTAGTGACTCACCTTAAACTGACAATGGAGAAGTGATATCCAAAATCATATTTATCATGTTGTTTAAAATCGGAAATGTGTTGGCTCGTTATGTTAAAATTTTGACTATGATATTTTCTTGGAGTTTGGCAGATGCAGGGGAAAAGTCATCACAAGTTGGCCCGATAAATCCAAAGGCACCAATGCATGTTCACATGCCACCTGAGCTTCTTTGCCTTCTTGATGTTAAAAGAGACGTGTTGAAGTCAATGTACTTGCTACCGTCTCTTATGTACCGTATTGAATCTTTAATGTTATCCAGTCAGCTTAGAGCAGAGATAAATGATCATGCCGACAATTTCAAGATACCTAGCTCTCTGGTTTGTCCTATATAATTTGTTTTTGTAGAAAAGATATGCATTGATTTGTGATGTTATGATGACAATCTGTTTCGTCTCTTTTTTCTGTCTGCTAGATCCTTGAAGCACTTACAACTTTAAGATCCTGTGAAAAGTTTTCTATGGAACGTCTTGAGTTGCTAGGAGATTCTGTTTTGAAATATGCTGTCAGCTGTCATCTCTTTCTTAAATATCCTAAGAAACATGAAGGACATTTATCTGCCAAAAGACAATGGGCTGTTCGTAATTCAACCCTTCATAAACTTGGAATAGATCGCAAATTACAGGTAGTCTTTGCTATGGTTATTATTTTTTATTTCGCCACTGTCAAGGAGCATAAAACTTAAATTCTTAGTAATATAATATGTCAATGCTTATTATTTTGTCATGTTTTCTGACAGGGATATATTCGAGACTCCGCATTTGAACCACGTCGTTGGATTGCTCCTGGACAAGACTCTATACATACTGCTCCTTGTGATTGTGGGTTGGAAACCCTGGAGGTGCCTTTTGATGCAAAGTTCATTACGGAAGATCCACAAGTTGTGGTTGGGAAATTGTGTGACCGGGGTCACCGCTGGATGTGTTCAAAGACTATTGCCGACTGTGTTGAAGCTCTTATAGGAGCATACCACGTTGGTGGTGGATTGGTTGCTTCACTTCACGTGATGAAATGGCTAGGAATTGATTCGGAACTTGAACTGTCCATGGTTGAAGAAGCCATTGTTGCTGCATCTCTACATACATATAAGCCAAAAGTAAATGAGATTGCAAGCCTGGAGACAAAAATTGGATATGAATTTTCTGTCAAGGGACTCTTAGTGGAGGCAACAACACATTTATCCGAGACAGAACATGGAACTGGTTGCTGCTACGAGGTAATTGTTATGTCTCATATATTTATAATTAATCTATGTTTCATTTGACTTATATGAGTAAATCTATTGGCATTAGCATAGCACTTGTGATGTTTCACTTATGCTATATTAAGTTGTTTATCAAAATAGGGCCTTATTGAATTTGTAGCTTATTAAAATATCATACATCTTATCTTATTGATTTTCTGGCAGAGGCTTGAATTCCTCGGTGACTCAGTGTTGGACCTTCTCATCACATGGCATCTATATCAGAGTCACACTGAAATTGACCCGGGAGAGTTGACTGATTTGCGTTCTGCTTCTGTCAATAATGATAGTTTTGCACAAGCTGCTGTTAAACATAACCTTCACCCGCACCTTATGCATAGCTCAGGATTATTACAAGGCCAAATATCAGAATATGTGAAGGCCATTTCTGAATCCGAAGACAACACTGTATCACTTCCCGGGGTTAAAGCTCCCAAGGTTAGTTATGGTTATCAGGGTTAAATCGACAATTAACAACTTTAAGAATGTGGTTCAGTACAGATACTAGCACTTTTTTTTTTATAATTGTGCCATTGTTTTTGTTGTGACTCAGGCACTTGGAGATCTAGTTGAGAGTATCGCAGGGGCTATACTAATTGATACCAAACTCGACCTTGATCAAGTGTGGAAGGTTTTCAATCCTCTGTTATCTCCCATTGTTACTCCCGACAAACTTGAACTGCCTCCATTGCGTGAATTAAATCAATTATGTGACTCTCTCGGCTATTTTGTAAAAGTAAAAGTAAAGTGCGATAAGAAGGGATTCATGGACCATGTTGTGCTTAGTGTACAGCTGCCAAATGCTCTTCTGGTTCGAGACGGAAGGGGACCGAATAAAAAATCTGCAAAAGGAGATGCTGCTCATCATTTGTTGAAGGATCTTGAGGTTTTTTTTCTCTTAGGAATAGTTCTTAGATGCTAAATTTTTTTAGCGTAACTATGTTGAATTGATTTGTTAATTTTGCATGCTGCTTCTATTGTGATGCTACAGAAAAGGGGAATTTCGTATAGCTCGGCCAAGGGTAAAAGAGTAATAGATTTCAGTACTCCTGCTTGTCAAGCTGAAGAACAACCCCCACAGCCAGTAGCACATAAAAAACCGAAATTGGACAAATCTAACTTAACAGCAAAGGAATCTACTTCTGATGTCAAGCAGACTTCCAGTGATTCCTCTGATTGTAATGGTTCCGTTCCAGGTTCGCACCAACAAATATTCTTGAGTTTAATAGCAGCAAGTCTTGTTAATGTTCACGTCCGAAGAAATTTTACGATGTGCTTTTCTGTAGCGTGTTTTAATAACTACTTATATATTGACTAATTTCATTCTTGGCTTTGTGTTGTACAGTTATTTTATCGATTAATATGAAGAAGGGAGGACCACGGAGCTTACTATATGACTTGTGCAAGAGAAAGCAGTGGCCATTGCCTTCATTTGATTCAACAGAATACAAAGACAGGTGAATCCTTAACCGGTTTTAATGATATAGCGTGGTGTAGTGCTAAAAAGTATAAATATTATGTAAATATAATAATGTGAATCTGACGAGTATCGTTTTGTAACAGAACTCAATTTCAATCGGTTGAAGGCTTGGAAGGAAGCAAAGGAACAAACTGTTTTGTGTCGAAAATAACCTTGTGCATACCGGATCATGGTAATATAGAATGCAACGGAGAGGCTAGAGCTGATAAGAAGAGCTCATTTGATTCTGCTGCAGTTAATGTGCTCTATGAGCTTCAACGCCTCGGAAAAGTTAAAATCGCGGATGTTTCCCAATAATCTGATTCTCTTAGACTCACCAACTAACTGACTGAATGTTAAGGTAATCAAGTCCCTGCAACTGAGGTGATTCAATTCTCTCCAGTCGTGCTGTATTTTCAGCAGAAAAAACAAGTGCAAGAGGAGAGGAAAGATGAAGGGAAGATAGAGACTTGATGAAGTGAGAAAAATAACAGCAGAGAGATAGAGGCTGTAGGTTTAAATAGAATCAATGAGAATATTTATGAATTTTATCAGATAAGTTGTTGTATAATCTGATGATATTCGTGTTACAATATATTCTAAAATATACATGGTTATAATTATAATGTATATTTTAGTTTTTGAGTATGATGTTTCCATTTATTTGTATGGTGTGTTACATTTGGTTTTGGTTGAAAAACTATCTCAATCTAATTGAATCAGCTCTGCAACATGATTTTATAGCTAAACCTGCTAGTTTGTTTTATTGGATGTGTATACTTCAGCTGAAAAATGTTCTTGAATTAAACAAACTAGTAGGTTCTTTATTGTGCATATGAGAAACAAACTAGTAGGTTTAAAAAAACAGGTTTAAACTTGAGTTGCTTTAGAACAGGTTCATTATAACAGTAAAAAAAACATTGTAATAAGGAAGAAAAATTGAATCTTGAGTTGCTTTAGAACAGGTTCATTATTGTTATTCCTCCTCTTCTTTTTGAAGATGATACTGACAAATTATGGTGAGGTGATAATAGAAATCATGAGTTTTATATTGGTATATCATTTGAAATATAAATATATTTCTTCATATTTGATTGTTGTTGATACAAATATAGTCTAGAATACTGTTTGGAAGTGGAAATGCTCCTATCCAATTCAAACTTCCATTTGACTTATGTTAATGACAAATTTTTGACAAACTATAGGTGCCTCAGGTGGAACCCAACAATCTCTCCTGATTGTAATTGGTATATAGACACTAGTTCATGTACTTTGAAATTTTCCTTTATGCAACAGAAGTATGAACTAGATTGGTTCATTTTAACAAAATAACTCAATTTTATTTTTCTTGCAGGAATTGAATTTATTACAATTTAAAAAAAATATTGCTAATTTTCACAAAGTACAATGTAAGTTTGTGTTTATGATCTCTTGTTGGTAATTGTAGATGTTGAAGAACAAATCGATTTTTGAAGTGTTCTTTCAGTGACTTGACAATCCAGCAGAAACAACCATGCATGTGGTAAAGGAGATTGAGAATGCCAACCAAGTGGAGAACAACAATAGGTTCTTAAAATCAAAGATCAAACATGTTCATTGGAGACTTGGAGTCACCTAGATAACAGTTAGATTTAGCTCAATTGAGTTGGTACTTAAAAAAAGTCTACTTTCAATGCCGAATCTGGAGGCATATTTAGAGATTCCTTAAAAAATTGGGTGAGAGACTGTGCAAAAAATTAGTTTGTGTGATATTTTTGAGTTTTCACATGGTTTGGATTGAGGGAATTAGTGAGGGTGCAATTAGATTGCTCAAGTATTCTATTTCTATGGTAAAAACTAAACCCCTCACTCTCTTATACATGTAAAAACTTCATAGGTCAAGTATTCTATTTCTATGCTTTCTTGTATAAATCATTTGTAACCAATAAGATTGCTCAAAACAAAGATTGACATTTGTTACGAAAAGCATGAAAATCGTAATAACGAAAAATCATTAGTTCAAGTGGTTTACAACTCCTCGTAAAAAAAAATGATTTACAACTTGAACTAGTTTCTGTCAATTTTGTGTAAACTTCAGCATAAAAATGAAAATTAAAAAACCTTTTTAAGACTTGGGTTAGTAGTTGATTTTCAAGTATCCATCTTTTAATAGATAACTTTTTTAAAACTTGGGCTCTAAGTTACAGCTTTTCCTATTTCACCAATCTTCCATTTCTTGTATTCACAGTTCCCATTTTGGGCACCCTATTCTTCCATTAATGTTACAAATACAACTCTGGTAAAATACAGATGCTAAAAACTCAACTTGTGACTTTTAATGTACCTTACGCCCTAAGTAATAACTCATACACATTGGAGTTGTTGTCTCCACTTACACGCTTCAACATTTCAAAACTTGTGCGGCTTCCCAAAAACTCAGTTCGTTTGAACATCGCATATCCACGCTCTGCTGTTTCCTTACTTGAGTACACTGATCGAAGCTTATCCGCGTGTCTTGAATCTGTATGAATCGCCACTTCTATTTCTTGGCTTGACATGTTCTCCTATCACACAGATCACCCCACCCATTAGCTCATTAGTGGCAGTTCTTGATGAATGAGAGGCACATAAACAATGTAAACCGCATTATAAGAAAATGTAGATAAGCCCTGCAAATTTTCCTTGTACCTGATAAAATGCATGTATATGATCCAACACCTGAAGACATGTAAAACCGTTATTGTTGAAAAATGTCCTTGAGGAAGGGCCGATCTCGGAAAACCGGTCGACTGGGAAGAGTATGGTGAGAAAATGATTTTTAAATACCAACTCAGATTTCTCACTGCAAAAAGCCACAAATGAGATAATTATAAGTCATACTGACTAAATCAGGAAAATAATCTTTCGGCTATAGAATTGATAACAACCTTTCTGTTAGAGGACGTGTGGAGTTTGAAAATGATGCGTCTGAATCCTTTGCATCCCCTTTTGCATCAAAAAATATTGAAGTATGATTATCATTAGGATCTTCAGCGCTGAAAGAGTCTGTATAAATAGTAGCAGATGAAGTTGCCTCTGATATTGACCAACAGATAGAATCCAGAAGGTTGTTTGGTGTTATCGGCCGGATTGGGGTCTGACATGTCTGCAATTTCATGTTGAAGATTATCATGGAAAACAAACTAAAGAGGGGAGAATGATTGTGCTTGAAATTAAATTTTACAACCTTAAGACTGACCTGCATTCGCCGACCACGGCGACTTCTAACACCATTTTTTGCCGAATTTACAATTTGTTGTCTTTCTTCGTAACTAACATCACTTTTACTGCCTAGATGATCGTCATGGACTTGTTGCTTTACTACTTCCTGTTATTATGTCAACAAAATTCATATCACAATTCCAGTAAAAAGGGGGGAAGTCTAGGGCTTTAACACCTTCTAACAATGTTTAGCAAATGAAATGCAATAGAGAAAAATGAATTTGAAATTGTAAAGGAATGTAATGAGAAATTACCTTCTCTGAAAGGCCATTATGAACGTCTTCGAGCATCAAGCCAACTTGTCTAGCCAAATCAACAGACATGTTAACAAGCCTTTGCATTTGTTTCTCCTTAGCTGTTTTGAGAATCCACAGTGGCTGAGACATATCATATATAAAAAAGACATCATTGTGATATAAATAATACTATTAACTTTCGTGAGTCCAAAAGTTGCATGTCTCCAAAGGTTATTTTCAATGTTTAGATAAACATTAAATTACAATGTAGAAGCACTCACTGTAATGAGGTTACTAGAGTATCCGAGATATCTTTGAATGGATGTCCCTTCAGTCACTACATGACTAACATTGCAACCAACAAACCATTGGTCCACCAAACTAGCACCTTCTCTTGAGGCCGACTCGACAACCTATTGAATATGTAAAGCATCTAAATGTGTCAGCTAAGAACACTCGAATCATACACTAACCTAACTGAAACAGAGGAAACATACTGTTACAAAATGCTAGATATTTATTGTTAGTTCACATGAATTTTACCTTGTTCCGCAATTCGGATGAAACGTGTGGATCAACATAGATGGAGCAACCAGACAAAGTTGAGTCTAAACTTCTGGTAGACTCTTCTTTATCAGAGAATCTTAGATATTCTTCAGCACAATGAGAATGTTTTGTTTCATGGATTCTTGCAGGAAGACAATTTCCAGTATTTGTATACCTTCGAAGCAATCTAAAATCATCCAAGTGCATATCGTTATCTCCATAGCTCTTCAGACTATAAAGTGATTCAGTCAACCTTACTGTCGCAGACAAAAAGAAAATGCATTCAGATCCTAACAATAACTAATATCACCATAAACTATGTCAGGTTACCGTATTATGCATGACTTCATAGCACAACATCTAAATTACAACTACCAACAAAGATAACCAAAATAATAATAAAATTAAATGTAAATAGAAATTAAATGAACTCAATTACCATTTTTCTTGACGCTATCTACAAACCAACCCAGTGTGACAACAAAGAGACCATTTTTTGCTCCATGCTTCAGCGCATGCTCAAATTTGCATCCACCAAAATTGTGCTAAATGTTAAAGATTTCATGATGACACTGAACCAACTAACACAAACGTACTACAGAAATATCCATGATGTGGAAAGTGGATGGAAAACAACAATCATGGTAATGATTCTTGAGTGATCCACTGAGTATAAAATAATAATATATTCATTAACACAGCACAAACAAATATAGATAAAGCAATGGTGTCAATTGCGGATCAAAGAAAATAATGGTTTGTTCAAATTCCGCTATGCAGTTGTGCTATAGCGCAGTTAGCTCATAATATTTTTTACTAAATAGCGTATCACAGAAAATAGTTATTTGTTCAAAATCCGCTATGCGATAGCGCTATAGTGCTGCTATAGCCACTGTTAAACAATACTGTGGGACAGAAATTTTTTCTCTCCCACAAACAAGAAAGTCAAGAAAACAATTTCCAGGATTTGGCCGATTTTTTTCCAGCGTACATGACAGTATATGAAAATCACAACTTCCTATTACAGCATCTTGCTTCTGGTATTTTTATGTAGGAAAGTTTAGAAGAAAAGGATATCTGAACCACCAAATGAGTACATTGAGGATGCAGATTGGGGCTATACTGGCCACCTAATCTCTCTGTAGCCTCCTTGACCTGATTCCTTGCTTCTGCCAAAACACCAATTCAAAGAATAACAACATCATGGTATGAATATCTCTTATAAGTTTGATATCTCTAAATAAATACACCTTTTCAACCTCTAGCATATGAACATTTTATTATTAGTAGAAAACAATGCAAAACAGAAGAGGTAGAGAAAGCTAGATTTCATAAAATATATATACTAAATTACTAATTACTATCAACAAAATAGATAATGCAAAGAAAAACACTTTCGTTTTTCAACTCCTTCTTCAACTTTCTTAGTCTTTATCACAAAATGAAAAACAAACCAAACAATATGGTTGGTTCACTATTTCAAAAAGAAAAGGCTTGAAAGAACTTTTAGAGTTTAACCAATGACTTGGAAGTCAAATAAGATAAATATGTATATGAAATGAATCCACACCTTTAGATAAGCCAGTTACGCATATAACAAGACCAGCAAAAGGAGCAGTCGATGACACTTGCGGAGACAATGAAATAGGAGACATTTGATCCAATGGCGGAAGACCTCTGATTGAAGTAAACGAAGACGAAAACAACCTTGAACACCCTTTACCACTCACAATCTCAACTCTACCCTCACCACCCATAACTGCCACAACTAAACAGTCAACAATTTTTTACTAAGCAACAGTTTTAAAGAAAACCTATTTGTTCATCAATCATCACCAACCAAGCAGTTAAAAATCCATAAAACACATATACATAAAAGAACTCCTCATTAACAAAAAAACAGTTTCTGATATTTCATAAATGAGCAATAACAATATACAATGATGTCAATGAATAAAAACAAATGAACCCAATTGACAGTTGTGAAAATTGAGATGAATGAAAGGGGAAAGTTGGAATCTTGAGTAAAGGGGTAATAAAAATTGCAGACAAAAAATGGATTTTGAAGATGGAAAAACTGTGGAACTTGTTTGTTTTGTAGTGTACAGAAGAAGAGGACGATAAGAAAAGGGAATTTTTTTGAATATAGTGCTGAGTGGTCAGACGAAGAGTCACAATCAAAGTTTCAATCTTTCTTTTTTCTGTGTGTAATGTACGCCAAAGAAAGTGTGTGATTCCATTTTGGTACTAAAATTGAATTTAAAAAAAAAAAACTGCTTTTCGAAAATTGGAACAGCATGTGAATTGTGATAAGAAAGAGCTTTTACAGAGAAAAAAGAAAGTGAGTCAAAGTTAATGAGTGATAACGGGAACCGCGTTAGTTAACCTAATTGAAGTTGAAATGTAACGGAAAGTGGCAGAGAGAGAGTGTGAAAAGTTGGGAAATTGAGGATTCTTAAAGTGAGGGTAAAGGGGAAGATGCGTGAATTGTGAGAGAGTGGGAGTGAATGGAGGTTACCTGAGAGGTGGTGGTGGTGAAACCATGACGGTGGCGCTCTGGATCATGCTCGTCGGAGATGGTTTTCTGAGAAAAATAATGGCACGGTGAAGCTTGATTTCAAATTGAATCCATGCCATCGACATTTTTATTTTTAAATATTTTTTATGCTATTTTGATATTTTATTTAATACATATACGAGTGTTTATTTATAGGATTAATTGAATTATTGGTTAAATATCATCTTTGGTAATTCAAGTTTATGTTAATCTCTTAATTTAAAAAAAAAAAACAATTTAGGCTGTGTTTGAATTTCAACAAATGAACGAAACAGGATAGATGGAATGAAATACAACGGAATCAAGTGAAATGAAGATTTCATTTTATTGTTTGACTATATTTGTGATGGAGCAAGACAAATTTGTCATTTCGTCCAAATCGAAGTGAAAGAAATATGGTAAGTAATTGAATTGAATTCATATTGCTATGCTCAATCCAATTTTAATTGATCCAAACAATAAAACCTCATTCCATTCATTCCATTTCGTTTCATTTTGTCACTTTTCATCAATCCAAATATACTCTAGAGATAGAGCAACCATATTCAAAGAATCCAATTTGGTTCTTTAAATAGATCATACTAATTTTTTTTATAATTTTATATTTTTTTAATTAATTAAACAACTAATCAATATTTTTTAAACATCCGCACGACTAATAAAAACTCTAAAATTGATCTAACAAAATACTACAATACACTTTATATTTAGTAGTATATAATTTTTAATCCAATTTAGGTGAAAGAAATGTTCCTTATCGTGAGAATGTTACCAAATTAATGAACGATGTTGCACAGTCAAATATCCAAAGAATTCTAACATAGTTGTTTTTGGAACAGAATGAACAACAGTCAACAAGAAATTGCTGATATTAATGCTCTTATTTCTTCAAACTGTGTCATGCTTGTCCTTTCTGCTTGCTCTGTTAGTCAAAGTTAGATCCAATGGCCTCGTAATGTCCACGTGGCACTGATGTAGAGATTAAATTAAAAAACACATCTGATTAAAGGAAAAGGATCAAATCATGTTATACTATTTGCATTTTCCCATTCAAAAAATTCTAAGACACAAAAAGGCTCATGGAGAAGACGATGAAGACGATGGAGAACACGAGTGTGTATGTATAATTGAAGGTAAGAAAACCAATTTCTTGAGAATATGACTGTGTAGACGCATTTGAAGTTGTAGATTTCACAACGGTTAGTAATTTCTAGCCACTGTCTAATTTAGCTTTTACAAATTTTTCCTATATTTGCTTTAGGATTTAGAGTTTTTTTTTGCTTTCATCTCTTTTCTGTTTTAGGGGTTTTTAGTGTTTATATGTTTTTTATTTTAGGTTTTAGGACTCTTGCATTGCTCTTTTTTAGGTTTTAGTAATCTCTCCCCCTTTCTAAGTTTAATTTTGATGGACATATGTAAACATTGAATACATTCACCTGTTTATTCATCACCGTAGGTCATTTTTTGGATAATGAATTAGTTGTATATGAAGAAACAGTTTTTCAATTAAGAACTGATGTTGATAAGTGGAGTTATTTTAAGTTGGTAGGTATAGTCAAGAAACTAGAATGTATGTAAATAGATACAATATGGTACAAGAGCACAACATTTGGGATTGCATGTTTTGGCTGATGACAAATGTGCACTAGATATTGCTGATCTTTGTAAGATATATTTAAGTGTTGATGTTTATATACAACATCCAGTGTCTCAACTCGAGTTTTATGACGGTCCTCTGAAGAAAGAAAAGTTAAATCTTGCGGATATTGTAAATCTTGAGGAAGAAGATTTGCTTTCTAAACTTTATAAAAAATTAGTTAGGGGGATTTTGAGGTGCAGGGTGGTAATGTTCAAAGATGGTGAGGGGCAAGATGATGAGGTGCAAGGAAGTGATGTTCAGGATGGTGAGGGACAAGATGGTGAGGTGCAAGATGGGTTGGACAATGATGAAGGTAATACATATGAGATGAATGAGGGTGTCATGGTTGGTTCTATAAGTGAGGATGAGAGTTATGATGAAAGTTATAATTATGATATTGCATTGGATATTACATTTGATGACTTTGATGATAATGATGATTTTATGAAAATGGAAATGGATAATCTACTTGACTATGATAATGCTCAAGATGGTACTATCAAACAACATAAATACAAGAGGGGGTTAATGGGACTGGAAAAAATAGTGATGAGTTAGAAAGTGGACGTGAAAGGGATGAGAATAGTGGAACAACTAGAAAGAAGCATCTAATTTTTAAGTTACAGAAAGACATTGCGGATTATAAATTGGAGTTAAGAACATTTTTCACTACCAAGTGTGATTTTATGGTGGCAATAACAACTTATGTTGTCCAATATGGTAGTAAGCTAAAGTTCATTAAAAATAACAAACAAAGGGTTATAGTTAGATTTAAAGAGGGATGTAAGGGGGAAGCCTGTTGTGCCAAGTTGCCAAAGGAGGAATCTTGGCAACTTAGGAAAGTATTTGACATCCACATTTGTAGCAAAGACTATGATGTCAGATGATGAGTACAAAGTGGTTGATTATGAGGATTCATAATTCCTTAAATAAATAATCCTAATATGAAGATTAAGAATATAAAGGAAAAGGCTCAAAAGAAGTGGAATGTAAGGGTAAAAAAGACAAAAGAAATTAGGGGAAAATGTGCAGATAGAGACATGGTAGATGGTTCATTCCTATAGAATTACAATAAAATTATGATTATTGTCATGAGATTCTAATAACACTTGGGTCCACGGACAAGTTAAATTTCAAACATGTGCAAGAAGAAGTTGCTATAGAAGGCCTAATTTCATAAGACTATACATATGTTATGTAACATGTAAGGAGATTTTTCAAGTTTTGTAGACATGTGATTGGTCTTGATGGGTGCTTTTTAAAAGCTCTTAATGGAGGACAAATATTGGCAACCATAAGTAGAGGTCTTAATGACCAGATGCTGCAAATAGCTTTTGTTGTTGTTGACACGGAAATAAATGATAGTTGAACATGGTTTTTGGAATTTATGACTGATAATCTTGGAGGTAGAGAAAAATAAACTCACATAAGGAAAAAGTGAAAGAGTGAAAAAATAAAAAAAATAAAATGAGAAAACAATTCACATAAAAAAATCGTATAGGACACAGAAAAAAATATTGAATAACACATAATAAGAAAATTAACATCTACGGCCAGTTAGCTCATCCTCTTCACCTTGAGAACAAAATAGTAGATATTAGAGCATGGGTGTAGAGACAAACTCTCAAGGGAAATGTAGGAAAAGCAAAAATTGAAAATTTTATTTTTCGAAAAATCAATGAGACCTCTAATTTTCGGTTTTGCGAGTTAGGGAGTCAGTGAGATATAGTTTACAGGCTATAATACCTCTCGGCATATCCAAGCAGTCTCATCTCCTTGAAAATTTGTTTTAGTAAAATCAATGGGACATATAATTCTCTAAGTTACCACTAGAATTATTTCTATGTCGTCTTAAAATATTAAGATTTAGATTTATAATACAAAATAGTTTTGACTTTTTGCTCAATGTGCCCTAAAATGACTTAAAATAAAAAGAAAAAAAAAACCTCGTCCAATGGATGGCCGGGGTCTTTTTTAAAATGCTACATAGTATACCTCCGGCCAATAAATGACTGAGAGTGTTGAAAAAGTGGGATACCTTTGAATTTTTTTTAAAAATAGGGTATATTAGATTTTTTTTTTCTTCCAATTTTGAAGCATATTGAACAAAAAGTCTACAAAATATATCAAATTCAAAAACTCTGCATCAGTTTAATGAATCCATTTTAAGATTCCAAAAGGACATTCTCTATAACAACAAAAATCATCAATATCAATTAAAATTAAAATCAAAACTATTATCAAACTCAAAATTATTACTAGTTACAATATTATTAATTAAGTCGTTCTCTCTTGCAGTATTATTATCACACTCAAATTATAGAAGTGTAAACTACAATAAGGATATAAGTTTCATAAAAAGTGACAAACAACTAAGCTGATATATTAGAAACTCTTTAACCAATGCTGCAAAAGGTGATATAACCTTTCAACCAAAGTTGATGGTTTCTCAAGTTCCTTTGCCAAATCTGCCAACAAATATCTCACGAACTCATTCATTACTACACCAATCTAAATATCTAAGCAATTCTTTATTAATAACATGAAATATATATCTGCAGCAATGCAGCATCTATGACCAAAACCTTGTCACAATTTATATTTTGAATTTCCTGATATATATATATATATATATATATATATATATATATATATATATATATATATATATATATATATATATATATATATAAAAGACCCTTTAGCAAAACTCTAACGTTGCTAGGTCTTTGATGTTTCTTCCATAACAAATCTGCAATATTAACTTTCTTGTAGTTATTTCAATAATTATCCCTTGAATAAATGATAAAATAGAAAATGATTTAGTTTTGTGAAGATCATTTTATTTTGTCTTCAATCATAATTGAGAAGCATCATTGCAGCTTGAATTTCTTATACTAGTCATTTCAAGATATTGACTAATAAGTTGACAACACAGATAAATATTCTACAATTTTTTATAAAAGCTTCGAGTGAGAATTAAAATTGACAATTTCATGTTTGAATTAAAGTTGCGTAATTTAAAATGCAGAGATTAAAATTGCAAAAATAATAGTTGTGGACAAAAATTGCAAATATGTCTCCAATGTATTGCATACAATTATTACTCGATAAAAATTGGGTGACAATTTGAAGTATGAACAAAAATCATGTAATTTAAAATCTAAAATATCAAAATTATAAATAAATAAATAAATAAAAATGGATATATTAAAATTGAGGATTGACAATTCTGAAAGATTCAAAATGTATCTAAACATTTAAAATTTCATCACTTAAAATGAATGCCTTAGAATTGTATATTTTGAACTCACACTTCTAAAATCAAATTTTCTTACATCTATTTAGGTGTGACAATAAATTTCGTACTCACGATTACTCATCTGATTTGTTTTTAAATTGATGAGAAAAATTTATTTTGACTGAATTTGTGTTTGAGTTTAAAAATTTTCTAATTATAAAATATGAGACGGATCGGGTAGTGCAGACACTAGTATCCACCCCGAACTAGTCCCTCGAATTAATTTTCTTATATACTTTATTATTTATTTTTTATAATTTAGAATATTAAATATGTGATCAATATTTTAATATTTTGCTTATATTTATTATTTAAAATGTATGAAAGAACAAAAATTATTATTTTATTTTATCATTTATAATGTAATTTGATTTTTAAAAAAATAAATATTTATATTAAAAAATTAATTTCACTAAATAAATAGTGATAGTCTGATGGAGTGGAAATATCCAAGCCCAATCCGAACTCGTTTGGGTCGAGTTTGAATTCGAGTTCTCCATCTCTTTTTGAGTTTGGAGAGAGAAATGAGAATTGTTTGAGGATTCGCATATAATAAGCATTCACAACCTGTCCCGTTGCTTATGTATGTATCTATTACTTAAGTTGGATTAAAAAAACTTGGTAGCCCAATCCATTAATTTATCATAGTGTAAATAAATCGAACTCCTTCATAATAGTGGGGAAAAAAATACCTCTCCATATTCAGTGGTGGAGTCAGAAATTTTAGGGAGTTTGGGCAAAAGTTTTACACATTGTTTTTACTAATTTTACATCTTGTTTCTACAATTTTTGCCCTTGATTTTGTCTAAAAATTTTACCCTTGATTTTGTCCAAAAATTTCACACCTTGTTTTTACTAATTTTGTCCTTTATTTTATTTAAAAATTACTAATTTTATCTCTGGTGTTATCTAAAAATCAACTATTAAGTGAGGAGTATACGACGAAAAGAGAAGTTGAGCTCGGACGCATGCCCAAATTTGCTGGGTTGTAGATCCACCCATTTCCATATTTAAATTTTAGTTCTTCGTGTCTAACTCTTACCGTTTATAAAAAAAACTAAACCGTTGTTATTTTAGTGTGTTTAAATTTACTATAAAAAGTTAGTTGTTGAAGTTAGAACTATTTTATTGAAATTGATTGATATTCATTATCAGTTCAGTTAATCACAACTATTAAATTTTAAATTATGATTTTTTTAATTGCATTTAAATAATATTGATAAATTGTTGTGAAGGACTCATAATGTAAAAACATATATATATATATATATATATATATATATATATATATATATATATATATATATATATATATATATATATATATATATATATATATATATATATATATATATATATATATATATATATATATATATATATATATATATATATATTATAGTGTGAAATTTAACTGATAATCCTTTTTAAAAATATATTTACGTAAATTCATTTTTTTTAATAAAAAATCAATGTAATTAGTTAAGGTAAAGGATAAAATTCAATGTGAAAAATAATGCAACATGAAGGGATCTATATTTAATTATTTATAAATAGATGGTTAACAAGTTTACTTAAGATTAAAAGTCAACTTCATATGTATATGTGTATAAACAAAGGAAACAATTAAACTAACAATATTATGCACATATATTAATGTAATGCTTGTAAAATTCGTATCACAATGACAAGCTATTTTTGTAATGTAGCCAAATTGGTGAGTAAATATATGTATAATAATTATTCCAATTGTTATGCAAGAAATCCTTTTTGCACACAGATATGTCTTTGTCAAGCAATGAAAAACCAGTCTCCAATAAAGGCCAAAATTTTGCATATACAAAGAGAGGTAATTAGAGGACCACCCTCAACAGTGATGATTTGTATGGTAATAAAAAAAAGCATTTCTTGGATGAGCTGTGTGCTTGTGACTTCACTTCACCATCCTTGTCTCTTTCCAAACCCAACTCTTATCTCTTTGGTTCCATTGAGATCTGTCTATTCAAAATGTTTTTTTGGTTTATAAGTGAACAACATGTGTAATGTAAATGTAAAAAACTAAGAATATGGAGTATTTCACTTGTCTAGCACCAATTAGGTAACCTCAATGTGGAGTCTATTTGAAAGGATGTATATGATATTCTCTCTTTAATGTGGTGTCTATTTAAAAGGATAGTTGAGGACACACTCTTTTTATCACATTTTGGATATCCTACTTAGTAAGAGTACTAATTGAACTAATATTATGATATAGAGTTATTGTTGAAATTTATTTTACAAAAATGTATTATATTTTTGTTCTTTTGTTTTAATCACTATGTTTTATAATATAAAAAATTATTGAATAAAAAATAAAAAATAAAAAGAATAGGAATATAAAATATAATCCATCAAACAATCATTAAAAACAATAATCAAATTCAACTTATCCCTCAAAAAACGTTCAAAAGTAACATTAAAATATTTTAACAAGTGTTATAATTAACAACAACAAAAAAAATATATTGGTTAATTTATATGTATGTATTTTTTTTAATGTGAGATATCTTGAATTAAAATGAATGTATAATGCGTAAAGTATTTTTTATTTAATTAAAAGGTATGAATGAAGGAAAAGGATCCTCTCTCCAGGGCAATGCATTCTGCCATCAATCATGCAAATGATCTAACAGCCTATTGATTTTCAAGAGAAAAAACTTAAAAACATAAACTGTCTTGAAAACCAACAAACGATTAAGATTGTCGCAGAATGAACAACACGAGAGAGGCAGCAGGAGAAGATTCTGGTCCATGACTGAACAATATTTACATTAGAAAATATATGAATGATCAAACTTCAATCTACGTTAAGAAAACTTTCAACAATGTTCATAAATTATTCATAAACATGTGAGCGATATTTTAAGAGTTTCTCTAATAGGAATAATTTATGAACATTGTTATGAATAATTTAAGTACAACAATTATATGAATTTCAGTGTAGTAGGAGACTCTATTTAATGTCAAAACATTTAATATTACTCATCTACCATGTGTTTTAGTACATTTTAATTAAAATCACTTAATAAAATGTGCAAGGTGAGTTACAAGATAGAGTCACAAATTTTTTACAATTAAATAAGATATTTTATTAGATTGTTCATGGTTAAATGAAGAGTAAATAGGATTCTTAATTAAGAGTAAATTAAAGACCACCCTGATTCTAATGTTGTATATAAAATATAATTTATTCTGTTGCAATGTATGTTATGAAAGATAGGGAAAAAATAGGGGGCAATACGGGTCTTTGGCATGTCCGTTTATCCGCACTTTTGTGTGGCACGGACCAAGGTTTTAGACTCTTACTCTCTAGTGTGACCGTCCTGTTTTATCTCGTTTTATATGTGGGTTTTTGCGGGCACGTGCATTAACATAAATTTTATATTTTTAGGTTTAAAAAAATGCAGTGTTCGCGGACTTATCCACCTCATTCTCACTTATTTGCGAGGAGGGATAAGGTTTTAGACCTGCATCCTCAACTATGACCGTCCTGTCCCGCCCCATTTTCTTATGGGTTTTTGCAAGACGAAATTATACGGGACGGACGTCCGTTTGCCAAAAGATATTATGACTTTGATATTAATGTAATTGAGGTCAGCTCATGTTTTTCTTTTGGAGATAGAATTGGAATTTCTAAACTAGAGTGTTAGCAGAGATACTCTGTGGACTTGTTTTGTTTTATTCATATCTATCATGGCCCAAGACTACAGTACAATATGCATTGGGAGATAGATAGCAATGGGTCAAAAGCTATAAGCTACACAATGAGGGACGAAGAACAAGAAAGAAAATAAAAGGTCACAAGAGTCAATGAAGATGTTACCATCAAGTGATAAATAGAGACACAACTTAGACCAATAATGGTAAGAAACTGTACAAGACACTGATTGCTTACTTATAAAACCATAACCCAAATTCAAGCTCAACTTTGGAAAATAAATAATTGTGTTAACTATATTTTAGAATTTATACAATATTAAATTTAATTAATACAAAATTGTTCTTTTATGATTAGTTCTCTTTTTGTGATTTTGGTGAATTTTGTTATTGGTGTTTAGTTTCTAAATCAAATAAAAGACTAAACATAGATTAGAATAAATAAATAGGAAATAGAGTTGATAGAATAGAAGTATAACTTTTTTTTTAACTGTTAGATGCATGCTTTTCTTAAATTTATTTGAACTAAAAATCAAGTGTGGATACATGCTTTTCTTACACTGTTATATTTGAACTAAAAATCAAGTGTTAGATACATGCTTATCTTAAATTTTATATTTGAACTAAAAATCCTCATTACCCCAAACATTGTGAATTCCCAAAAATGTTTTTTAAAGTATTTAAATTAAAAAGAATTTCTTTTAATTTTTATCAAATTTCAAAAGTTAAAAATGTTTCAAATATTCACTTTATAAAATTACATAATACAAAATTTTTAAGGTAGATTGACTCAGTTAATAAGTACTCAGATACCGAGAGATTGTGAGTTTTAATAAAAATTTCTTTGATGAATTATCTATAAGTATTTCTATATAAAAAAAATAACCTTGAGGTCTGCACTAATTTTTTGTATAAAAAAAGCATAATATCACTAACTAATTTACTAATGAAAATCAATGGTAATTTATATAAAATGGAAGACAAAAGGATATTACTCCACTTTAAATGACAAATTCTAATATTTGTAAAAGTTACTTTCATAGTTAAAGAGACACAGTATCATTATACACGAGTCTTTGAATTTAAAAAAAAAAAAAAAAGCAATTGTCTATGGTGTTTGAAAACCAAATATGTTAAATGTAAATGAAATAAAGTATGTTGATTTTCCGAACATATTTTTTTTATTGTTAAACCAATTTACCTGAAACCGTTTTAAAAATTGTTTGCCCTATGTTATAATTCTTAGTCACCACAAGGAGGAAAACATCAGTAAATTTTACACTTGTAGATTTCAGAAAGAGGTGGAATAAAGTTTTCAGGGAGATGGTGATTCTTAGTTATATTTGGAATATTGAACACTTGTAGATTTGTAATTGTTTATTATATTTGTATTTTTTTAGCGAAGGTTCAATTTTTAATCTTTTAAAATTTTCAATTTATTTAACTCTTCTTATAAATTATGGTTGCTCAATCTTCGCTCTAATTTCAGTATAAAAAGTAGAAATGTAAATCCATAATTCTTACATTAAGATGAATCAGTAGTTATTGCACGTTTTGTCTCATCGGCTTTTAAATTAATATATGTGTGATATTCAAAATTTTAAGATTCGAATAGAAGTTTTTGAGGAAATTTTATATATAGGTTGGTAAAAATGAATTGGTACAAAAATAGTATAGAAGGTAGTTAACGTTTCCGTTTCAAAATAGTTGAATCAAAGAGAAAATTTTCAAAGTCCAAAACAACATGCTCCAAAAGACTTTATTTAAATAGGGATGTGCATAGATCAATAATCAAATTAAATTGAACCATATATATGATTTGATTTGGGTCTTTAAATTGTTTTATTAAAACTTATTTATTTTTTCAAAACCGGTTTTCATGTGGATTAATTCAATTTTAAACCGATTTTTCATAAAAACCATTTTTCTTTTAAAAAACCAGTATTAAATTAGTTTCTCTCAAATCCAGTTTTTTTATAAAAAAAAAAAAACAATTTTATAAGAAGATCAATTTTAAAACCAATTATTAAAAAATCAATTTTATATAAAAAAAAATTGTTTTATTTACTTTAACTAGTCTTTTTATTTTTACTAGTTCTAACACTAATTTATGTCCAAAAAAAAATTATTTAAAAAAATAGGTTAAAATTTGGCTCTTATAGTCTCCATAAACAATATCTCGATTAAAAACAGTCCCATTAAAAAAAATGCCTTACATCAAATACAACTCAATCCCGAGTTTTATCATCATTTCAAGTGTGCCAAACTTCAATTGACTAATTTGATGTTCGCTGATGATGTGCTTCTGTTTGCTAGAGGAGACTTCACTTCTATGGATCTAATGCTTCAAGCCTTCTCTAAATTTGCTAAATCCACATGTATGAAAGTTAATAATTCTAAAAGTAGGATGTTCTTTGGTAATGTAGTGGTAGATACGAAGCTTCTTATCCTGTAAAAGTATGGCTTCTCTGAAGGATACTTTCCTTTTAGGTATCTTGTGATACCTCTCTCTAGTAAAAAGCTTTCCACCAGTCATTATATGCCCCAAATTGATAAAATTCTTGCTGGGATCAAACATTGGTCAGCAAAATTACTGAGTTATGCAGGGAGGGTTCACTTAGTTAAAAGCATATATTTTGCAATTGCGAATTGTTGGCTCATGGTTGTTCCTCTGCCGAAACTGGTTATTAAGAAAATCAATGCAGTCTGTAGAACGTATATCTGGACAGGTGCTGATGTGGGTAGCAGGAAAAGTCCTGTGTCCTGGGAAAATGTTTGCAAATCGGTTAAACAAGGAGGGCTTGGGCTTGTAGACCTAGAGACTTGGAATAAATGTGCTTTGATTAAGCTTCTTTGGAATTTATGTCACAAAAGAGATAACATGTGGATAAAATGGGTGAATTCATATTACTTAAAGGATGGAGACATTAAGGAGACCAAGATAAAAACTGATAGCACTTGGATCCTTCGAAAAATTCTGGAGCAGAGGGATTACATTGAGTCTCACCATAATACTTGGGACGATATGACTGCAAAAAATGAATTTAAGATGCATGAGGTCTATTTGTCTTTGAACCACTCTCCAATTGTTAACTTGCATAAGCTTCTGCTGAGAAATCCAGCAAGACCAAGGGCTAATTTCATTCTTTAGCTTGCGTGTCACGAGCGTCTTGCTACTAAGGACAGACTCTTGAAGTTTGGCGTGATAAATAATTCTGACTGTATCTTTTGTAGACAGGAAGAGACTAATGGGCATGTTTTGTTTGATTGCGAGGAGTTGCGGTTCATTTGGGTAGCAATTCTAAATTGGATCAATGTTATTCATGTCCCAATGACTTGGCAGCAAGAAATCAATTGGTGTATCACTCATGGCGCAAAAAAAGGGTGGAGAGCAATTCTTTTGAGACTTGCTTTAGCAGAGACTGTTTATGGCATTTGGTCCTATTGGAATACTATTTCATATGGCGGAAAAGCGGATCGTAATGTTATCATTCAAGAGATAGAGAAAAAGATTGTGTATCGGGGTTGGGGTGTAGATCTATCAAGCCTAATCTAATTAGTATTATGATAGATTAGCTTCTCTTCTTGTTGTATTGGTTTATTGGCTAGCTGGATCCTAGGATCACTTTGTACTTATCTGTTTTTGGTTATTAAAGTCCTTTATTCCAAAAAAAAATGAAAAAAAAAATAGTCTCTAGAACAAATACACCATCAATTTAAAAAAAATACCTTTCAGAACAATACAACTCTTATGGATAATCAAAATAATACAACTCCAATAGATAATTAAAATAATGCAGAAAAATAAGCTCATCAATACTGCTAAAAGCAAAGGCATCTAATGAAGAACCGGTTTTTCTTAAAACCAACTACATCATTTTTTTTTTGCTTCAACCAATTTTTAATTTTTTTTGCTTGTGATGAACACACGTACTACACATATGCTAATTTACTATTTATTTGTTTTCTATATGAATATGTCTCTTTCTATTAAGTAAGTTTGATGTTGTATATATAATTTAAATTTTGGTTTTAGTCTTATCATATTTGAATTTTTGCATGATGATCTATGTGTTGATTGACAAAATTCAACATCACTTCAAACACGTTTTCAAGTAAATCTAAGCATCACAACAAAAATTATTCTAATATATAAAATCATCATTTAAATTATTAAATAATCTTAAGTAATATTTAAAGTATTTTGAAATAAAATCTTTAGTTAGAAAAATAATATTTACTAATTAGTAAGGTGTATTTAATGTTGGGATCCAGAAAATTAACAAAGTGATTCTATTAAACAAAATGTAACAGTAGGAACATTGAGAGAGAAATATTTTTGACGTTTAAGTAAATTGGATTAGGAATAGAAACCAAATTTGAATAAATGGGTATCCAATGTTATTTGTTTTTCTTTAAATGGATTGGATCAGTTAATGACTAAAATGGTTTGGGTTTTTTCAATTTGGAAACCAAATTTATGGTTATGGATCGCATGAACCGATTTAAATGCACACCCCTAATCTAAAAAAAGCGAAGCAAGTTTAAAAGTAAAAAATAACTACCAGAAACAGGGTCAGGCAGCTCAAGTTAAAATTTGAGAATTTCTTCACCCACCTCCCAACCTTCTTGGCCACCTCCGGTGAATTTACCACAATACCCCTTGTTTCGGAAGTTCATTTCCGAAACTGTACTTTTTTTTCTTGAAAAAGGTGTTTTCGGAAATGAACTTCCGAAAACGTGTTTTTTTTAATATAAAATATTGATTTCGGAGATGCATCTCCGAAATAAAGTGACTTTTTCAGAAAATGTGGTGTTTCGGAAGTTCATCTCCGAACGCACCCCCCTGGGGAATTCGGAAATGAACTTCCGAAAATATGTCTGGACAGAATAAAATGAAAAACAACAACAATTCGCTTTATTTAATCGGGTGAAGATTACAACGATAATATTACATAAAATTAAAGTTACATATTGTTCAACACGGGTAAGTGGGGATGAGAGAGTGGTGGGGAGAAAAAAAGACTTCCAACGAAAATTAAAGTTACAATTCGCTTTATTTAATCGGGTGAAGATTACAACGATAATATTATCATCTTAGTTTTTGGAAGTGGTAACCCGGGCCGGAACATATGACGGAGGAGGTGGATGTCCGGAGGAAGAAGAACCGGAGGTACGTCCACCGCGACACAAAGGAGCCAATCAATGTAAGCTATAGTTTATCATTATCATCAGGGGACGTCATTACAAAAAATTGGGAAAAAAATCTTATTATTTTTAATCTTGATTTTTTAGAAATGACGTCCCCAGATGATAATGATAAACTATAGCTTACATTGATTGGCTCATTTGTCTCGCGGTGGACGTACCTCCGGTTCTTCTTCCTCCGGACATCCACCTCCTCCGTCATATGTTCCAGCCCCGGTTACCACTTCCAAAAACTAAGATGATAAATCCAATACAAAAACATTATTCGATACAATCCGAAATCAGAACAAAACAAGACACGTCAAACAAGACAAAAGCATGTTATTCTGCCCGACGAGCGTTACAAAATACACATCAAAGAAAATAAAAACACGTTATTCTTCCCGACGAGCGAACTCCTCCGAATGAAGATAATTATACCAATCCTCATCCCACTCAGTATCAGAACCATCAGCGTTGATCACGCCTGAAGGCTGCGAAGCAGAACCAGTCAAAAGCTTCTTCTTCTCCTTCTTCTCCTTCACCTCCTTCACCTCCTTCACCTCCTTCACCTCCTTCACCTCCTTCACCTCTTTCACCTCTTTCACCTCCTTCTTTGAAGAACCCTTTCTTCCCTTAGCGTCAGTCCTGCGTGCTGGTTGGTTGCCTGACATGTTCCTGTAAACAATTGAAATTGATTAATATGAGAGACATAATAAAAAACAAAAAAATTTGAACTTCTGATACATTTCGGAAGTTCATTTCCGAAAACTGGGATGGAGGTGTTTTCGGAAATGAACTTCCGAAACACCCCTGCGATGGGATTTTCTGCAACTTCCATGGCAGACCCCTAAACCAAACTTCAAAACAAATCAAAATGCTTCTAAACAACCTAAATACTACTAACAACCTAACCATATATCATTTATACAATTAAAACCCTAAATAACATGCATTTGAATAATAGATCTAAAAATTTCAAAACTTACAAAGTGTTAGGATTGAGGGCTTTTGAATGTTGTTTAGCAGTGTGATTGGAGCCTTGATGGAGCTTTGGAATTCTGTTTGCACAAATTTTCGCCTTTGCCACTTTTTGTTTTGATTTAGGGTAAATGATTGGGGGAGGGGGAGTGTTTTGATAAATCTGCAGAAATCGCAGTATTTCGGAAGTGCACTTCCGAAATGCTGTTTTCGGAAATGAACTTCCGAATTAAGGAAATTTTAAAAAAAAAAAGCGCTTCGGAAGTTCATTTCCGAAGCAGGGATATTTTGGGATTTTCGCTGGGGGTGACCCCCATAGGGAGGTGGCTAAAGAAATTTTCTAAAATTTTAGGCCTCACAATTTTTAACCAAAATATTTTTAAAAAACAATTTATTTATAAATATATAATGTGTCATGATTAATTTAAGGATTAATACTCTCTTTTTTCTGTAGCTTATACTCAAGATTCATTTTAATCTCTTAATTTTAAAAAGACCATTTTTGTTCATTATATTAGTCAAAGTCAATCAATAAACTATATGGCAATGAAGTGGAATGTCACGTGACTTAGACCAACTTTTAAGAATTATGATTGATTTAATAAAGAAAAAATTTGTTATTAAAAATTATTTTTAAATTTTGATTGTTTTTCTTCATTTTCTTCCTCAACCCCGTAAACTTCCCCAAACACATCAACCTAATGAACAATGGATTGCGGAACAACTACGAGTTGTTCAAATTATGGTGTGTTGCGCTAAAGACGTTGTTTGAGAACACGAGTTTTAGAATAGGAAAAACCAACGCTAAAACTCACCGACACACGTTATCTTTCATACAATACAAGTCTAATATTCTCAAACAAAACATGATATCTAATATAAATTGTTGTTGACTTCCTATGTTAGAGAGGGTGTAGAAACTATCATATAGTTTTTTAAGTAAAATGTTTGTACAATTATGTATTGTTACCTATTGAACATTTTTCCTACATTGAGTTTGAAAATTGAGGGTACGACACATATCACCATTTGTAAATATCCCAAGCTAACTATAATCGCCCTCAATAATAAGAAGTCGCCCACATCTTTTACTCGTCAGCTTCACAATTGAAAACCTAATTAATCCAATTAATTCAGTGAAATAAAAGGTACTAAGTCACTATTCACACCAACAACAAAATTAGAATTTTTCAATTTTCTTTTTCATAAAACTGCAGCCTTCTTTGTGGAATTTCATTTGGAATCCATTTACATCATAGGACATGATGGTTTCTCTAATGGATGTAGTCTTGACGAGGTGGTTATGGATAATGAGAATTAAGAGTTAGATGGTATTTTGGATTTTATATGCTTTTTGCATCAAAAAGTGTTTTGGGTTTCAGATGGTGCTCTGGTTTCGGATGCATGGTATGACCTATATTGATATTGTCTACATTAAATACTTCATTGACTTGAGGAGGATTCACGAGTATAATTGAGGGGCATCTTGTTTCGTATACCTCTATTACAAGTTAGCTTTTTTAAGGTAGTCAATGGAAGTTGCTTGAAAACAACAGTTTATTCATTGTTAAAAAAAGGGTTAATAGTCACTTACCCCCTTGTAATGTTAGCGAATTTTGCTTTTCCCCCTCCCTACCTTTTGGCAACGGTTTTAAAAAAAAATCGTTGCCAAAACCTGCCTTTGGCAACGGTGGGGGGTAAACCGAAACACGCTCATATGGTTGGGGGTAAATGACTATTAACCCTTAAAAAAAACTCACCCTTACTGAAATTAATTTCATAATACTTATGTTACAATGTTACTGATATTTTATCTCAACCATTTTCAAGCATGAATCCACCAACATTTTCAGCGTATCTTCGAATGGAAATATTTTAATGAATACTCAGAGAAATTGACAAGTAGGCTCCTGCTCCATTTTCTCACTAAGGGGGAATCAATATACCGATTTATTCTAAATTGCACTTGGTTGCATCGTGACGGATGACATTTGTTTCATGTCGTGCAGTGAGCAGCGTCAAACACAACCATTGGATGTGATATATTGGTACTTTGGGTGGTTGGCTTGGGGTTCTCAATTTATGTATTCACATCTACCTAGGCAAGTATTGCAACAGTTTGGGGAATCTGTATGATATACATTACATAAAGACTCCCACAATTGTTGCTCTTGCCACTGTCCTCCGCTAAGATGTTGATGGGACATTTGCGAACTACAATGAGCATCTTGTACCATAGAATGTATGTGATAGGCCCACTCATCATCCATGGAATATGATTACATCCAATAATGTTATAGTGTCACGTCCTTACATGACACCAGATGCAGAAAGAAATCTCAATAGAGCAGCTCATCAGAAGATACTAGAAGAGGAACAAGTAATGGCAAACTGTGTCGTGGATGTATTTGCATAGTTGTCGTATTATGGCTATTGAGAGATAGGTCATAGTTAGAGGAAAGTTTCAGGAAATAAATATAAGAAGCAAACGAGGAACATGTGTTAGATACCCCGTAGTTGTATTTTAATTTATATTTTAATATTAACATTTTAAAAATTTATATAAATTGTTGTATTTTATAACCACTAATGTGTAATTTACCAACATTTTATTTGACAATTTAATCATATTAACGAATGACTAATGTGTATGATCTATTGTGAGGAAAGAAAGGAAGAGGAAGAAAATAGAGAACCTGAAGTGCAGTTGCAAGTGCCGTAAAAGTAATCCAAATCAGGTAGCTTCTACTTCTGATTTGAATTTACTGGGTAGTGAGTCTGAAAGAAATAGTTGGGTTTTGTTACATGGAGAAGCTATAGAGGTGGCAAAAGACGTTTGGGATTTAGGAAAAGAGATAGGTTTGATTCACAAAGGAGAAGAAGGAGAATTAGTGTAAGAATTGGATGTTGGGGTAAAAGGAGGAGCAGGAGCGACCTAATTCAAATAGGTTATATCCTGGAGTGGGGTTAAAATAGATATGTCACCGTAGATTATCAGTCACAACATCAGGGGTTTAGGAGGAGCGGCAAAGAAAAAAGAAATTTGGAACCTTATCTGAAAACATAAGCCATCGCTTCTATGTATTCAATAAACAAAGATGGAAAGTGTAGAAAATAGTTTATGTGGTATGTTGTGGGGAACTAGTGAGTTCGGTTTTGCTAGTAAACCATCTATAGGGAGGTCGGGAGGAATTCTGACAATTTGGGACAAAAGAGAGTTCGTAGTTCAGTAAATTCAGAATAATGAGCATATGGCATGGGTCGAAGGAGAATGGGGATCGGATAAAAAGAAAACTCATATTGCTAACATTTATGCCCCTTGTGAAGGAAGAAAGAAACGTGAATTATGGGTCGCCTTATCCTCAAAAGTAAGGGAGAAGAATGGAGAAAGAATTTGTGTGCTTGGAGACTTTAACTCAATCAGGAATGATGAAGAAAGGAGGGGTTCAGTTGTAAATATCAGAAGAGGGGAAGCAGAGGAGTTTAATAACTTTATTACAAGAGCTGACTTGATAGATTTACCACTTAATGGCAGTAAGTTCACTTGGTCCAGGACTGGGGGCTCGGCAATGAGTCGTATAGATAGATTTCTAATTTCGGAAGAGTGGTGTATATCGTGGCCTTTAAGTTCTCAATGGGCATTAGACAAAGAACTCTGAGATCATCGACCAATTCTATTGTGTGACGCAACTCAAAAGTGGGGACCGAAACCGTTCAGTATGTTAAATTGTTGGAAGAAGGTTGCGGTGTATCATTATTTTGTTAAGGAGCACTAGCAGGGCATGAATGTAGAAGGTTGGGGCATGTTTGTGTTAAAGGAGAAATTAAAAATGATAAAGGGCAAATTAAAGGAGTGGCACAAGTCTCACACCCAAAATCTAGAAGGAAAAATTAAAGATGAAAAAGAAGTGATAAATAAGTGGGAACTAAAAGTGGAATCAACAGATCTAACGATTGAGGAAAGGAACAAAAAAAGAGAAGCTTTAGCATAATTATACAGATTGTCAAATTTGAATTGTAGCATTCAAAGTCAAAGATCACGAGTAAGATGGTTGAAAGCAGGCGATGAAAACTCCAAATATTTTCATGGTTGTATTAATAGAAGAAGGAAAGACAACGAAATTGTGTCAATAGAAGTCAATGGTAGTGTGATGAAAGATGCAGGGGAAGTAAAAAATGCATTCACAATCATTTCTGAAACTTGTTTGAGGGAAGGAAGGAGAGACCTATTCCAGCCAATATAGATTTCAAACAAGTGGATGATATGGACAATGAATTATTGGTGAAAGAGTTCTCAGAAACAGAAGTTTGGAACGCAATTCAGGAATGTGATAGCTCGAAAAGCTGGTTTTATAAAAGAATTTTGGGAGATCATTAAAGGTGACGTTATGAGGATGATGACAGAATTCCACTCTAATGGAAGATTTGTAAATGGAGCAAATTGTTCTTTTTTGGTTCTCATACCAAATAAAAAGAATCCTTCAAAGTTGTCTTAGTATAGACCAATTGCATTGGTAGGATGCATATACAAGGGGATAGACAAGGTTCTGGCAAACAGAATGAAAAAAGTGATTAACAACATCATTTCTGAGACTCAATCAACTTTTATAACGAGCATGCAGATTACGGACGGGATTCTTGTTGCAAACGAAATTTTGGATGAGGCCAAGAGAAATTAGAAAGAAGTGTTCCTTTTTAAGATGCACTTCTAAAAGGCGTATGATTCTGTTGATTGGAACTTCTTAGAGTATGTGTTGGACAAAATGGGCTTTCAAGAAAAATGGAAAAGATGGATCAGGGAGTGTATAAGCTCGTCCTCAATTTCGGTGCTAGTTAACGGAAGCCCCACGAAAGAGTTCAAGATGGGGCGTGGGCTTCGACAAGGAGATCCACTTTCCCCATTCTTATTCTTAGTATGGGCAGAAGGCTTCAATGTATTGATGAAAAAGACAATTGAATTAAGGATATTCTCAAGATACAAATTTGAGGGAAGTGATGATAGATTTTCACACTTGTAAAATGCAGACGATACATTGATCATAAGTGAAAAAAGGTGGACCAACATCCGGACTATTAAGGCAATGTTACTTCTGTTTGAATCAATGTTTGGCTTAAAAGTAAATTTCCAAAAGAGCTCGATTGTTGAGATAAACATATCTCAATTCTGGATAGAAGAGGTTGCCAGCATCTTAAATTGCACAATTGGATCGCTGCCTTTTATTTACCTCGATTTACCAATAGGGGCAGATCCAAATCGGAAGGACACTTGGGCCCAGGTGATAAGAACGGTAAAAGCTAGGCTGTCTAAATGGAAGAACAAACACTTATCCATTGGTGGTCGGATCGTAATCTTAAAATCAGTTTTGTATGCATTACTGATTTACTTTCTCTCTTTCTTCAAGGCTCCGACATCTATTGTATCTAATTTAGAATCTTTATTCAAACAGTTTCTTTGAGGGGGTGTGAGGAAAAGAGAAAAATTAATTGGGTTAAATGGGACAAAGTTGTAGACCAATAGAGGATTGGGGGCTAGGTGTTAAAAAAAAAGCATTGGCTGAAAAATGAAAATGGAAAGTAACAGTAAAAAAAAAAGGTATTTGGTACTCTGCGTTGTTAAACAGATATGGCCATATGGGGCGAATAGGGCAGAGTTAATGTATGAAGACTATGTTTCATCAAGGTGGTGGAAGGACATAAGACAATTAGACTTGGAAGGAGTTGAGAACAAGAGTGATTATTCGGTAAAAAAAGTGTATAAGGGCTTATTGTCAGAGGATCCACCATCGGTAGAGCACCATTGGTCAAAAGTTTGGAATAAGGCGGTTCACCTAAAAATATCTAGTTTTGTGTGGAAATTGTTCCATAATAGAATACCTACTAGGGATAATTTAGTTAAAAAGGGAGTGTTAGATCAAAGGAATGTTGTGTGTAGGAGAGTGCGGGAAGGAAGAGACGACTCCTCACATTTTCTTTGAGTGTGTTCTATTTCTGCAGGATCTGCAAATGAATAGGAGTGATACCGCTAAGGGACACCAGAGATTCGGACTGTCAACAAAACATTACCACTCCCAAAAAAATGAGTGATAATTACCAACTGTTGTTCAAACTTAAAACTTTAAAATCAGGTTTGGGACACTGGTCCAATTTTCCCCATAGCTTACGGGTTTTTTAATTGTTGCCCAGACAGGTGTGGTGGTTAACAATAACTTTTGCACAATACAAAAGAAAACAAATGGAAAATAATTGGAAGTGAAATAAAATTGACAGTCCAATATAGCATTGACCTCCTTGAATACAATAATAGTATTAAAACAAATTTCTTCATGCATTAGAAAGTGCTAAGATGGCATGGTATAAGTTAACAGACTTGTGTCTGAAAAAAGGTACAAAAATTGTCTATCACGTTCAATTTTATGAAGAAAAAGGGAATCCGGTTCTAAAAAAGGAATGGAAAAACTACAAAATTGGGTCTACAAAGATGAACACAGAGACACTGCCCAACTAGCTACAACGCCTGGTCAAATAAATAAAATGGTTTAATACCACCAACTTCAGCTACATACCGCATTACATCACTCCTGACCATACTCAAACTGAATGATCTCTTTGGTAACATCAACTACCTCCTCAACTTCAATGTCCTTTGCCTCGTATTCCTCTTCCTCGTCACTAGCTTCTCCGTCCCTCAGATGCATCCTCTCTAACCTCTCTTCTTCATGCATCAGCTTCCACTCATTGACCCACTTGTCCCAATCTTCTTTCAAGACCTTACGCCTCTCGCGCTCCTGCTCACTCAGCAACAACGAAACATCTTGATCTTCTGCTTCATATTTCTTACTATACTTCTTCAAGTTCTTTGCAATCTCTTCCTCTTTCTCGGGAGTCAAGAAGGGTGGTGGCCTTGGTCTCCATAAGAACTATAATTTGAAAGGTAAAAAAAAACATGAGATTGGTTAGTATGAAGAGAAAAGGCAGTAGAACAAATTATACTTTTAAACATCAATTTACTAATGGAAAATTACCATGTCCAAAACTAAAACCATTTAAACATTGTTCATAAAACAAATAATTCTTTGATCGATTGTAATACACAGACAAGCAATGCTTAAGTACAAATGATATTATAGTTACCTGAAAGAAGTGATCCTTCAATATCCGATAAAGATGTTTGCCATTGAAAGACCATATATTGAATCCATTTTCCATTTCATGAACCGAAGTCACAGCAGTTGCAACATACCTTACGATCAGTAAAAAAACAAAAGGTCAAACATTTAAGTGCTAGGATAATTATAATTAACTGGTTTTGCACAAATCTATCCATGATCTGCTGCATTAGTCAGCAATATCATCATTTGTATGGATAAACAATATACCTTCCAGTTGGATCCCATTCAACGTCGGTTGCCATAAAATGATCAGTAGTAGCCATGGTTTCAAGTTCATCAACGTTGTAAAACTCCAACAGTCCGTTGAAGCCTTTCAACCCTGCTAATACAATGAAGCGGCCTGCAGGAGACCAAAATAAAGCATTTGCCTGCTTTCCTTTCAGAGTAGTGAGCTTTGAAACACGGCCAGTGTTCTGAGCAGTCCGCATAGAATAGATACTAATATCAGGCTTAGGGTTGTCGCCGTGAATAACGGCAAACCTATGTCCCTTTGGCTCCCAAGCAAATGCAATGATCTTATCATTCTTATTCTCAAGCTCTAGAACTTCAATCGGTATGTCACGTTCCTTAATACGGAAAAGCTCAAAGCCAGTGTAAGTACTTTTCTTTGTCTTGGTATATCGGTCCACATTAACAGCAAGGTAATCCCCATTGCTCTGCCAGTACATCTTGCAGTCACTGACGCTAAAAAGGTTTTTCTGTCTGAGTTCTTCTTTGCTGGGGATTGAAACAAGACTTACCTACAAAATCGTTAAAGAACATAAATTTAGTTAATATAAAAATACAACTATTTAGTATAAAACTATTGAGTAGAAGAAAAACCCATGACATGACCATTAAGCCAAGGATAACAAAACTTTACCCTGGCAGGCTGGTTCCCACCTCCCGTCTCGGGAACAAACAGTGAAATGATTGGATCAGTTGGTGACCAGCTGAAATCCATTATATTTTCAACTTTTAAGGATTTTTTGTCAACGAGAGAAAATGTTTCTGCCTCGTATACTGAAAGTACATTCTTCCCCATCCTTGCAAAGTACTTATCTTCCCTTCCACCACTCCATCTGCAAAGCCAATAAAACAAATTCATCACTAAATAAGGACAGTGAAAAATGCTAAAATATTTAAGCTAGATAGGTAGAGATCGTACTTGAAAACAGGCCAAGACACTCCAGTGACACCCCCGGTACCTCCGATGGCGAAATCATCAGCACTACCCTTAAAATCTCTCATCACTTTACCAGTTCTCACATCAAATATATTTATTATAACCCTCTAGAGGAAGAAAGTTGATGTCAGATACAATGTCACAAAAAACTCAAAAGAAACAGCAAAAGAGAGGACACTTACATTAGCATCCCGGGGATTGCTTGGTTCATGACTGCTATAAGTTACCAAATACTTCTCACCAGGTGAAAAATCAATTAGCTTCACCTGTTATTTATATTATTATTAACATAAATTAATGTAAATAAAACAATACATAGTATAAACAACATAATGAAAAGCTCAAAAAAAGACCTGGGGATGAGCGTAACGCATGAGACGATTGAAGGTTGTAGCACCTCCCCAGACTGCTGCCCCCTGACGGTGAACTGTTGCCAAGTATGTGCCCAGAGGAGACCATTGTACAAAACTCTCAGTCCAAAACTGTAATTCAAAAATATATATATGAACATTGTACAGGGATGAAGAGATTGATAATCAAAGGGCATTGATAAATATCAAATAATACAAAACATTGGAATATGATGTCCACTTACTGCACGTTTATAAACAGGATCTGGCTTTAAATGCCTAGCATCATTCCACAAAACCTCCGTATCTGAACTAGCACGAATCACAAACTGATCTCGGGCCTTAGCATCAGTTAGCCATTGTTGGAGATTTTCCTGTGAGAGAAATGAAGGCCATAGATAATCAGTACTGATAAAATGCTAGTAGATCTCCTGGCAAAGATGTCAGAAATCATGACACAAGTAAACCAATCATAGGTGGAATTCAACTAGGAGTGGAGTCCATTAAAAAACATGCAATTACCTTCATTTAATTACTATCAAAACAAAAGAAAAACAGAACCAAGTTGTAAGCAAGGTGGTGACAATATATTTTGGGTAAAAAAATTTAACAAATAGCCTCCAATAATCCTAATATTATAGTATCAAACTGTAGTAACTGTCTCCCAAAACTAAACTAAACTAATCATATAACTACATCATAACAATAAATTTAAGAAAGCAAAAACTAAAGCAAAACAACAAATGATACAAAGATGTAAAAAAATGTAATTCTATAATCATTACCCCTGGGGCATATTCCTTTCTCGGAGGAGGAGCCCACTCATCCGGCACTCTCATAAACCGGTCAAAATCATCAAACATACTAACAGTAAATATGTGAGAACGATCCAACTTGTATCCCTGGGCCTTCTCTTTCGCAAGCTCAGCTTCCTAAAATAACCATCCAAATTAACACCACGTCGAATTAAATCAGAACAATCTCCATCCAATATAACCAAAACATTTTATTTAACCTAAAAAAAAGTGGCCTTTACCTGAGGAGTATTGTACTCAATGAAGCAGTAACCAACTGTCTTTTCAGTGACAGGATCAACAGGCATCCAGAAGCCATCATCCTTAATAACACCCATCTGATTAAAAATCTTCCTAATAACACCTTCAAGCTTTGCAAATTTCTCTTTGGTAACAACAGGAGTATTATCCACTACTATAATGTTGCCAAAACCAGTATCAAACTCAAGATTCTCCTCTTGAAAAACCTCTTCATCATCACTACATCGCACACCACAAACATTAGAATCAGTAATTTAACATTGCTTCCTAGGGTTTAATTTACAAAAAAGAGAGAAGTAAATAAATATATATACCTCAATATGCCACAGTCTTCACCGTGTGGGAGATGAATGGAATCGAGATCAATAGTAGATAAATCAATTCCGAGAGACGCCGCTTTGTCTTCAATCTCTTTCATTACTAAAACATCCGCCATGATTGCGGTGGCAAGTATATTATCGTTGAACTAAATTTCTTACACTGATTAAAAACCTAAACACGAGAGATATAAGAATGAGAATCGAATAGAAATAACAACAGATACACATACATCGGTACAGATCTGTAGAAAATATACGATAATAAATTGATTGATTGAAACAATAATAAATTGATGCGGCAAATTGCGATGCGCGTATTGAGGAGTGGAAGGAAAATGGTAATGAAAGAAAATGGAGTTATTGAGATACTCACAGTTTGCGGCGGTTTCGTTCATACGGTGATGGAGGCTCCGCGTGCAATTTCCGACGAGCTTTTGGTTTTCACGGCGAAAGGAGATGAGTGGGAGAAAGCGTGAAACGGCAGTAGCTGATAAGTTTCGTTGTTTTAGGGTTTTGAAGATTCTTAAAAGAGAAACTGGATTGGGCTTGTCTTTTTTTATTTTAAATATTCCGATTTTAATTGTTGTAATCACAAAAATAATGAAAATAAATAAGTGTGGATTTGATTTGCTAAAAGAAACAAGCGATTAGACAAGACAGCATACTCTGTTATGCAAAAATATATAAGAAGGGACGTGACAAAAATATAAATTTGTGTTTCTTGGTAAATTATGGGATAATTTTTTTTGTCTCAAACACATATTATTAAAAAAAAATTAAATATTACTTTTAATATTTTTAATTAATATTTTAATGTATAAATATAATATTAATATTTTATTTTATTTATTATAAAAAATATTATAATAAAATTGTAATATTTTTGTTTGATGCATACATTTATCGAATAAACTAGAGTAAACAAGATTTTATTTTCATAGTGTTTCCTTATTTAATATTTTGATTTATGAATATAAATATTTTATACATTAATAAAAATTATTATGGTAAAAGTTATATTATACGATACATAGATATATTAAATAAAATAGATAAAAAATTGTTAAGTGCGTCGATTATCAAACACGATATAATATAAAAAATAACACGATATAATATAAAAAATTATTCTGTTCTGCTGTTATATACTGTCTATAATTTTTTTTGGAAATCAAACACACCTAAAATCTTTTTATAATAAAAAAAAGTTAATGAATGCTAATATATACAGTACGCTATATATTTTGTTATCACAAAAAGTATAAAATTGATATTAATCTTAGTTTCGTGGGAGAATATGCACAGATAATTTTATCTTAAGATGGATTTTATCTTAAAATATATAAGATTAAAATAATTAGTTGTTTATTTATTTTTTAAAATTAAATTAGATTTTGAATTTTTTTTTTGTTAAAATGTAAATTTTATCTACTAGTCGTATTAAGTCATAATAATATAGTAAGATAAAACAACTTTTATTATTATCTAAAATATTTTTATTTTAGCCACTTTTACATTTACAATGGTTTCTAAAGGAGACTTGTTGGTAGATATACTACTACTTAAAGAGTTATAATAAAACCTAACTTAATTCTAATTCTCACAATTATAGCTTAACTAATAAACACGACTTTGTTTTTTTTACTTTTAAAAAATAAAGACTAATTAGACTATATATAATGGAGGTGTTGAAAAAATTATTCAATTGTTGAATAGTTGTAATGGAGTGATGAATTAAGTGTTGAAAATGACATGGATTAATTTGTGTTGAAAATATTCAACATGTTGAATGAAGAGGAAGTGAGGTCCACTATAATACTTTGCAAAATCTTATTGATTATTGTAAATTGTAATTGTTTAGATTTTTATCTCACTTTAATTATTTAAAATAATTATTTTAAGTCAATTTTTTTATTTTTTTTATTTTTATTAAAATTTATTATTTTTTTCCTCTATAAATAGATACTTGGTTTATTAGATTTGAACATGGAAAAAAATTGAGATTTTTCTCTCTAATTTTTCTATTTAGCCTCGAGTAAAATCTTGTTTGTAGCACTAACAATCTTTTTAGTAAAATACATCTCAATAATAACCTTTTAACACCCAAAATTCTACTAAAATATAAAATTAGAAAAATAAAATTCAAATAAGTTATTAAATTAGAAAAAAAATATTTAACTCTTAATTATTTTAATTTAATTTCAATTAATAATTGTTATTAATATATAATCATAAAAACAAAAACATAAAAGAAAATACGAAATAAAAGTGGTGGGGTAGGGTGTTGAATTTTATTAAACAAAAATCATTGTAGTGAGTAAAAGTTGAATGAGTGTTGAATTATTAGGTGGAAGAGAGAGAAGATGATGTGGAGTGTAAAAAATAAAAAATTAGAGTGTTGAATCCACACACCATTGTACATAGTGTTAGGGTAAGCTATAGGGGTGATAAAACTTGTCCGGTTGGGCATATTTGTTTTACCCGCGCTTTAGTGTAGAACAAGTCAAAGGTTTAGCTTCCAACCTTCTAATGTGACTATCTCATCTCGCCCTATTTTTTATTGGTTTTTTGGACACGGACAATAACATAAATTTAGTATTTTTAGGCATAAAAAGTGCAATATTTGTTGGCCGCCCCTACCCTAATTTTTAGTGCGGGGCGGTTAAGATTTTATTATTGCACCCTCAATTATGCTCGCTCCGTCCCATTTTTTTGAGTTTTTTGTTGTGCGGGCCTAAATGGGATGAACATACTTATTTGCCACCCCTAATTAGCTGGCAGAATAGTGATGGTTACTACAAGAGGTTATGCAAAAGACAAGTACGTCATATCATCCACATGTTTTGCAAGATAGTCGGCATAAGCATTCCCCTCCCTAAAAGTATGAAATATTTGAACTCGTCATTCCCTAAAAAAAAACTCCTTAATATTGTGAAGAGTTGCGGCATAGTGATGTCAATCATTAACAGACTCTGAGATAAGTTTGATAGCAGAATTAGAGTGAGAATTACACATCATATCTTTGATGTCAAACTCCTAGGCCATACACAAACCATGATGTAAAACTATCAGCTCATCATGAAGGATTAGGTCATGTTTAATGCCTGAATATATTTTATTTTGTAGTTAGAATTAAAATATATAAATAAAGTTTTGTTATCTTAAATAACTTATGATAATAAAATAAAAAAAATTATGAACAGTGTCACAAGTTGTTTTTATAAATTCTCCCAAATAAATAGTATCACAAAATTTAATCTATTAGATAAACTTGAATAAGTCAATCAAACAAACATTTAGTCTCATTGATCTTTTAATTTGTTATTCTATTTAAACATTAGTTGACTTTCTTATTAACTAATATTAAAAAAAATAGGCTTTTAAGTAGGCTAGTAAACCAATCTGGCCTTTAAAAAGGCCAAACTTATGTCTAAAACTAAGTCTATGATAGGTTACAGGTCAGACTTAGACTTTATATTAAAGATCAATGGTTCAAATATCGAAAAATCTCTCCAAGAATTACAACAAGATCAATAATCATTGATATTTGAGTCATATTGTCTCTCTCCTTCCGCCTTCTAACCTCTTCCTTACCATCCCCTCCTCCCTCTGTGTAATCTATTATTTCTCTTTCTCTACTTTTTCGTTCCACGTCTTGTGTTGATCCATGTTCTAGGAGTCGCATTTCCAATTTTCTCATGTGTCATGAAGGTGTTTGTAACTTCTTATTGGTGATTTTTGTTTTGTTTTGCGTTCCTCAGTCTTCTCTTCGTGCGTTCTTGATCTCTCACCATTTTTTACATAAAAGAAACAATCAAACCCCAAGATCCTTGAATTGTAACATCATCACATATAAAGACATATAAGTACCAATTATGATCATAGTGGCTCCATTGTCTTAAACAACATGTGTTTTGAAAAACATCCATAGAAACTTGGAAAAACAACAACAAACAACCTCAATAGTAACACAAAACCAATAAATATTTGCAAAATCCCCATTCCTACAACTATACTAGAGAAAGTGGGAATTCTAACAATGCCAATAACCTCAACAGAAGATGAGAATCTTGATCTGATGTCTTTGAAGAAAATGAGTTGAAAGATATACAAGCAACCAATGTCCCATGTATTCTTAACAAAATTATGACAGATAAGCCTATACATAGATCCTTCATTCAATCTGCTTTATCCAACATCTAGTGCAATTCTTATAATCTCACTATCACGGAACTCGTACCTACAATGTTTAAGATCATGACAGACAAAACTTAAGACATCAAAATGCAATAGTTAGCGATTTTTTGAGTAAATATGATTAATTAAATCAATGAAATTTTGACTGCCACTTTCATCTCTTAAAGAAAAAAGTTGACATTCAAAGAGAATGAAAATTATTTATGATGCAAGAAAGAAATAATATGATCATTTAATGGTACAAAAATAAATTCATAAAAGTTCCAATTAAATGTTAAGGAAAATGATACTAAATATAAAAATGAGAAATAATCTAAATTAGTGCTAAGAGTGTAGAATGCAAGTGAATGGAGACAATTGAATTCAAATATTAGTGAAATTAAAAAGTCTGGACAAAATTAGGATACGACACCTTTTATTAGAAGTATTGTCAGACCATCAGATTTCAAATCCAAACCTCAATTTTCTGGCCTCCATGTGTATACATTGAAGCATATGCTCATGAGCAGTAAACAATTGTTCATTTCGAAATTGTTGACTAACATCTATCTCGACAGCACCCTATCTAACACTTGGTTTAACTCCATATTTCACCTCATCCTATTTAAAATCATCCTTCATTTCATCTGATTTTACATCATTACTTGCATCAACTTTGGGAAACATATTCAGGTGGACCATATCTAATGCAAACCAAACAGAAAAACAGTTTGAAAAATGACAGTAACAAGAAAATTATGAGATGCACATCTGAAACATGTAATCGACAGATTCTGAGATGCATCTCTGGACTCAACGTTCACTTTTTCAGCTCAAGAACAAGATTAATGCAATATGAAAGATGAAATGAATGAACTTTATTTAAATTGCAGTTTTTTTCTCCCTTTGATGTGATAAAATTCAAGAATGATAATTTAGAGTCGAAAAGTTGATTGAAAATGGATTTTTTTAGATTTTTTCTTTACCCACCTTCCTATGGGGGTCACCCCCAGCGAAATTCCCAACTTACCCTGCTTCGGAGATTCATCTCCGAAGTTTTTTTTTAAATTTTTTTTTATATTTCGGAAATGCATTTCCGAAATGCATCAAAATTCATTTATTTTTTACAATCAGGTAAGAAATGTGGACACATATGCCTACGTAAGCCTTCTAAGACGGTTACCTTCTAAGAAATGTGGTAACACTTTCCTACTTAAAAGCCTACGTAACAAAAATTGGGAAGCTCCACAACCACACCCTATTTAAAAGAATAAAAAAACCTTTTGAAATTTCGAAGTTCCCTTTTCCTTCTCCCCACCACTCTCAGACGGTTAACTTCTAAAACAATTTCCTATTTAAAAGCTTCTCACCCAATTTTCTTTCAAAATATCCCAAATCATTTTTTATCCTAAGTCTTCTTCTTTGCTTTAACGTTTTTTATCTCTTGTTACTGCTTTCATCACAATGTCTCTCCGCGGTGGAGGAAATCATCCCGAAAATCGCCGGAGTCAACCATCTCCTGCACATTCTCAACAATCATCCATCAATGCTGCAAGATCAGGCCGTGGTGGTCGTGGTCGTGGCTCTCGCGGTGGACGTACCTCCAATCCTTCTTCCTCCGGACATCCACCTCCTCCGTCATATGCTCCGGCCCCGGTTACCTCTCCTCCGTTTGTTGTTGCAGCTCCGGTTGTTCGTCCATCTGTTTCAGCGTCGTTTGTTCCATCTGTCGCAGCGCCGGTTGCTTCCTTGAGTTCAGCTCTGATCTCCATCGAGAGCCTGACTGCCGAAGTAAAACAGAAGGCTACTCTAGAGTCGGCTCCGTCGTCTCAGAAGGAAAATTGGGAAGGAAAAATTCAAGTTCGTGCTAATCATTTTCAGTTGCGAGTGGCTGATAAGGATCTACACCACTATGATGTAAGTATAGTTTGCTCATAAGTTTTTTGTTGTTGTTTATTATGTTGGTAAGTTACAATGTGGTATGGATTTCTAGAGGATCAAGACTTTCTAACCTGTTGCAGCGTCTCCTCCATCGTCTTCCTCCGATTAAATAAAGCGAATCGTTCTTGTTTGTTATTTTTCTTCTGTCCAGGCCTTTTTTCGGAAGTGCATTTCCGAATTCCTCCAAGGGGGCGTGAATTCGGAGATGAACTTCCGAAAACACCACATTTTCTGAAAAATAACTATTTCGGAGATGCATCTCCGAAATCAATATTTTATATTAAAAAAAATACTTTTTCGGAGATACATTTTCGAAAACACCTTTTTTTCAAAAAAAAGTACCTTTGCGGAAATGAACTTCCGAAACAAGGGGTAGCGTTGTAAATTCACCAGGGGTGAGCAAGAAGGTTAGGAGGTGGGTGAAGAAATTTTCTTTTTTTAAGGGTTTTGGATTATGGAGGAGGTATAAAGTGTGGGAGAGGTAATCATGCAAGGTGGTGTTATATTTATTTTTTCGCTTGACATTTTCGGATATACATCTCCGAAAATATCAATGACTGGTTAAATAAACAATCTCAATGGAAAATATTTTGTAAATTGGTTCAAGAATGTTTTCAGATATTCATCTCCAAATACACCCAGAAAAGTATGGAGATGCTTTGCTGAAAAGTATCACTGAATGGTTAGATAAACCATCTCAATGAAAAATGCTTAGTAAATTGGTTCGGGAATGTTTTCAGATATGCATATTCGAATATACCCTCAAAAAGTATAGAGATGCATTTCTGAATCAATTTTTAACAAAATTGATTTACAAAGGATCAGATGATTTAAAGTGCGTCTAGAAATATACTCCCTCCGTTCCTTTTTAAGTGTCGTTTTAGCAAAAAGCTCTTCAACCAAAATAGTGGATTATTATAGTTAATTTTCCTATTATACCCTTATTTATTTTTCTCTTTCCAAATAAATTCAATCATACATTCTCTTTTTCCAATAACTAATTGAAAAATTTGAGGTGGAGTTATTGAGAAAATAAGGGTATAAATGACAAATTATAACATTAGATTATAAAACGACACTTAAATAGGAACAAAAAAATTCTTCTAAAACGACACTTAAAAAGGAACGGAGGGAGTATTTACAAAGACTCCTAAGAACAGCTTTGAATTTACTGAAGTAGAAATATATTTACAAAGACTACTAAGAACAACTTTGACTATTATTGTGTTTTGTTAACTGTGTTTTGTTAACGAGGTTAGAAAAGTTTAATTAAATATCAACACTTTATCTGTCCTAAGAAACAGATTTACATAAGAATTCATCAATAAACCTTAAACCCTAAGTCACACATCATACGAAGACAATCAAAAGTTTAAATACCGACACTTTTTCTGTCTCAAAAATTAGATTTTTACACACAAAAATTCAACCACAAACAGGGTAAATAATGAAAGTATGTTTATACAAAACTCAAGTCCCAAAACATATGAAGAAAATCAAAAGTCCACTTTAACCATATGCCTAGTTTTTTCGGGAGATCGAACCGTGGTTCTTCCCTACCAAGTCCAGCACGAATCATCACTGGACCAACTCCCGGTATGCCTAGCTTTTCAAAAGCTCGATATCCATCCTTTCAAACAACAATAAATATTAATTAAACAAAAAGCAAGAAATGAGTAATGTTTAGAGGAAAAATAGAAATGCTATGAACAAACAAAAGGTATGCTTGTATTTTTACAGAATGAGTTGTGTTAATCCATATAAATCAACCATTAAAACTTAACATAACCAGGAACGTTAGAAACGAAGCCTGGTTAACGTTCTGCCTTAAACTTAGACAAGCTTTTCACGTATATTTCATCAATAGATTAACCGAGCTAGGTCAAGCCAGCTCATTCAAAATTAGAAATGTCATGTATTTCTTATTCATAAATACTGTAACTATCTAAATGATACTAAGAAATATGAAAGTAAATTGTGATTTATGGGCGAGGTTATATGACAGGTTTTGATGCAACCTACTCAAAGGTTGCTACAAAATTTCAAATTACATTACAATAATTGTACAATGATACAAAGAACTCGGACGTGGAGTAAATGAAGATGCATCAGCCCACTCATCTAAGAAAAATCTAGGGCTAGAAGCTATCAATCAGTTTTACCAACCAGGATCGAAAGAAGGAAAAAAACTATCAATCAATCTTCGTTGAAGTAAGAAACTTCTTTGTGATATCAGATTTCAACTTGCACCCTAAAGTATGTGTTTTTATAACTATGCTGTCAATGTCTTCCTCCTTCTTTTCATAAACATAGAAAGCTATAAATGCTAAGGAAAGTCCTGAAACAAAGACAAGAAACAAACTAGTATCATTCTCATCCAAGCATTGTGAATTCAAATAAAACAAACAACATGAGACAGAAAATGGGAGAGTACCTATAGTATACAAGTTATGAAGTGAAAATGCTCCCAGGAAGCTAAGAATGAGCATAGAGAAAACAACCTATTGATCACAAGGGAGAGATGTGTCACGTCTATGTAAGATTGACTACATATAAAATTTTGATGCAAGAGATTTTTGTGCATACCTTGAAGAACAACACCGAATTATTCCCTTCTGCGATAGATTTTAAAGCACTCACAGCAAAATTCCAAGATGGGGCTACTCTGCGAGCAATTCGATTTGACCTATCTTCTGATAAATGAAACCATGATGGGGGCATTTTCTCAATAGTGTACCCCAATCTGAACAAGCATAAAATGCAACTAAAGTTAGAATTTGTATTTTTTGAGAGAGACAGATTATTTCCTAAATAAGGAATTACTCTGCACAGTCAATTATATTTTTACACTATGTATATCATCTTAAATATTTGAAACTGCATCAAAAGGAAACTATGAAAAAATATAAACAAATTAAATAAAGCAACACGCGTAAAATAACATATATACAACACTAAACATAGTACTTCCTCCTAAAATAGGAGACACTTGCCAACAATAGTTACTATATTAGTAGTACATCATTGGACAAGTTAAAGACATTATGACAACATAAAAGGTTAATTGACAATCTGGTAAACTCATTGGTAGACATTTTACTTACATTTTTGCAGGAAAAATGCCATGAACGAATAAACCGATTGATGAGTAAATTAGAAGCTTTGCAAGAGCAGTAACGAAGGTATTCTCAGATGCAATGAAGTTGACATATATTGCTATCAAGACTAACAATGTGGTGAAAGTTTGCTTTTTATCCTTCCAAAGTAAAGTGTCCGCAACTGCAAATTGTAGACCAATTAAAACTACTAAATAAATAAATGAAAACTGTAATACAACTCTTAGCATTAGCTAGTTACACTGATGAGTTTGTATAGTAAGTAGAAGATGCCCGGTAAAAAAGTTTAGGAATGATAATGGATTTCGTTAGAAATACCAGCTCCAGAATCTGAACTTTAAGAGTTCCAAATGCTTCAGTCTTCCTAGAGACTGTCCGTAAAAAATATACATGTTTTATTACAATTTTAAAATTTAAAATGCAATGCTACATAACAAGATAAGATATATGGAATCCTAAACTTCAACTTCCTTATGTTATATCTGCAATTTTAATCTAATATTTATCTTGGAATATGTCTTTCACATGTCTGAAATCTGCAATTTTAACCTATTAATAGTTTCAAAGCCACTCGGCCTTCTAATAAAATAATCGAAGAGCAGTAGCTATGTGTCTACTTTACAACAGTAAAATCAAAACAAAAATGGCAATTCCAGATATCACAAACAAAGATGTTAGAAGAGTATCGTCGATTATTCATACCTCTTCCACTTCCAAGATATACAGAAGCTTTGGAGGGACCTTCTCTTTTAGACGTAACTTGATTTTCAGCCCTCAAATGTGGGTATGATTCAATTGTCATCCGCAAGCCTTCCTGCAAGATAAAGTATAATCCCTTAATTACATGTGAAGAACACCGTGCAAGAAGTGGGGTTGACATATATACTCAGTGCAATAGATGTAATATAAGAACCTTTGTAGTTTGTTCCCATAAACATCATACATTTTAGAATCATGTCCCATACTTGATTTCTGAACATATTTAGATGAGTCTTAACTCCAAATTATCAGTAGTTTTGTGTTATAGGAAAGAGTGAGCATCTCATTATTTTTTTCAAAACAAGAACAACAATATAATCACATGGTTCGTGCATGAAATTAGCAACATCAGACTTTGATGAAATTTCTAAGCAACTTTTTTATTGTCACCATATGAGCATCTCAAATTCTCAATACAGTTCAGAAGCAGAAATGTGGGGAGTTAAAACGGCACAAATACTTTTCTGAAACGTCACAGAACCTGTAGAGTTACAACAGGTACATAGCCAAGGCGATCCTTTGCTTTTGAGCTATCGTAAGATCTGGTGCAGGATAAGAGCCTTATTCTTGACGGGGTTAGCTGAGGCACCTTCATCCCATATGGGCCAAGAAGCCTATATATCAACTCCACCAAATGTGCAATTGGCATGACAACAAATGCAGGGATCTTTATTCTTGGCCTGCAAGTTACATATCTCAGATAACAAAGGACGGACACTGACCAAACAGCACCATAAATCATTAATTAAATTTGTATTTGTTTATTTGGAAGAAAAACCACAAATGCATTCCTTATTCCTCAAAAAAATAATGTAAATGAGTGACTGTTTATAATAGAAAACCAATATTCTCATGGGTATAAGTGTGAGTTAGGCTAAAAAAACACAATCAAGTGCTTACATTAATTAAGGATGCATTTGGATAAATAAACAACTTAATTAAGAATGTATTGAATAAGTGCTTCTTATATAAGGATTTATGTATAAGTTATTTCTAAAATCAAAGTGTGAATATAGTTAAATTATTTTCATATAGCAGTTGTAAACTATAAGTCACCCTTGGAGGGCTTATTGAAATAAGTTAAAAACAGCTTAAAAGATATCATATGCTATTTTTAGAAGTTCCCTCAAACACTTACACAGTTGTTAATGCCATAAGATAAATCCAAATTAGCTATCAATTGAAGAAAAAGAAAGATCTAAAGGTTAACAGTAAAAAAGAAATCACCTTTGATATCCAAGACCTTCCAAAATCAGAGACATGAATTCCCAAAACTTTATAGGTTCCATATTTGTAATGAAGTATGCCTACATAACAAATACTTATCAGCATGACAACACACTAAAGTAATTGCTAGGTTTGATAAACTTAATATGCAAAGCTGATCATCGGGGAAAAAAAGTTTAGCTAGCGAGTATTTGCCAACGAGTATGTTTTTTATGTTTCCTCATTTGTCCAAATAAAAGGATTCTACTTTTCGACATATTAGCATCATTCAATAAAGAGGGTACACCACTGAAGAATAAACAATGATTCATTGAAGAGCTTCGTTGTCCAAAACTTATTTTATATGTCTATTAATTACTAAAAAAAGTAATATGGTACCTGTCCTGCAGCTTTTTCGGAAACGCTTCCCTCTGAAGCTAAAGCTCGATCAGCACATATATGGCCGTGCGCCACATTTTCAACATATGTGAAATCATATACATTATTGCCATCACCAATAATGAACTGGTAAGATTATAATATAAATCATCAATGAAAGGTTTAAGAAAGTTTCTGCTAATAAGTTGTTACACAAACACATTGGTCCCCCAACAAGTTTTTCCATATCCCTCTTAATATCATCAAGAAAAACAACAATTTTGTTATCAATCTAGTCCAATTTTGTTCTTGTGGTTAATTTTATATTCAATAAAACATATCTAGAATATCCTAATAAAAATGAAATTTCCATGAGTGTTTGGTTAGTTATTTAAGCAATAAAAGACGTCAAACATTTACCAAAAGAACGAACAACAACATTTACCTTGGATTTCCCCGCTCTGGCAGCATCAACCAATGACGGCACCAAGAGTTTATCACCAGGCCCAAAAATGCTGCTAGGGCGTATGCAGCACGTTAGTAGTCCACCAGTCCCGTTAGCCTTAATAACCAACGCCTCACCCTCCGCTTTAGTTGCCGAGTAATGATCGTTATGCTGATAACAACAATAGGATTCAAATCAAGATTCAAGACCATAACAAACATTTCAAATCTACTTCCATACCCAATTGCTAGTATATACCTTAGGTGGATAAGGCAATGATTCATTTCCATTATGAACTGCGTTAACACCATCAAAAACAACACTTGGAGAACTAGTATAAATGAGTCTCTTCACTTTTAATTCCACACATGCTTCAATAACATTCTTTGTTCCTTCAACAAGAACCGTTAACCATCTAAGTTAGATCGAAAGCAACAATCGTTAACACAACAATAGAATATCAATGTTTTACAGTTTTTACCTTCAACACTAACTGAATAATGCAACTGATAATTATTAATAGAAGAGTTCGGAGCAGCCATATGAAACACAGATTCAACTCCTTCAAACGCTGCATAGATTTAAAAAAATAATAATTAACAATGCTAATTATCAATCAATCAATGTAAACTATGTAGAAGAATGTTTTGAAGATACCTTTCAAGAGTTGAGCCTTGTTGCGAAGATCGACGGAGACGTATTGAGCACGATCGGAGTGTAGAGCTTGACCGAGAAGGCCTAATTGTTCAGAGGGTTCGAGTTCAATGGTGGGTCCCAAATCGGCGATGCGGACGCAGTAGGTGTTTAATCGAATTAGCATTTCGACAAAATGTCGTGCGGCGAAGCCGCGGCCTCCGGTGACTACACACCACGCCTCATCCGCCGCCATCGGATTGGAAGATTGTTTGTCAGTGATGGATCGGGAAGTCGCAGAGAGGAGTAAGTAGAAAGAGAGAGTGAAACAAAAACAGATCGATTGAGAATTTTACTGCTCGTGGAGTCATTGTAGTGTTCGTGGCGGTTAAGTGAGAAGGAAGGAAAAAATCATTAATTTTTTAATTAAAATTAATTTCACAAAAATAAGTTTACAGAATCAACCATATATAAATATTCTACTTAAATAAACTATTAATATACCCGATAAACTATGAGTTTAAAGATAGTGCAGTGTTAGTGTAAAACAATTTTACACATACAACCAATTAAAATGCTTTAATTTGTCATGTAATTTTAATTTTTAAATGTAAAAATAGAATTTATTCTGATACATGTCTCTCATAGGTTGACAATGTAAAACTACTGTCAGTGCATTTTCTTTTTTCCCATAAACTATTAACAAATTCGTGCATACTTTTTAAATAAACAGTGAAAAAACGAATTACTATCAACTCACGATTGAAGGCAGTAAACAAGATAATATCCACTCATAAATGACAATACAGAGAACAATAATTAATAATAAGTTTCTACTATTTATAATATTCCGCTAGAATGGATCTCAGCTTCTACTTTAATCAAGTCTTTCACTTGAAAAGAGTAACAAACTTCCCAAAATTGCAATTATCAACCAGGAACAGGTCTTAGTTTCTGATCTAACCAAGTCTTCTACTTTGAAAGGGTAACTTACAAGCTCCTAAAAAGTAACCACTTGTTGGGGATTGAAATCAATAACTCTGTCGAGGATACTCAAAGGATATATGAGCAGGTTAGATTGCACAACATACTTCTCAAATAAAGGGACAACTACCCATCAGGGATGGTAGATTTACTAGATCGTAATAGCCATAAAATAGTGAGGCTAGTCATAGTGTTCACTATATGTGTCAAGTTTATTATCAAACTTGAAAGTTATCTGAATGACCGACTAATAGCTCTCATCTATGTCACCTATGCATTTCAAACATAGTAGACAAATCAATTCCGAGAGACGCCGCTTTGTCTTCAATCTCTTTCATAACTAAAACATCCGCCATGATTGCGGTGGCAAGTATATTATCGTCGAACTAAATTTCTTACACTGATTAAAACCCTAAACACGAGAGATGGGAGAATGAGAATCGAATAGAAATAACAACAGATACACATACATCGGTACAGATCTGTAGAAAATATACGATAATGAGAGGATTGATTGAAACAATACTAAATTGATGCGGCAAATTGCGATGCGCGATATTGAGGAGTGGAGGGAAAATGGTGATGAAAGAAAATGGAGTTATTGAGATACTCACAGTTTGCGGCGGTTTCGTTCATACTATGATGGAGGCTCTGCGTGCAATTTCCGACGAGCTTTTGGTTTTCACGGCGGAAGGAGATGAGTGGGAGAAATCGTGAAACGGCAGTAGCTGATAAGTTTCGTTGTTTTAGGGTTTTGAAGATTCTTAAAAGAGACAATGGATTGGGCTTGTTTTTTTTTAATTTAAATAATCTAATTTTAATTGTTGTTTGTTGTAACTTGTAACCAAAATAATGAAAATAAATAAACATAATCTTTAGATGCGTTAACAGAATATTACGATATACTATATAACAGTACAGATAATTTTTTATATCGTAGTCTGTTTGATAATTGAGGGTAACGATCAATTTTTTTAATCTATTTTATTTGATAAATTTATATATTAAATATAATAATATAACTTTTTAAATAATATTTTTATTTTTATTTATATATAAAATATAAGATGTTGATATTTTAGTAGGACAAAAATTCATGTTTTTGTTCGGTCTCCTAACATATATTTTTTTTTTGTCAAATCATCTTATCTACTTAATATAAATTTAAGATTGTCATCATGACAATCTTGGACACAAACCTAACCCTAAATCTTATGTAGCATGCTTAATTCCTACGTGGCATCTTTAGAACAATCCTAAGTAAAATTTAATAATAATAATCTTTATAACAATTTTAATAATAATAATAAGGCTAAATTACAGTTTTAGTCCCCTGTTTTGGTATTTTCACGATTTTGGTCCCCTATTTTCTTTTTAAACAGTTTTAGTCCCCCATCCCAATTTTGTTCATAAACAGTACATGATCCGTACATGAACAGTACGTACATGAACAGTTGGTTCAAAATTGGGATGGGGACCAAAACTGTTTAAAAAGAAAATAGGGGGACCAAAATCGTGAAAATACAAAAACAGGGGGACAAAAACTGTAATTTAGCCTAATAATAATAATAACAATAATAATAATAATAATAATGATAATAATAATTAAAACCTAAGTAATAATAAAAATAAAAATATTATTATTCTTCATATTTCTATTCCAATTCCAATTATAAATTAATTTATTAAAACTCATAAAATCATTTACATTTCTGTTACAAATATAAAGGGTATTTTATTTATAAATGGTATTTTAGTTATAAAACTCTTCATTCTTTTAACTTTAATTAAAAATATAATTTAGTTTCATAATTTCTAAAATTATAAATAATATACTATAATAATAATAATATAAAAAACCATTAATAATTACAATATCACAAAAAAAATTAAAAATTAAAAATAAAAAAAGTCAAATAAGAATAATTACTATATTATTCATATTTTCATTTAAATTTTGAATTACTTAGTTTTTTAAAATAATAAATACAAATCATATATCATAAATATAAAATGTATTTTAACACCTAATTATGATAAAAAATATTCACTTATTGATTTATCAATTTCATATTTAAGTTTACTTTATAATTATGATAATTTTAATTAAAATATCATAAGGTATCACTTGGTATTTTGGACAATGTTAGTTGGAATCTACTTTAGAATTTGAATTTTTAATTTTTGATATTCGAATTAAAACATGAAAAATATAAAATATAAATATTCTAATATACAATCCTAAATCATGATGGCACCCTTATTTATGATTTTCTTAGTGACCCAATTTTACACGTAACTCCAAATATAAATATTCAAATTTGAAAGCAGCACAAAAGGTATGTACAAGATTTAAAATTTTGTTTAATTTTTATCATTCTTATTTTCTTTTTATCATTTAACTTTATAGCGTTTTACTTCTTTTTCAATTCTATTTATTTTTATTAGTTTTAAAAAAAAATTGTAAATACCTTGAAAAATCACAAAATTTAGTTTTTAAAAAATTGTTGAAATGTGGTATTGAAACAAATTACACGTTTTAAAATGGTTGTGTTTAGCTTTTATTATTCATATTTTATTCTTAATAGATATTAATTTTATGATTTTAAATCTAAATAAAATTTGATAAATCCTTACACAATATTTCTAATAAAGAAATTGATGTCTTAATAAATTTTTGCATGACCTTGAGTTAGGCTCATGAAATTTAACTCATATCTAGATGTCGAGTAAATTAAAAGTTACCCAAATTAATTTTATATCTATATGTTGCAACTTATTCTATACCTTTAAATTTACTATTAGCTTGCAACTTATACCTTGAAAATTGCAGACTGTAGTAACAGTTGGCAGCAGATGCTCTCATCTGAGAAGTTCAAAATGGGAACAATTTATAAGGATCTTATGCAGCATCACCAAACTGTGAATTGGTTTGTTGTTATTGCAGGTAACAGAGCTAGACCTAGGGCTTTGTTCTGCTTGTGGCTTGCTTGTCATAGACGCCTTGCCACAAAAGACAGATTAGCAAAATTTGGAGTTATTCAAGATACTCAATGTTGCTTTTGCAGGGAAGCTGAAACTTTAGACCACCTATTCTATAAATGCAATGTGATGAAGACTATTTGGAGTGATACTTTGAAATGGCTCAATATTGTTCACACACCTTTGGACTGGACACAGGAATTGAATTGGCTCATTCTTAGTGCTAGAGGCAAAGGAATGAAAGCAAACTTGCTGAAGATGGCTGCAGCTGAAACCCTATACCAATGCTGGAAATTCCGGAATGATGCTTGCTTTGGTACCCCACAGCCTGTTGACAAAGTTGTGCATAGAATACAGGATGCGATCGTGTACAGAGGATGGCACCATAGGAAGTATAGAGATAGCATAGCAAAGCTTTTGATATAGAGTTAGTTTACCTTGTTTGGTTGGATCAGTTTTGATCACCATCTTGTACTTAACCTTGTTTTTTGAATTATAATAAAATTTTATTGATTCAAAAAAAATTTCAAAATTCTATATATTTTTTACTTCTTTTATTATTCAATTGAGAAGGCCCCATGTATTACATATAGATAGTTAATTTTTCTTATTTATTAATTATATTCATTTTAACTTTTATTTTCAATTAAATACATAACTAAATTTTATTTAACACATATTTTTAATTTATTTTTCAAACTATATTAACTATTAATATTATTGCATTTTTATTTTATTAGTCAAAATTAAGGTTGTTTTAGTAATTGTATATTTTTATTTGATTTTATTTTATTACTTATTTATTAAAAATAAATTTTCTTCAACTAACTTTTAAATTTCTCCCAATAACTTTATATTATTTATTTATTATTTTAGTAGTTTTATATTCATTTAATTTTACTTTATTTGTTATTTCTAAAACTAATTTTTATTACTAACCAAAATTATTTATTTTTAGTTATTTAGAAAATTTTAGTAGTTAATTATTTAAAATTTTAGATTTTAAATATAATTATATTATTATTAATCTATGTCCAATGTTATAATTTTTTTTCATTTTTAATAAATTGTAGTCTAAAAAAATATTAAAACCCACTAATGCCATTATAGCCTCTACTATTTTTATTAATTAACATATTGTTTGCATATCCACTATAATTAAATATTAATTTTAGATAACTTTTTTATTAATAAGAGTATATAATTTTTCTTTGGTATTTTAAAGATGTATTTTAATTTCTAATGCATGAATATAATGCATAAAATACATAAAATTATACTTTTTTTAATCGTATTACTTTCTGTTTGTATAAAATTAAATATCAATTTTAGAAAATATTTTATTATATTAAAAATAACTTTAGTGAATTCATATATGTAATTATGTACAACTATTTCATAACATGAAATTATATATTACTATTCCGTGCATCGCACGGGCAAACGTCTAGTAAATATTCAATTTTATTAATTTTGTAACTCCCATGTAATTCCATTAATTATTTAATTTACTCAACCTTATAATTTTTTTTAAAACCAAACTCATTCCTATCTCTATATTTCTTTTCAAATTCTTCACCCACTCATTTATCAATTCATATAAATTAATATAATATAAATATAAATATAAATTAATATATTCATAAATATTTTGTAACTCCCATATAGATATATATTAATTCATATTTATATTAATACTTCTGTCATTCTTTATAAATATCTATTTGGTCATTTCATCACACGATCATTTTTCAAACAATTATCTTATCTAAAATGGCTAACAATGGTTAGTATTGGAAACATAACATAATATTCTTTTATTATTTTTAAATGGTCAATTTGTCTCACTTTCCTCCTTAAATAGATATATTCCTCTCTTTTTCTTCATCACACAAATGTTTTAGAACTTGACAAAGCATGAGATGAATGAGTGAATTATTCAACACCGATTCAAAAAGAGAATTGATTTTTCTATTTTTATCTAATCCGGTAAGGTTTCATGTTTGTTTTTTATATCTATTCAATTCAACTATTTTTTTAATTATATTTTAGTAGAATTATTACTGAATTATAAATGACAACTATGAAATTGTTGTTTTACAAATTATCCGTTCATTAAAATTCTAAGATACAAACTAATTGATAAAACTTAGTATGATTCCTATATTGTTTCCAGTTACGTCGATTTTTTTTATTAATCTTTAAAATTTAACATATTCTTAAATATTCTATTAAACTCATATAATTAAGACTCAAACTAACATTCTAATATATTATAAAATTCTTTAAAATTTAACATATTCTTAAATATTCTAACAAACTAATCAACTAATCTGCAATTTTTTTATGATAAAAGTAAATTTAATAATCAAAATATCATTATTTAATAAAAAATTAAAATAGCTTCGTTAAAATATTAATAACTTAATTTAATAAAATTTAGAATCATTAATGCCTATGAAATTGAAAAAAATAACTTTAAAGTTTCATTTTAATTTTCAAAATTATTTTTTCTTTAATTTAATTATTGAAATGAAAATAATTAATTTAATAAGATGATTAACCCATAATAAATAATCGTTTTCCATACCCCAGGAAAATATTAATGAAGTTATTTGATTAACATAGTAACACCGAAGAAAAAATCAATATATTAAAATATAATATGATTTGAAAAAAAAATATAGAGAATATATGGTTTAAACCGTTTTTTGAACTTGACATTGAATAAAAAAGTTCTTAGGTTTTGTAAATTATAGACTAAACAATAAAAGAATAATTGAAATTTAGATTGATCTACTCTTAAATGTATAGTGAATTTAATGATTAATCACAAATATCATCTATAAATAATTTAATATAATATTGTATTATTCACATAAATATGACAAATCTTTCAAATTTAAATAACATAATTGAAAATTTATCATATATAAATTATTAGTAATTCTCATATTTTTAAAATTTTATTTATATTTAATATAGCTTTAAAATAAGTATAAACATATCATATAATTTATATATATAAATTATTGATGTAAAAATTCTAATTAAATCCGTACAACGCACGGGTTATAGATCTAGTTAATTGCAACATCAAACATGGTATAAAAAAATTGTCTTGTTCAGTTCCTAATAAAAATTTATGTTTTTGTTAGTCTCTAATTCTCTTATTAATTTCGACATCAAATAGGTTATAAAAAAATTGTCTTGTCCATTTCATACTTTTTGACAAATCAATTGCACTATTTTTTTTTTTATAATAGTAAAAAAAAAATACCCACACTAAGAGATACTAATGTTTGCTTTATATTTTGTTTTTACAACAAATAAGATTGATGAGTAATTGCATCTTAAGGTAGATTTTATCTTAAAATATGTTAAATTAAAATATATATTTGTTTATTTATTTTTTTAAAATTAAATTAGGTTTTGAATTTTTTATTTAGATTAAGAAAACTTCTCACCCCACCTCATAGGCATTTGACGCACTACCGAATTGACAAAATTATCTTCGTGTTTCTGTAGATGCATCTCTGAAAGTATTTTTTTTTAAAATTTGGTGTTATCCTTAGATGCATCTACGAAATCCCTTAAAACCTAATGAAACGTGGGATTTTTCTCAATTAATTCGGAAAATCATAATGTTTCGTACATATACATCTACGAAAAAGTTGGATAGGGTTTGAAAATAAAGTGTTTCATAGATGCATCTACGGAACTTGGGATTTTCTCAATGAGAAATTAATTTGAGATTTTTCCAATTAATTGAGAAATTAATTTAGGATTTTTCCAATTAATTGGGAAAATCACAACTTTCACTTTTCCCGATTAATTGGAAAAATCTCCAATTAAATTATAAATTAATCGAGAAAATTCCCAATTTTCAATTAATTTGGAAAAATCTTATGTAGTTACATCTATGAAAATGTTTGATGGGGTTTGAATAATTGAAAAAATTATTTATTTTCAATTAATTGGAAAAATCTTCCGTAGATACATCTATTTTGATAGGGTTTGACAATAAAATGTTCAGTTTGATTTTTACAATTAATTGAGAAAATCTAAAATTCACTATGTTTTATACGCTTCCGTAGATGTAACTACGGAAGTAATCAAATTTTTTTTAAATATGGATACTTCCGAATGTCTATTATGAAAGTTGGGGCAAAAATATAAATTTTTATGGTGAGTAAGAAATATATAGGATTGGTTGAAAAATTTTCTAGATTAAGATGTATTTTTTATCTAATACTCCCTCCGTTTCTTTTTAAGTGTCATTTTGGCAAAAAGCTCTTCAACCAAAATAGTGGATTGTTAGAGTTACTTTTCCTATCATACCCTTATTTATTTTTCTCTTTCCAAATAAATTCATTCATACACTCTCTTTTTCCAATAACTAATTAAAAAATGTGAGGTGAAGTTGTTGAGAAAATAAGGATATAATTGATAAATTATAACATTAAATTATAAAACGACACTTAAATAGAAAAAAAAATTCTTCTAAAACCACACTTAAAAAGGAACGGAGGGAGTAATTATAGTAAGTCATAATAACATGGTAATATAAAAATAACTTGTATTATCATCTAAAATATTTTTATTTTGGCCACTTTTACTATAAGTTACCATCTCAAGGTTTCTAAAGCAGACTTGATGGTAGATATTTATCTATCACTACTTATAGTTAAAGAGTTATAATACAATCTAACTTAATTCTAATTCTCCCGATTTTAGCCTAAGTGATAAACAAAATCTCTTTTATATATATATATATATATATATATATATATATATATATATATATATATATATATATATATATATATATATATATATATATATATATATATATATATATATATATATATATATATATATATATATATATATATATATTAATATTATGTGTACTTTTGGTCTCCGTAAATTAGCGAGTTTTTTATTTTTATTCCTGTAATTTTTCTTTTTTTAGTCTCTATATTTCACTTTCACGTTCGTTTTAGGACCGCACCCTCGACTATGCACGCCCCGCTCTGCCCTATTATTTTTTTTGGGTTTTTGTTATGCAGACCTAAACGGGACAGACATGTCTGTTTGCCACCCCTAATCTGCCACACGTTTTGCTAGATAGTCACCACAAACATTCACATCCCTGGAAGTATGAAATATTTGAACTTGTCATTTCCTAGAGAAAACTTTTTAATATTGTGAAGAATAGTGATATAGCGATGTCAATCATTAACAGACTATGCGATAAGTTTGATAGCAGAGTTGGAGTAAGAATAACACGTAATGTCTTTGATGTCAAGTTCTCAGGCCATACACAAACCATGATGTAACACTATCAACTCAACATGGAGGATGTTTAAATAACTAATATTACTCGCTAAATCATGAACTCAAGCACCATCGGTATTTCAAATCAATCCACCAAAACCCAAGAATCTATAATTACCAAGGTTGTTGTCGTCAACATTCAAAATCACATTATTATCTTTGTGTGCATTCCATGTGATCGTTCTCGTTGATGAGACATATTAATGCTTTAAATTAATTAGCTAGAAGATTAGCATAATTCACTATGATAAGTTTCAAAGTATGGGAAGATACAATTTCATTCGCAAGACACAACTTGTTTCTAGTGCGCCACAACCACCAGCAAGCAGGTAAAAATATTGAGCCATCATGGATATCTTGTATAATTCAATCATATAAGTTATCCTCTTGGTAGAATAGCAGGTTCAAGAAAATAATAAATTTTCAAAAGGAAGTAGCAAATCCATAATCTCTCAATTAGTGTTGAATTGTCTCAGCATCCTGATTGCATCTAGGATATAGATTCGTCCGGAGCACACCACAATAACACAAAATCAATCTCATAGGAAGGGGTTTATGTAAAGTCGTCCATAGAACGATATTCACCTATTAGGAACATAAACATGTCACACCCACTCCCAAGAGTTATTGTTTGTTATATTCTAAATAAAATAAAGTCTGTCTACTCAATTATAGCCATCTCAAGTGGTGTAGATACCATCTAAATTGCTTTTTCAAGTTAATTGGTCAGGCACAAAAAAAAAATAGAAAGCACTTTCAGGAAGTCACAAATAATCGGGGGAATGTTAGTATATAATAAACTAAAGTTTCAATTCTCATCCAAGTAAACATTATTTTGTACAAATAAATAAATAAATAACTTGCTCCACTAATTTCCTTACCTCGTACCAATTGGAAAATCAGAAAAAGGAGTTCTCATCCCCCAATCTAAATTCAAAGTCATCTTTAAGATCACATAGAATTTTCATAATTACATTCCAAATAACTCATCCAAGTTTCTTTTTCATATTACGAAAATCTTCCTTTCTGATGTATGTTTGCCTTAATATTTGGATCTATGGGAAATCTTAATACATAGGTGAAAAGACAGTGAAATGATGGATTTGCGCTTAGAGTCCAAGGTGTGGTACACGTTTGTTGAGCATCCCATGTGTCCTACTGCCCATAATGAAACTATGAACAAGGCTAGGTTGGTGTTTCTCGTAACACTCTAATTTCCCCAGCATTTATTAATATAAAATCAAAGTAATTTGTTCAAATAATAAACATGCAATTAGGATGTCACACTTCTCAAAACATATTAAACTTGCTCAATTATTTAAATAGATGCATAACACATTATGCAGATGAACAAAAACAAAACTTCTCAACTTCTCATTTTATTACGCACCGGAAAAGATTCACATAATGTTATCAAATAATTCACATCCAGCATAAACAATATTTATTCAAATAATACGGAGTTCATAAGACTCCAAACAATCATTAAAGACAACGAGAGCAACTAAGTGTTCATCTCCCTGGTGTTACGTATCAGAGCACGACCCGACTCGACATAAGCAACAGAAAGACCAACATCTTCCAAGCTACTCCAAAAGAACACTAATCCTCTCTACTTGCACGCTATCCACATAGAGACAACATTCAAAAAGAATGGGTGAGATATCATAACAATATAAACGAAATTATGATAATGAACAAATAAAGTATGACATACATAATTATAATATTCATACTTCGTGCATCAACATCAATACACATCACAGCTTCAACGGTCACACCTCGCAGTCATACAACTACATCTTATTCATCAACAACATCTAGAAATGCAATGATAACAACTCTATTGACTCTATGCATGTGGTACTATCAGGGCATAAGCCCTTATCATTACGCCAATACATGACATCTTACACCAATACAAGTCATCTTTCGCCAGTTCAAGTCATCTTAAGAACACAAGTCTTGGTCATGAATGCATGTGACAATTGACATGCAACAACATATAATATAATGACATTTCGTCTCACCAATATCACGTCAATACTGGCCATCATCATCATCTTCATCATACAACACATCGTGTCCAACAATTGCATCAATCATACAACATTGTTACCATTACATATTACACAAAATACGCACAAACAAGCATAAGTTATATCAAATAATTGTCTACTAGTTTCCAATATATTTTTAGAAGATAAAAAATAATTTTAGCTTTCTAACGGTCCAAACGGCGCGTCAAACGGACACACGAGTCAAAAGTTATGAATTTTTAAAGTTTTCCAAAAATTGTCATTTTCAGTGGTAACCGGTTACCCAGTTATGGTAACGGGTTACCCACTGAACCACTAGCCAATAACTCCAAAATAACACGTGGTAACGGGTTACCATAACTGGTAACCGGTTACCCATAGTTGTAGAGCCAAAAACATTCAAAATCCAACGTACACACAAAAACCCCAAATTCACACGAAGCAAGAACATACAATCATATAACTTAACTCTACCATAACCCATCATCATATAATCCCTTATAATGTTAGAACCTCACTCTTACCTTAGTATTTCTAGCAAAAGCTTTCTTCCCTCTATCAATGGTGTTCTTCCCTCTTCTTCCTTAAGCCCTAGATCTGCACTTCTTTTTTTTTCTCTCTCTTTTCATGTTCTGTTTTTAAAACTCCCCTCATTAATCCCTTATTATATATTATTATTATTATTATTATTATTATTATTATTATTATTATTATTACTATTCCATCTAATTAAAATAATAGTGATAATTTCTACCAATTACTTAATTAAATAATATCCACCTAATATTAAATAACTAAATAATTATTAACTTATATAAGTCTATTATTTTTACTCTCTGCATCATCAACTTCTACACTTTTGCTTACAAACCCCACTACCTTAGTTCTACTCTTAAGATGACTACCCCACACAAGGTAGTCTAATACACCAAAACACCAACAATTATTCATAAACACCTATAATCACTTAATATTCACACTAAATTAATTAAATAACTAATTAAATAATTAATCTAGATTTTTGGGGTGTTACAACTCTCCCCCACTTAGAACATTTTTGTCCCCGAAAATTCTCTTGATACTAACAACTCCGAATACGAATCTCGCATCCTACTCTTTGACCCTCAAGTCATGCTTGGCAACACTTTGATTACCACTCGTCCAGACATGACAATAACACAACACGATTCAACCATATACACATGCTAATCACTCAACATCTTCGCGACATAATAATTAACAAACATAGCAACCGCTCAATAACATTTCAAAGTAGCAACAACGACAATAGCACACATAGATTCGTCATCGGCTAGTCAGGTGTGTTCTCCACCATATAATTATCATCAACATAGCACATTTATATTTGGGTTATAGAGCAGGTATAATGTGTAGGTGAGATGATCATCCAAGGTGGTAATATATTCAATTTTTCGCTTGACATTTTTGCAGATGCATCTCCGAAAATATCATTGAAGGGTTAAATAAACCATTTCAATGAAAAATGCTTAGTAAATTGGTTCGGGAGTGTTTTAAAAAACGCATCTCCGGATACACCCCAAAAAAGTACGAAGATGTATCTCCGAAAATATCACCAAACGGTTAAATAAACTTTCTCAATGAAAAATGCTTAGTAAGTTGGTTCGAGAGTGTTTTCAGATATGCATCTCTGAATACACTAAAAAAATACGGAGGTACACCTTCAAACTAATTTTTAACAAAAATAAAGTGACTGTTTGATTTACGAAGAATCAGGTGATTTAAGGTGTGTCTGAAGATATGTCTGCGAAAACTCCTAAGACAATTTTAGATTTTCAAAAATGTCAGCCAAACCTGAGGGTGGAAAAAATTCCCTTAAAATTATAGATTATTGTGTTTCGTTAACGAGCTTAGAAAAGTTTAATTAAATATCAACACTTTTTCTGTCCTAAGAAATATATTGAGAATTTCTCACCCCACCCTTTTGATCTCTCACGCACCATTGATTTGACAAGACTGCCCCTCTGCTTCCGTAAATGTACCTTTGGAAGCATCCTTTTTTGTTTAACGTTGTTTTATTCCGTAGATGTACACACGGAAACTTCCGTAGATGCATCTACAGAAGCATTTGATGTTATATTCGCGTCAGACTCTTCCTCTCCCCCATTCTTTACTTTCTCATTCTCCAAAACCTCACTTTCTCTCAAACTCAAAAAACAAACTGCAAGACAAGTTCATTTCTTCCTCTCGAGTTCGTCCGGGACGTAAAGGTCAACTACCAATACATTACAACAAGTTCCAAACTACATTTAATCGGTAAGTTTTCGATGTTTTGAGTTATTTTAGAGTTTTATAAAAATAGAGATTGAATTCGATTTTTAGGTGTAGTAATGATTGAGTAGTGTTAGAAATAAGGTTTAGCTATAATGTAGGTTATGTTTAAAGTTTAAAATGGACGATCAATCCATTTTTGCGTTTTGAAGGTTTTAGAACCTTCCGTATATGCATCCACGGAAGAGTGAAACATTGGGTCATTCCGTAGATGCACCTACGAAAAAAGCCCATTTTTTTCAAATGTAAGACACTTTCGTAGATGCATATACGGAAAGTTACGTACTATTTTTTATTTCTTTTTCTTGTTATAAGTACCTACTAACTTACTCGATTTTATTAAATGACAACGGATACATTATGACGGACCATCCTGACAGGGTTATACATGGGAGAACTGCACAACATGCATCACTGCGGTGTGAACGAATGCGTGTAGTATCACATGTGACAGATGGAGCTACCGTTATAGGACAGGTACCTGATACACCCGTTGTACCTACTACATCCGTTCCAGCCGGGTCATCCCCATTTGTTCCAGTTGATGGGATTTCTTTGTCCGTTCTAGTTGAGAAGGGTACTCCATATACTACTGCATCACGGAGGCCTCGCGATGATGTGGAGGTTTCCTCACAGATGTTCGCCGCCTACGGACGTCGACGAGGTAGTTCTTCTACATTTGTGCCTATGCCTGCACTAGTGACGGATGCTGCAGGATCTTCGGTGCCATCTGTTGAGCTACGTGAGGATGATTTGGTACCGTAACCTGTGTGGTACCCGGGGGTCCTATAGATGTGTCTCTACTGATAGGGTATGTAGATCATTCGGCTAGGCATATCTGGGAGAGGGAGGTGAATTTTATTTGTTTTATTCAGTTTATGACTTTGCTTGAAGATAACAATGTTTTCTTTTGGAAAATTTAAGGAGAGGGATCCCTAGAGGTTCTACAACCACGCCCGAAGGATTGCTGCTCTCACGCATCCCGACGAGCCGTGGTTTCGGGATGTACTCGTAGCTTCTGGTCTGAGGGACCTTTGCACGGTCACCTACCAGACGATTCATAACGGGATGCTGATGTCATTTGTAGAGAGGTGGAATCCAGAGACCTCGTCCTTTCATCTTCCTCACGGCGAGATCACCATTACTCTGAACGATATTGAATGCTTCTTGCATCTACCTATCAGGGCTATCCTCCTTAGTCACGGTAGGTTGGCGAAGGAGAAAGTGATGAAGATGCTGATATAGGAGCTGAGAGTTGATCCTGATGATACGCTTAAGGAGGTGGATAGGACCCGCAGGGCGCACGTGAGGTTTCACACCTTGTAGAGGATATATGATACGAAGCTTACAGCGGCACATCAAGATACTAGTGACGAGGTAGAGGTTGATATACATAGAGAGCGGGTGTTGAGATGTTACTTGCTATGTTTGATAGACACTCAGCTCTTTGTGGACACGAGATCGACCTACACTAACAGTTTTTACCTGACGTACTTATGGGACATTGCACGTGTTCGTGAGTTAAATTGGGGAGCGGCTACACTGGCCTACACCTACCACCGACTAGGAGAGGGATGCATGTGGAAGGCGAGGACTGTGGTTGGAAGATGTACCATCTTAGTGGTAACAAACTTTTATCCTTTTACATTTTCTCAAAGTTTATTATATATTTGTGATAATATGTTTGATCACCATGTTTTTTCAGGGTTGGATACTACAACACTTCCCTGATATTATTGGCTGAGGAGAGGTGTCAGATTACACTGAGGATATGCCGCGTGCCAGAGCCTACGCCCCTCAGAGGGAACTAGGTGTCAGATCCTTACAGGCGTTGTCTTGACCGCATGGTTGTTGAGGACATCCACTACGACTGTTATGTTGATCACGTGAAACGGTTACGTTTGATGAGATCGTACAATATTCTGGATGGTTGGCTGCCAATTCGACCATCATTGTCCGTTATCTTTCGGAACACGTCATGCGTCAGTTCGGCTACCAGCAGACCATACCTCGCCACCCTTCTGACTCCACTCTTAGTGCCATGACCCGTCGGCAACTAGATGAGATCTTTATAGACCGGGAGCACCACTTGGTTCCTACCGAGGCTCGGGAGACCACATCAGAGAGGGATTGGAGTTGCGTCGACAAGTACATCACCTAGTACTATAGAGTGTTGCACCCATACATGTTTTTCACTACACTTGGACCACCGTCCAGACTAGCCCACAAGGAGATTTTGCGGGCTTATCAGGCTCATATGGACCACAATTAGGATGGCCTGTGTCTTACGGAGGGTATCCTTAGGGTGGCAGATGGGGCATTTTTTACTGTAGAAACTGCTCCGGGACATGTGGGCACTCGATGGTAGAGGCATAGTAGCAAGCAGACGGCACGGTGGATCTGAAGACGAGGCCAGAGGCAGCAGAGAGGCGCAAAATGATATACGACACACAAAGTAGTGATGCCGACGAATTTATTTCACATTTGTATTTTGATTTCATTTTTGCACGAGAATTTGATATATGTATTCGACATTATTAATCGACGATTTATACTGTTTAATTTTGGTGTACTATTTACTTATTGCCTTTAAATCGCATTACTTTGATTAACTGTAATTGGGGTTTCCATTGTTGTTATAAAAATTGAATTTTGGAGTGAAGCCTATGTGATTTTAAAAAAATAGCATATTGTTCCGTAGGTGCATTGACGGAACACTCTATTTTGACATGTTCCGTAGATGCACCTACAAAAAGAAACAGTTTTTGAAAAATAAAATGCTTTCGGATGTAAATCTACTGATGCAAGGGGCATAATTGAATTTTCGCCAGATGGCTAAGAGATTCAAGGGATGTATTGAAAAATTCTCGCCATATCCTTAATATATTAAAACAAAATACAAGTTTCCCTCATAATCCTTAATAAGTTTCCCTCCTAATTTCTTATTGAATCTATAGTTGCATTTAATTATTCAAATCTTTTTATTTTTTTATACAACTCTTTTCAAATTACAAATTCCAAGAATTCCAATTTCACTAATTAATTGTAATTTTTATATTCACAACATATGAAATATAATTTTTTTTGTGAACATTTATAAACATATAATATATCTTCCTAATAAGTCATGTGCATCGCACAGGTAAAAGTCCTAGTTTACACAAGAATTCATAATATACAAGGTAAATCAGGAAAGTATGCCTATACAGAGCTTAAGTCACACTTCATTCGGAGACAATCAAAAGTTTAAATATCAACACTTTTCCTGTCTCAAAAATTAGATATTTACACAGAAGAATTCAACCACAAACATGGTAAATAATGAAAGCATGTTTATACAAAACTCGAGTCCCACAACATATGAAGAAAATCAAAAGTCCACTTTAACCATATGCCTTGCTTTTCAAAAGCTCGATATCCATCCCTTCAAACAGCAATAAATATTAATTAAATAAAAAGCAAGAAATGAGTAATGTTTAGAGGAAAAATAGAAATGCTATGAACAAACAAAATCCAAAAGGTATGCTTGTATTCGTACAGAATGAGTTGGGTTAGTCCACAAATGAACCATTAAAACTTAACATAACCAGGAATGTTAGAAACAAAGCTGGTTAAAGCTTTTCACTTATTTCATCAATAGATTAACCGAGCTAGGTCAAGCCAGCTCATTCAAAATAAGAAATGTCATGCATTTCTTATTCATAAATAACTATCTAAATGATACTAAGAAATCTGAAAGTAAATTGTGATTTATGGGCGAGGTTATATGACAGGTTTTGATGCAACCTACTCAAAGGTTGCTACAAAATTTCAAATTACATTACAATAGTTGTACAATGATACAGAGAACTCGGACGTGGAGTAAATGAAGATGCATCAGCCCACTCTCATCTAAGAAAAATCTAGGGCTATAAGCTATCAATCAGTTTTACCAACCAGAAAAGAAAGAAGGAAAAAAACTATCAATCAATCTTTCTTTGAATTAAGAAACTTCTTGGTGATATCATATTTCAACTTGCACCCAAAAGTATGTGTTTTTATAACTATGCTGTCAATGTCTTCCTCCTTCTTTTCATAAACGTAGAAAGCTATAAACGCTAAGGTAAGTCCTGAAACCAAGACAAGAAACAAACTAGTATCATTCTCATCCAAGCATTGTGAATTCAAATAAAACAAACAGCATGAGACAGAAAAGGGGAGAGTACCTATAGTATACAAGTTATGAAGTGAAAATGCTCCTAGGAAGCTAAGAATGAGCATAGAGAAAACAACCTATTGATTACAAGGGAGAGATGTGTCACTGTATATATGTAAGATTGACTACGTATAAAATTTTGATGCAAGAGATTTTTGTGTATACCTTGAAGAACAACACCGAATTATTCCCTTCTGCGATAGACTTTAAAGCACTCACAGCAAAATTCCAAGATGAGGCTACTCTGAGAGCAATTCGATTTGACCTATCTTCTGATAAATGAAACCATGATGGGGGCATTTTCTCAATAGTGTACCCCAATCTGAACAAGCATAAAATGCAACTAAAGTTAGAATTTGTATTTTTTGAGAGAGACAGATTATTTCCTAAATAAGGAATTACTCTGCACAGTCAATTATATTTTTACACTATGTATACCATCTTAAATATTTGAAACTGCATCAAAAGGAAACTATGAAAAAATATAAACAAATTAAATAAAGCAACACACGTAAAATAACATATATACAACACTAAACATAGTACTTCCTCCTAAAATAGGAGACACTTGCCAACAATAGTTACTATATTAGTAGTACATCATTGGACAAGTTAAAGACATTATGACAACATAAAAGGTTAATTGACAATCTGGTAAACTCATTGGTAGACAGTTTACTTACATTTTTGCAGGAAAAATGCCATGAACGAATAAACCGATTGATGAGTAAATTAGAAGCTTTGCAAGAGCAGTAATGAAGGTATTCTCAGATGCAATGAAGTTGACATATATTGCTATCGAGACTAACAATGTGGTGAAAGTTTGCTTTTTATCCTTCCAAAGTAAAGTGTCTGCAACTGCAAATTGTAGATCAATTAAAACTACTAGATAAATAAATGAAAACTGTAATACAACTCTTAGCATTAGCTAGTTACACTGATGAGTTTGTATAGTAAGTAGAAGATGCCCGATAAAAAAGTTTAGGAATGATAATGGATTTCGTTAGAAATACCAGCTCCAGAATCTGAACTTTAAGAGTTCCAAATGCTTCAGTCTTCCTAGAGACTGTCCGTAAAAAATATACATGTTTTCTTACAATTTTAAAATTTAAAATGCAATGCTACATAACAAGATAAGATATATGGAATCCTAAACTTCAACTTCCTTATGTTATATCTGCAATTTTAATCTAATATTTATCTTGGAATATGTCTTTCACATGTCTGAAATCTGCAATTTTAACCTATTAATAGTTTCAAAGCCACTCGGCCTTCTAATAAAATAATCGAAGAGCAGTAGCTATGTGTCTACTTTACAACAGTAAAATCAAAACAAAAATGGCAATTCCAGATATCACAAACAAAGATGTTAGAAGAGTATCGTCGATTATTCATACCTCTTCCACTTCCAAGATATACAGAAGCTTTGGAGGGACCTTCTCTTTTAGACGTAACTTGATTTTCAGCCCTCAAATGTGGGTATGATTCAATTGTCATCCGCAAGCCTTCCTGCAAGATAAAGTATAATCCCTTAATTACATGTGAAGAACACCGTGCAAGAAGTAGGGTTGACATATATACTCTGTGCAATAGATGTAATATAAGAACCTTTGTAGTTTGTTCCCATAAACATCATACATTTTAGAATCATGTCCCATACTTGATTTCTGAACATATTTAGATGAGTCTTAACTCCAAATTATCAGTAGTTTTGTGTTATAGGAAATAGTGAGCATCTCATTATTTTTTTCAAAACAAGAACAACAATATAATCACATGGTTCGTGCATGAAATTAGCAACACCAGACTTTGATGAAATTTCTAAGCAACTTTTATGATTGTCACCATATGAGCTTCTCAAATTCTCAATACAGTTCAGAAGCAGAAATGTGGGGAGTTAAAACGGCACAAATACTTTTCTGAAACGTCACAGAACTTGTAGAGTTACAACGGGTACATAGCCAAGGCGATCCTTTGCTTTTGAGCTATTGTAAGATCTGGTGCAGGATAAGAGCCTTATTCTTGACGGGGTTAGCTGAGGCACCTTCATCCCATATGGGCCAAGAAGCCTATATATCAACTCCACCAACACTACGCCAAATGTTACATTCAGCAGCGCAGCTACGACAGCGCTTTGAGAGAAAGCGCTGCTATAGCTTTCACTAAAGACAAAAATATAAAACAAGGGGAATAAAGCGCTGGTATATGGGGACCTACGAAAGCGCTTTTAAAAAGCGCTGGTATAGGCTGGGCTACGAAAGCGCTTTGTAGAAGCGCTGGTATAGGATGGGATACAAAAGCGCTTCCAAAAGCGTTGTTATAGTCGTAGTTATTTTAAAATTAAATTAATTAAACTAATTAAAAAAAACACGTTTTGCCCCATTCTCTCTTCTTCTCCTCGCGTCTGAAGCCTTAATCCCCTTCATCCACAGTTCTCCGACCGTCTCTCTGCCACAGCCTTCATCTTCAATTGCAGCTACGGCCGTCACTTCATCACTACCTTCATCCACAGTTCTCCGACCGTCCCTCCGATCGGCCTCTCTCACTGAACATCAACAAAGCTTTCTCTCTCAGTCAAAAGAAAACAAGCTCTGTATCACAACAATAGAACTTTCGGGGCTTCTCTCTGCTCTTATCTTTCTAATCGCTACCTCTCTATCTCTCACCCCCAAAAGTTCAAGAAAAACTTCAACGATTTCATTCGATTTTTAGAAAGCCCCAATACGAACCCTAAAAGCTCCCACAATACGAACCCTAAAAGCTTCAAATGCGAATTAGACGGTACATATCAACGCAAATAACATGGGGGCTTGAGCAAGAGGTGTATTAGGGTATTAGAAAAATCAAAAGAGAAATGAGAAGACTTACAAACAGAGTAAGTCCGATGATCGCAGGTTCAGCGAAGGGGCGTGGTGAGTTTGATTTTTTCTTCCTCTATGTTTTGATTCCCTCTCCTTCTTTGATTTCCCATGTTTTTGTTGTAACACCTGTAGGCATGGACTCGTCAGTTTGCAGCTGTTGCTTCAGCGTGCAGTATTGAGTTGAAGTTGTGGATTGTTGCGTTGTTTCTGTCGAATGCGTATTATGGTGCGTTGCTGAAGCGTTTCCCTTCTTGTTGCTGTTGTGATTTTTATTGCAGATTCGGTTTATGGAAATTGATGCTGGGAGGGACTGATTTTGGTAAGGTTTTGTGTTGGATTTTTCAGGTTGTGTGTATGTATTTTGCTATGTTTGAGCAAGGTTTTATGATTTCTTCTCTTGGTGAATGGTAAGGCTGAAGAGGGAGTTTGGAGGGTTGAAGGTTTCTGCACTTTGGTTTGTATTTACTTTACTTTTCAATTTCAACTACAACTAGGCCATTTCAAATCTATTTCAGTACAAGGCCATTTCAAATCTATTTCAGTAAATTGGTTAGAGTATGGTTGAATTCTATTTTTGGTAGGGTTGTTAAGTTATTTACAGATTTGAAATTGGTTGGTTACAAGGTGGTAGTTATGGTTAGAAAACAGTTAGTTACACTTCTGAAAGTTAATTATGAATTGGTTAAGGGTTAGAAAAAGTCTGTTATGAATGGTTTGGAAAAGGTGGTTGCTGACTTCTGTTAGAGAGTGGTTATGTGAGCTTTGTTTGAAAATTCTGAACCGGTGTATTCCTTTTTGTGTAGGGCAAACATTGGTTAAATTGAGGCATGCTTGTAAGTTAATTTAAAACAGTTGTGAACTGTTTTGGTTATCACTTGATAGGGCAGCAGTAAGCTTGAGTTCAATTAGGGGCTGATTGTAGGATTGGACATGGTATTTTTGTGTATGGAATTATGCAGGGTTTGACTTCTTTCTTGTTCATACAGGGCTGTGCAAATATATAGTAAAGTGTTGTGGATGATTTCAACATGAAGGACGCAAAAGTTAGGACCAATCCCTTTTCGTTTTTTGAGATATTTGATGTGAGATCTTTGTGTAATGAGGGACTGTTTTTGCTAGATTTGTTGGAAATTTAGAATCAAAATATTATGTCTTATGGTTTGAATTGGCATGAATGGATGTAATGGTTTCTTTTTGTAGGTTCTAGTTAAAACATGGTCTGGAGCTTAACACAATTCATGTTTCTTGTTTGTAAGTTAGAAGAGAGTTTAACCGCATCCTCATTTAATGCCTATCCTAAAAATAACTATCTTATTTTGTCTATATATATATATATAATTTCCAATTCATTTACAATTAAACTCTCAACATGGCTGTAGAAGAAAACAAATGTGATGTGAAAGAACAATCTACCAAAACCAAAAAAGGAGGATGGCATGTTGCCATCTTCATCATAGGTGAGTAACCCTAAATAATCTCTTTCATTTTTTTAAGTTTTCTAGTTCTATTTTTATTTTATTTTATAAAAAATTTGCATAAATTTTTGAACTTGGAGAACAGTTCTTTCTAATCATTTTTGATGGTCTAATTGAGGATTATACAATTTCTATTTTGTAGTTATGGAAGCTGCAGAACAATTTGCAAATATTGGATTGGGTACAAATTTGATTTTATATCTCACCCAAGCACTTAATGAGCCAGTAACTGAAGCTGCTAAAAATAGGAACACTTGGCTCGGTTATCTGACCTATTTGGTTCATTTTAAATCTTTCCACCAGGAGAAGAGAATAAAGGTACAAATCGATGAGCATTTTCTACTCAGTGTGGAGAACTTTATTTCTCTGTAATAAAAATATGCTCAATTAGTCTTGTAATACATAAATATTCTATCTTGTTTGAGTTTCATGGATAATTTTTATATATTGTTAGGAGAAAAGTTGTATATATTGTTAGGAGAAAAGTTTTTATCTTGTTAGGAGACTAGATCTTTATCAGTTAACTTTGGGAATACATTTATTTTCTTTCAAGTTTATGTATATAGTAATATTTGAAAATTTTCCTTCGAGTTTATTTATATAATATTGAAAATTTCCCCTTGTTTATGCAGGGAGGCTGAAGGATCTTATACTCCGACTAAGCTTCGTAGGAATGCATCAGCCTATGCAAATATTAGCAGCCTTGATTTACTTGTTTTGTTACCATCTGCCGAGGTGTTAACTCGGCGGTAAGAGTTTGACATTATAAGTGTAGTCTCGAGACAAAGTTCAAATCCGCTCGGGGTAGATTGTAAAATTGTCATTAGTGCCATTTGAATTAATAGTAATTTCTCCCTTCCCCGTTTTTTTAAATTTTAAAATGATGATTTCTAATGTGGCATCACAATTTGATAGTTTATAGAATAAGTTTAACGCATATGTTAGATTTCTAATGTTTTTGAATGAGATTTAATACAAAAGCGCTGCCAAAGATTAATAAAAAAGCAAAAAAAAAAAAGCAACATACTAAAGCGCTTTTGTAAAAGCGCTCTTATAGGGTGGGCTTTAAGAGCGCTTTTCCTGGAAAAGCGCTCTTAAAGCCCACCCTATAAGAGCGCTTTTCCAAAAGCGCTTTAGTATGTTGCGTTTTTTTATTTTTTTACTCTCACAGGGGGGCCTATCACAACGCTTTTCTGGAAAAAGCGCACTTAAAGGGGGGCCTACCAGAGCGCTTTTTCCAGAAAAGCGCTCTTAAAGGGGGGCCTATAAGAGCGCTTTTCTGGAAAAAGCGCTCTTATAGGGGGGCCTACCAGAGCGCTTTCAGAAGCGCTTTTGTTAGCTACGCCAGCGCCAGCTTTCACAGCGCTTTTAAGCGCTTTTAAAGGCTATAAAAAGCGCTTTCGTAGGTCTTTTATGGCGTAGTGCAAATGTGCAATTGGCATGACAACAAATGCAGGGATCTTTATTCTTGGCCTGCAAGTTACATATCTCAGATAACAAAGGAAAGACACGGACCAAACAGCACCATAAATCAATAATTAAATTTGTATTTGTTTATTTGGAAGAAAAACCACAAATGCATTCCTTATTCCTCAAAAAAATAATGTAAATGAGTGACTGTTTATAATAGAAAACCAATATTCTCATGGGTATAAGAAATTACTATTAAGTGTGAGTTAGGCTAAAAAACACAATCAAGTGCTTACCTTAATTAAGGATGCATTTGGATAAATAAACAACTTAATTAAGAATGTATTGAATAAGTGCTTCTTATATAAGGATTTATGTATAAGTTATTTCTAAAATCAAAGTGTGAATATAGTTAAATTATTTTCATATAGCAGTTGTAAACTACAAGTCACCCTGGAGGGCTTATTGAAATAAGTTAAAAACAGCTTAAAAGATATCATATGCTATTTTTAGAAGTTCCCTCAAACACTTACACAGTTGTTAATGCCATAAGATAAATCCAAATTAGCTATCAATTGAAGAAAAAGAAAGATCTAAAGATTAACAATGAAAAAGAAATCACCTTTGATATCCAAGACCTTCCAAAATCAGAGACATGAACTCCCAAAACTTTATAGGTTCCATATTTGTGATGAAGTATGCCTACATAACAAATACTTATCAGCATGACAACACGCTAAAGTAATTGCTAGGTTTACTAAACTTAATATGCAAAGCTGATCATCGGGGAAAAAAGGTTTAGCTAGCAAGTATTTGCCAACAAGTATGTTTTTCATGTTTCCTCATTTGTCCAAATAAAAAGATTATACTTTTCGACATATTAGCATCATTTAATAAAGAGGGTGCACAACTGAAGAATAAACAATGATTCGTCGAAGAGCTTCGTTGTTCAAAACTTATTTTATATGTCTTTTAACTTTCACTTAAACACACAACTAGAACATTACTAAAAAAAGTAATATGGTACCTGTCCTGCAGCTTTTTCGGAAACGCTTCCCTCTGAAGCTAAAGCTCGATCAGCACATATATGGCCGTGCGCCACATTTTCAACATATGTGAAATCATATACATTATTGCCATCACCAATAATGAACTGGTAAGATTATAATATAAATCATCAATGAAAGGTTTAAGAAAGTTTCTGATAATAAGTTGTTACACAAACACATTGGTCCCCCAACAAGTTTTTCCATATCCCTCTTCTTAATATCATCAAGAAAAAACAACAATTTTGTTATCAATCTAGTCCAATTTTGTTCTTGTGGTTAAATTTATATTCAATAAAACATATCTAGAATATCCTAATAAAAATGAAATTTCTATGACTGTTTGGTTAGTTATTTAAGCAATAAAAGACATCAAACATTTACCAAAAGAACGAACAACAACATTCACCTTGGATTTCCCCGCCCTGGCAGCATCAACCAATGACGGTACCAAGAGTTTATCACCAGGTCCAAAAATACTGCTAGGGCGTATGCAGCAAGTTAGTAGTCCACCAGTCCCGTTAGCCTTAATAACCAACGCCTCACCCTCCGCTTTAGTTGCCGAGTAATGATCGTTATGCTGGTAACAACAATAGAATTCAAATCAAGATTCAAGACCATAACAAACATTTCAAATCTACTTCCATCCCAATTGCTAGATTCATATCCATCTATCTCAAGTTCCAATCCAAGTAAAAAAAAAAACAAGAGTTGAAATCAATAGTAGGTAGAGTATATACCTTAGGTGGATAAGGTAATGATTCGTTTCCATTATGAACTGCGTTAACACCATCAAAGACAACACTAGGAGAACTAGTATAAATGAGTCTCTTCACTTTTAATTCCACACACGCTTCAATAACATTCTTTGTTCCTTCAACAAGAACCGTTAACCACCAAAGTTAGATCGAAAACAATAATCGATAACAGCAAACAATAGAAAATCCATGTATTACAATTTTTACCTTCAACACTAACTGAATAATGTAACTGATAATTGTTAATAGAAGAATTCGAAGCAGCCATATGAAACACAAATTCAACTCCTTCAAACGCTGCATAGATTTAAAAAAACAAATTAACAATGCTAATTATCAATTAATCAATGTAAATTATGTAGAAGATTGTTTTGAAGATACCTTTCAAGAGTTGAGCCTTGTTGCGAAGATCGACGGAGACGTATTGAGCACGACCGGAGTGTAGAGCTTGACCGAGAAGACCTAACTGTTCGGAGGGTTCGAGTTCAATGGTGGGTCCCAAATCGGTGATGTGGACGCAGTAGGTGTTTAATCGGATTAGCATTTCGACTAAATGTCGTGCGGCGAAGCCGCGGCCTCCGGTGACCACACACCACGCCTCATCCGCCGCCATCAGATTGGAATATTGTTTGTCAGTGATGGATCGGGAAGTCACAGAGAGGAGAGAGTAGAAAGAGAGAGTGAAACAAAAACAGATCGATTGAGAATTTTACTGTGTGGCAGCGCTCGTGGAGTCATTGTAGTGTTCGTGGCGGTTAAGTGAGAAGGAAGGAAAAAATCATTAATTTTTTAATTAAAATTAACTTTACAAAAATAAATTTACAGAATCAACCATATATAAATATTCTACTTCTTTTTTTTTTTACAAGAAAATATTCTACTTCTTAAATAAACTATTAATATAACCAATAAACTATCAGTTTAAAATAGTGAACTGTCAGTGTAAAACAATTTTACACATACAATTAATCAAAATGCTTTAATTTACCATCATAGATTGACAGTGTAAAAATACTTTACACTGTCAGTGCATTTTTTTCCCATAAACTATTAACAAATTCGTGCATACTTTTTAAATAAATAGTGAAAAAACGAATTACTATCAACTCACAATTTAAGGCAGTAAACAAGATAATATCCACTCATAAATGACAATAGAGAGAACAATAATTAATAATAAGTTTCTACTGTTTATAATATTCCGCCTAGAATGGATCTCAGCTTCTACTTTAATCAAGTCTTTCACTTGAAAAGGGTAACAAACTTCCCAAATTCCGATCATCGACCAGGAACAGGTCTTAGTTTCTGATCTAACCAAGTTTTCTACTTTGAAAGGGTAACTTACAAGCTCCTAAAAAGTAACCACTTGTTGGGGATTGAAATCAATAACTCTGTCGAGGATACTCAAAGGATATATGAGCAGGTTAGATTGCACAACATACTTCTCAAATAAAGAGACAACTACCCATTAGGGATGGTAGATTTACTGGATCGTAATAGCCATAAAATAGTGATGCTAGTCATAGTGTTCACTATATGTGTCAAGTTCATCATCAAACTTGAAAGTTATTGAATGACCGACTAATAGCTCTCATCTATGTCACCTATGCATTTCAAACAATCACGTAAAACAATAAACTACACCTCTCAGTTATAAGTTCATTAACTCATGTAAAAAATTACTTAAGTATACATAAAATATAGAAAGATAAAGAATAAATTAACGAAAGTAGACTTATTTGATTGACCGTGTGTTTTTTATAATTTGTACATGATATATATATATATATATATATATACCCACCAAAAAACCGCAACCTAAATTCAAAATTGATAAACTATACCCATCAAATGCTATTTGCTTATTTACTTAAGCTCTCGTCAAGATAATCATTTAAGTTAGTAACATTATAAATTATAAATGTGGATCATATGAGAAACACTACACTGTTAAATTTCACACTCATTTAACCAATTCTTACACTCCCATATTAATCTAACCTTGATAAAACTCACCCATCTCATATTCAATATATTTTTATTCGACTAACTTTCATTCAACTATAAAAGATTCAACTAAATCAATTTGTAATAATACAAAATATTGTAAAGACTAGTTATTAATTAATAAAAATAATTTTTTTATTGGGCCAATAACTGGAATGGGCTTATGGCTTGTCTACTGGCCCATGTAGCAAATAGAGGGAGATTCAAAATAAACAAAAATTCACTTTCCCTCCAATCGTTTTTTCAAAAAGGCGCTATTATTATATTCTTATTTCCATTATCCACATCTTGTTCAAGATCTTACAGAACAACCAAGCTTTACAACCATGGCGAATTTGGATCACACTCACTTCTCCGACGACGACGACAACGACGATTTCGAACTTCCTCTTACTCAACCTCTTTCACTTTCCAACAATCAACGACCATCCAAAAAACCCAAAACCAAAACGACACCGTTTCCTGGCAAAGAGAACATTCCCCCTTTCTCTCCCATTCATAATCCCATTCACAATCACAGTGACAGTTACGATATCGGTAACTGTAGCTTGGATTTCATTCCTTCCACCTTAGATTCTGATGCCACAGTTCAAGGTGTTTGTTCTTCTGTATCGGAGCTGAAGAAGGATAGTAAACACGCTTATTCGAACAATTCGTTAGAGTCTAAGCTGGTGGTGTCGAGAAGTAACGTGTTTGGTTATGGAGAGTCTAGTTCGAAGGGGAGTTTGCACGATGAGTTTGATGGTTCGGTTGGTTGTCCTCTGTGTGGTGATGATATTTCTGATTTAACGGAGGAAGAGCGGAACTTTCATACCAATCAATGTCTTGATAAAACTGGAGAAGATGTAAGATAGCTCTTTCTAGTATTTTTAATCAATAACAATAGCTACGCAGTTAAATTGTGCATCAATTTAATTTTTTAGTGGAACTCTAGTGTTTTAGCTTGTTAGGATTTTTGGTTTGCAATTGCTAGGTTTTTACCCCCCTCTAGTTTATCATTCAAAATATATTGATAAAGTTGAAGAATTGAAGAATGGAATGGGTAGAATTTGGTCATTGATTATAAGATAATGCCGTCAAAATCTTGATAATTTATGCAGGATGCTCTTCCCAGTGATGAGATGGGTGCTCAATTTGGGATGAAAGACTCTCCTGTTGTTGATTGGATACGTGGTCTCGGGTTAGCTAAATATGAAGAAGTTTTTGTCAGAGAAGAAGTTGATTGGGATACCTTGCAATGGCTGACTGAAGAGGTGAGTTTATGTTTGTTCACTATCTCAGCTCATACCATCACTTTTAGGTTTATATGTTTTGCCATACAGACTTAGGCACTTAGCCCTTGAAGTTATTTGAATGTAATCTCCCATTTTAATCAGAATTTGAAAATGAGGTTTTTAGGCTCTTCCACTCCTTATTAAAGCTCAATCTACCATGTTCAACTTACTTGGACCAAGTAATCATTTTGCAATTAGGCCTTAGAGTGACATTCTGAAGAACAGTACTTACTAACATTTATGCTATTAGAAATCTAAAAATGCTTTTTGGTTTGGGATTTGATATCTAAATTTTAAAGTGTGGCATAAACATAAGTACAAATATGTTGTTGTTTGTATGAAATACCTGTCTTTTCCTTTGATATCTGTAGGATCTCTTAAACATGGGTATATCTGCACTTGGTCCCAGAAAAAAGATCGTGCATGCCCTGTCAGAACTTAGAAGAGGAATTGTCCCTTCAAATGAAAATAATGAGAATTCTGGGGTAGAGCCCAGAAGGATTAGAAATCAGAATGTCAGATCGCAACATGATAAATCTGAACGAAAAGTAGACGGTACTGTTAAACCAGTGGCAAACAAATTGATCACTCAATATTTTCCGGGATTTGCTACCAATGAGAAGAAAGTTTCTGCCCCTCCTGTAGAACAACCTGAAGTGAAAAACAGTGGCTCAATTTCTGGTCGTAAGCGCAAAGCAAAAAATATGTCAATAAGTACAAAGACTCGTGATGTTCCTAAATGGTGTACCATACAAGGAACACCTTTCCGTGTGGTAAGTAATATTCTATTTTATACATGTTTATATGTTTTGTGTACTCTCCTTTGATGCATTCCTCTAGGACATTGTGGATAATTTATCGCTAGAAAGAAGGCTTTTTCTAACTTGTCTAAAAATAAACTTTTTTTGATGCACTATTGCTCAGGAAAAATGGGTTTTTATGTGCGGTGCTTGGTAATTAATTTATCGGATCCAGTCAAGAAAATGATTACTGGCCACTTGGACGACAATTCAAGCTGAGCATACCTCTCAATCATGTTTATATTGACATGCTGAACTAGGAAAAAACATAAGATGGATAAAAAATGTGTTTACAATGAATTCATCTGTAGATAGATAGTAAACTACGAGGATTAAGAAACTTATGGTATTTCATCACGGTTTTTGCCATATCTTTTTTTGATATGGATCTGATTGTCTGAGCAACACATCTAATTTATGCAGGACGCTTTCAAATACCTAAGAGGAGATTGTTCCCACTGGTTTCTTACACACTTTCACATGGACCGTAAGTCTGTTTTTGCATGTATTAGACAATTAACCTTTACCATTTAGAAATTTTTGGTCCAGTTACTGATTTCTTGCAACAAATGTGTTTTTATGTCTATGTAATATTTACATACATTTATGGATCCTTTTTTTATATTCATGAACTGTTTCAATCTGGTTAACCTCTAAATTCTAATTAATTCAAGTGTTGTTTTCATTGAACTTTAATTACAGTTTAGATTTGATGTTTTGGCTTTTAAGAATTAAAAACTTACCTATACTAGTATTTAATAGGCACGCAGACTGTAAGCTCTAAATAACTTTGACATAGGTCTCCATGAACACATGCCAGCTTACTACATTTTTTGATTTTGTATGTTTTCTTTTCATAGTACTCAACTTTGGTCATATGATTAATTTATTCAATCACTCTTGAGATTGTATATTCACAGTTACATATTGATGGATCAAGCTTATGCATCATGGACATTTTGGTAACAAAATAGTTTTTGACAAGTGGTGTGCTATGTGTTCTGCGCGAATGACACAGTCACAAGAGTGAGAGATAGTGCTGTGTGTCTGACAGACGAAAGCATAAATATACACTCCCTTTATTCTTTATTATAAGCAAATTTTAACTTTTTAGATTGAATAATTGATGTATTTAGCCTGTATATAGTCTACATACATTATTTATTTAATGAATCTAGAAAATCTAAGTTTGCTTATAATAAAGAATAGAAGAAATATGTTGTATGAAAGGGTGGATTGTCTTTTTTCTAAACTACTTTTGGGTGTTCTGATGCCCGTTCCCTTACAAAAAATTTGTGTTTTAGGACACAAGATAAACTCATTGGAGACTCAAAAGTTAAAACTACAAATAAAAAAAAAATTTCAGGTGTTTAGCTCCTTATGAGCAGACTATTTTAATCAGACTTCCAATTTGGTCTTTGGCTGTTGGCTCTCATTTGTGAATGCAGATTATCAAGGTCTCACCAAGTCGTTCAATCATGGAAAGATCTATTGCTCCTCTGTTACAGCTAGACTTCTAAATATGAACATAGGGATTCCATATGATAAATTACATATTTTGCCTCTAAACCAAAAGGTTGAAATAGCTGGTATTGGCGTGACTTGCTTGGATGCTAACCACTGTCCAGGTTCCATAATAATACTCTTTCAACCTCCTAATGGTCAGGTGTGGCTTGGACTGTCTTCCTAATCAGTTTAATTATTGTTTGCTGGCTGCACTTTTTTTTGTTAGAACTTACTAGCTAGTTTTCTGTTTATTTAGGTGGTACTTCATACAGGCGATTTTCGTTATAGTGAAGAAATGGCAAACAACCCTTTCCTGCAGATACGTCCTATTAATACTTTAATTCTTGATACCACATACTGCAATCCACAGGTGAGTCCATATTTGAATAATGAACACGACTTATTAAGTTTTTGCTTTGGAACTTAAGTTCATTTTATTTATGTCCATGACATGATTTAGCTAACTAGTCAAGACATTATACTCCTGCTACTTGAGATATTGTAAAAATGAATTGATTTTCAATTTCTAACCTGACAAGTTTTCTTGAATCAATGGTTTCTCAGAGGCCTCGGATTCTCTTATGGTTCCAACTATTTACTTGGAGTGTAGCATTGTGGTGACAATTCTCTTACAGTTCCAGCTATTTTCCATTAACTAACCGCAATGAATATTTGAACCATTTTTTCTTTTATTTTAATAAGGTTGTTTTATAATTAGAAATATGTTAAAAAATTTAAGATAGTTTTTAATTACAAAAATAAATATTTAGGGTCTTTCTCATAAGTTATACATCGTAGCTGTTGACAAATAAAGATATAAAAATGATATCCTAAAAACCTTTTTAAGATAATCCAATATTCTAAATGTACTAATGAATGTTATGACTTACAACTGGCTAGTATGATATCTCCTCATTTTAATAAACTCTCAGCATGCCTATGTTCATGACTGTCTCTGACAGTCTTCACCATTTACTAATTTGTTCTTATATCGTTATTATAAGATCAAGATATTCAAGCTTATACTACTACTACTACTACTAATAATCATAATAATAATAATAATTTGTCTAATGTTTTAGTGACAAAAATATGTTGAAGATTTGTAATACGTTTCATTGCAGTATGATTTTCCAAAACAAGAGGCTGTAATACAATTTGTTATTGATGCCATCCAAGCAGAAGCTTTTAATCCCAAGACTCTTTTTCTAATTGGCAGCTATACAATTGGTAGAGCTCAAGTCATCTCTCTTTCTGGCTATTTATGATTATACTTAACAATGGTTATCTTTTCTCTTTAATATTTGTTTGAATATGCTGTAGTTTTATAGCTTTTAAGTATTTAGCCACTTGCTTTTGTTATAATATTGCCCTTTGCCCAACTACATGAAGACTAATGAGAAAAAATGACCACACCTTGTGTTTTATTATGTTTCTATAGGAAAAGAAAGGCTATTCTTGGAGGTTGCTCGTTCGCTTCGCAAAAAGGTTTACGTGACTGCAGCAAAATTACGCCTTTTACAATGTTTAGAATTTACTGAGGAGGATATGCAGTGGTTTACTTCAAATGAGCATGAAAGCAATATTCATGTTGCCCCTATGTGGACACTCGCAAGCTTCAAAAGATTGAAGCACATATCAAGTCAATATGCGGTGAGTGCATGCTGCTGCCTGTTTCTCTATCAAAACCATTATATGCTAGCTCTCTGATGTTCAATGTTGACAAGGAACATATCTTAAAGTATTCACGTTTATGTACAACACATATATAGCTACAGATACTAATATTCTTTACTACTTCAGTCTGATCTTTTGTCTGATAACCATTCCATGACAAAATGCTTGGTGGCTGATAAAGAATCCATGGCTGCTACTTGGTCTACTTGCTAATTAGTTTTACAGCTTTCGTATTGGATTGTTAGAACTGAATTATGTATCATTTAACTTCGAATTTCACATTTCTAATTACCAGATGTATTTTCTTTACTCAGAGTCGGTTCAGTCTTATAGTTGCTTTCTCTCCTACTGGTTGGACATTTGGCAAAGGTAAAAAGAAGTCTCCTGGAAGAAGGTGGCAGCAGGGTACTATCATAAGGTGACACTTTAATTTACTTTATCACTAGAATCTTTTAGATTTATGATTATATACTTACGGTTGAAATCTTGAATCACATACTCGCTCTCTCTTCTTTTGGTTCAATAGACCTTGTTATGCCAAATCCCTGATCTCAATGGTGCATTTTGATTCATATCCACTGAACTTGTCTATAGGCGCACAAAGATAGTCGGAAAAACAGTTTGCTTGCATTGCTTAAGTTTGTTGAACTATTTAGTATTAACCAACCAATATTTTTTTTAGGTATGAAGTTCCTTACAGCGAGCATTCCAGCTTTACAGAACTCAAAGAGTTTCTAAATTTCGTATCTCCCGATAACATTATACCAAGTGTGAATAATGATGGACCAGAATCTGCGAACGCAATGGTTTCTCTCCTGTCAACTTGATTTGTACACCAAAAGGGCTTCAGTTTACCCTTGTAACATATGTGTTTGAGAGTCAGGAAGTTGTTTGAGCAGTATGAGCAGCAGGAATTTTTTATGCCAATCACTTTTCAGAGGTAAACTTGTGTTTGCTGCTTTGCCAAAAGGTTGAAATGTGAAAAGAGAAGAAAAAATATATATTTTAGCAGTGGAGCTCATCTTGCTTATTTTCATGTGAAATTATGGACGTTTTTGTCAACCGTGACATAAAGTTTGATGTGATCACTTTCTACTACATACTAAGTTGGGAAGTGTTTACAACCCCTTCCTCTCTTGATCCTGAATTAACCCAGTGCTCTTTCCAGCAATAAGATGGAGCCTGTCAAAGTTCTTCTTGCACTGCAACCTGTTGGTCTTACTACTAGACTTCAATAGAGTTGTTATTGTTTGAGATCATTAACATTTGGTTGCAGATAATAATACTCAGCTCTTTAAACAACCTTTATAGCCTGTATTATTTAATGTCGCTTTTGTACTTCAAATCTACAGCTTCCTACATTCTTCTGTAACTGACCATATAATACGTAACAATTGTATTGATGCTTGTAAGTTGTAATGCCTATAGCATATCACTTAAACTTTTTGTATTAGTGATATATTTAATAGTTTGTTATTTAGTTTGTTTGGGTTAATCCTATTTTAAGGTTTGTTATTTAGTTAGGATTAATCCTATTTCCCAGCATTTGAAGGATAAACCATCAGTCTATATATAAATGCATATTCTGTATTATTGTTTAATTGTTGTTCACCACAAAAATATAACGTACCTTTAAGTTAACTTTCTATTATGGCATCCGAGTAAGGTTTCGATTTGGAGGAGATATTGGAGAGTAAGCGTACCTCCAAATTTGAAACAAGAGCTGTCAAAAGGTCTGGTGTCAAAAGGTCCGGTCCAACATACTCTGTCCCGATAGGCCAAAATGCTATATATAACGTACTTTTTACTTTTACATGAATTCCACTCGTGATAGCAATGCTGAATGGAGAGAATTACTGCACACGGTCAAGATCAAACAAGACGGCTTTGCGTGTAAAGACGAAACTTGGTTTCATTGATGGAAGCGTCGGGAAACCATCAAGTCAATATGAAGTATACCATGTCTGGGAGAAGGTAGATTCAATGGCGACACCTTGGTTGATCAATGGGACAAAACCAAATATACACATCAATATCTCACACGCTTCAACGACTCGAGATATATGGGTGGATCTTGAAGAACGCTTTGCTCAAACTAATCAAACACGAATCCATTAATTATGGAGAAACTCGTATTTAAATGCAGAAACAACCAGAAACAAGTGTAACAAATTACTACACTCAATCAAAAGTCTCGTTGATTAATTGAGTGAAATGTAAACCCTACTTGTCTGAAATTGTGGAGCTGCTAAAGTGTTGACACAAAGGGAAGAAGAATAATGAGTCCATCTCTTTCTTGGAGGCTTTGATAATGAACAATACTCACATGTCAAGGCAACCATACTTAATACTGATAAATTACCCTTACTTATGTGTGTGTTTAATCTAATGCAAAGAGAATAATCTCGTTTTGCAGCAGATAGGGAAAAGATCCCAAGGGCGAAAATGGAACTGCGTTTTACTCAGGTGTAAATAGCAAGAGAGGAAAGGAATATCATGTTAGAACATAGTTTGGTTCTAATCATATTTTAGTGTTTTGATGATAACAAGCAAACAAATTTTGTATAAAGCAAACATGGTACTCTAATCATATGGTTCTTATTTTCAAAAGATGTATCAGTACCAGCAATCAGAACTTGAAGCTAAAGTAACACAACGCAAGTCATAAAGCAACTTCTGATACCACACGTTGCAAACATATCTACAACAAAAGTTAAAAAAACAAGGCTGAACAGAAGATTATAAGGAATGATTAAAATTATCACCGCTGAAAGCAACTTCTGATATTACACCGGAACACCGTAAACACATTCACAACAGAAGTTGAAGAACAAAGACTGAACAGAAGAGTATGCTGATTGATTCGAATTAAACCGTTGAAGACATAATCATTAGCAAAACGGCTACAACACTTCAAAAGCGTAATTCCCAAGGTTGATTGAAGAAGCTATCCACATGCAAATCCTTAGAGACAGCAAAAATAAAGACTATACGCAAACCATTTAATGTTGAATACAAGCCTTGGAGATAACAGTCAAAAATTCTGAAGCTATATATTTATACTCATGATCGTTTGAAGAAAAGACACACTTGATAACGAGTGAAAAAGAAGAAAACAAGAAAGAACACACAAGAACGCTGCGACTCTGAAAAATACTCAAGTGTGAAGAAAAACTCTCTGAAGCAAAATTTTCTTATTCATATTCTGAGTTCATTATTATGTACTTAATCATAGTGAAATATCACAGTAGTGATTACAACTTTCTAGAAGCAAAACAATACACTATCAACAGAAGTTACATGGTAACTAAGTCCTTGAGAGACCAGTTGAGTCAGAAGTCTCAAGAAGTCTAGGACTAGTTAAGTCTTAGAAGGTTGTTTAGTCACAAACAATTGGTTTGTGGAGGATAGTTAGTCACCAGCAGTTTGGCTCGTACATTGTATTATGAATCACGACAGTTGGTCGTGCAAGTGTAATCAGGTTCTGATTATAGTAGATTAAGACCTCTATTGAGGGAGGCAAATCACCTTGTTGAAGGTGGACTGGAGGTAGCCTTATTGAGAAGGTGAACCAGAATAAAAATAACTGTGTTCTGACTATCTTTCCTTCATAAAGTTTTAAAACCCACTTATTCAACCCCACCTTCTAAGTGTTTTCTCCACCTTCATATCACTCAAGACTAAAGTGAGATCAATCTAGGAAAAATAAACATGTCAAGGAAAAATGCTTTGAGATTGTTGGATATCCAACAAATTGGGAATCACGAAGAACTCAAAGGTGAGAACATAACAAACCAGAAGAACAACAAGTAGCGATTCTTGCTCAAGCAGCTGAAAGAAAAGAATATCCAAAAGCATCAACATCAGAGCATGCCCTGCACAGAGTTCATGCTAAAAATGATACAAACCCACATGAAAACATGGCTAATAAATAGGAATATTGTTTCAATTGGATACTTGATAGTGGTGCTTCACACCACATGACTCCTTTGACCTTAATATTGAAGAAAATAAAAAAATTAGATAAACCTTTCTACATTACTACACCAACACGGATTTCAACCTTATTTGAAAATATGGGAGATGTGAATCTGTCAAGTTATCTTATGTTAAAAGACATATTATTGGTTTTTGATTTTAAGTGCAATCTGATTTCAATTCATAAATTAACAAATGATTTAAATTGTTATGTGACTTATGATCGAAATTCTTGCATATTATAGAACCGAGGCTTAAAGAGGAAGATTGGATCAGGTGACCTGCATGAAGTGGTTTATGTGTTCACAAAACAACATCAACAAGGCTTCATGGGTGCAACTGCCTTGGCCTGAGGAGACCAGTTGAGAGATACAGTCTTTTTACAGTCTTCAATGCTCTTTATTATGAAATTCACATTAATAGTGTTTGCCATCCATTTCCAGATAATGCAGGCAAACTTGCATTAAAAAATAAGGTGAATAGAAGTTTCACTACAAGCAGAGCATAGGTTGCAGATTAAGGGTAAGAGGAAGCCTCGAATTTGCAAATTTTCATCTGTAGGAAGCTTGTTGTGCATGAGTCTCCATAAAGTCATAGAATGGGAAGGAGGGGAATCCCTATCCCAAGGAATGGACTTCCATGAAGAAAGGGAGCTGGGCTGGATGAAAAAATTATATGCTTCTTTCAAGGTTAAGATGCCACTAGTGGAGTTCTTCCAAGCAAACAAATAATGAACCTCCATTGCAAATGTAAAGTAATTTGAAACAATTCCAAGAAGAGAGGGGAGATCCATTTAGATGTTATTGCTAATCTGCCAAGAATTATCCCACCAATCACTAACTTTAGAGGTGAGACCTGTAACACCCTGGATTTCCACTTACCCCGCAGGGCTTCCGGCCTACCAAGCATGTCACCAGCTTAATCAATAATCCCCCTTAGGCCCGCTTACCGGCTGCCCAGGAAATATTGTTTTTGCCTCCCGCAGGAATCGAACCACGTACCTAGGGGTTAAGTACATATTCATAGCAATTCCTGCTACCAATTGAGCTACTAGCTGGTGACATGCTTGGTAGGCCGGAAGCCCTGCGGGGTAAGCGGAAATCCAGGGTGTTACATTAAAAGTAGCTCAAGTGGTAGCAGGAATTGCTATGAATACGTACTTAACCCCTAGGTATGTGGTTCGATTCCTGCGGGAGGAAAAAACAATATTTCCTAGGCAGCCGATAAGCGGACCTAGATAGGATTATTGATTAAGCTGGTGACATGCTTGGTAGGCCGGAAGCCCTGCGGGGTAAGCGGAAATCCAGGGTGTTACAAGACCATGATGATAGATTTATGGAATTTGAAACTTGCTAGCTAAGGATTCACCTGTCTAGTTATCCAACCAAAAGTTAATGCTCTTACCATTGCCAATACTCCAAATGCAGTTCTCCATCATAGTGGCATGAGTTTCTTTGATTCCATTCCATATGAAGGATTTGATGGCATAGCTGATAATTCTTCCATTTCTTTTCACCCTACCCTTAAGCAGATTGGACCAACTTTGGTTCTCATTTAAAAACTTCCAGCAGAGGTGGAGATTGGTATCAGTATTGTAGGCTTTGAAGGAAATAATACCTAAACCGCCTTCATTCATCTTCTTACAACCGGTTTTCCAAGCAACAGTTACTAATTTCTTTTTTTTCCAAGTTACCACTCCACACAAAATTTCTGATCCAAGTCTTTATCCTTTTTATTAAGCTTCCAGGCCAGTCATATATTGTAATGCAGTTCACCATCATGCTAAGAATAATTGATTTCACCAATTGGGTTCTTCCAGTCTTAGTAAGAACTTAAGCTTTTCAAGCAGCCAATTTAAGTCTAATATTATCTGCATTATACAAAAAAATAACAAGCTTTAGGTTTACCTACAAAAATGGGGACCCCTAGGTAGATGAAGGGAGGGTGAGCCATAGTGAATCCTATGAGGTTAGCCAAACTGCAATGTCTGGAAGAAGACATTCCACCAGCATAGATGAGGGATTTGGAAGGATTGCAAAACTGGCCAGAGAATTGCCCATATTCCTTAAGAAGATCAGCAATATCAATACTCTTGATAAATAATTAATATAATAAAAATAGGGTTAAATGACTTTTACCCCCTGCCATATAAGCGTGTTTTGGTTTACCCCCTTAAAATTTTTTTTAAGACAGACCTTACAAAAAAAAGATTCCATCATTAAAGCTCCTATGCCATATTTTTGGCCAAGATTCGCCTACGTGGACAAAAAAAATCCGCTGACTCTGTACAACAATTAGTGTGCCTTAAAAAATGCCACGTGTACAACAATTACACAATCAACAGAATTTTTTGTCCACGTAAACGAATCTTGGCAAAAAATATGACATAGGGGTTTTAATGATGAAGTTTTTTTAAAGTCTGTCTTAATTTTTTTTAAAGAGAGAAAACCAAAACACGTCTATATGACAGGGGTAAAAGTCATTTAATCCATAAAAATATATATCTACATAATAATTATTAAAATATAATAATTAAATAATATTTAATTATAAAATATTCTAACACCGTAATCTTCACGCCAGAAGTCTTCTTAAAGTGGTCATCACTGACCTCACCAATTTTCAATTCTAATACAAAGTAAAAACACATATGGGTAGGTCTCACTACTTTTATGTATCCCCAATTTATAAGAAATCCACCATTTCATACTAATTAAATTAATGATCAATGATATGAAAACTAAACTCAATTAATATAACTAATTAAATTAAACTAAAAGCATTTTTAGTATGTTATATAATATCAAAAGTCAACTTTTACTTCTATTTCATTGCAACTTTTATGACCAAAATTTCTTTATATATTTTATCATGGAGGAAGTAAATAAATCATTCCTAAATTGAATGATCCAAATGTATGTTAGTCCAAGAATATATGTTAAACAAAGTGACAAAAAAGTGTTTTCTATCATTTTCAAACTCTTATATTATTAATTAGAACGGAAGGGAAAATAAAAAGAAATTGTTATCAGGTTTAAAGAAAATATGTCATATTTTCAAGGTCAACCGAGTGAGTGGGAATAGAAACTTGTAAATTTCTTAGCCATCGATGACAGTAAGAAAGACAAAGAAAGGAAGCAGCTTCATTCTAGCTTCTTATGTTTGACCTTTGAATGTCTTAAAAACATAAGAGATCAAAGTCAAACTCAAATCAAACTTAAACTGGTTTTAAGCCAAATAATTAACTTTACACATACAATACAATCAATTAAAATTCTTACATTGCTATGTCATATTAGTTTTTTAAATTAATATCGTGTCTTAATTGAATACATGATTGTGAGTGATTGAGTGACAATGTAAAATATTTTACACTGTGACTCCGTATCCCTTTTTCTCTTTATACATTTTGTTATTAACGATTAATAATAATAATAATAATAATAATAATAATAATAATAATAATAATTATTATTATTATTATTATTATTATTATTATTATTATTATTATTATTATTATTATTATTTGACCGACAACGAGGTGATCTTTTGAAAATGAGAGATGTATCTGCAAGATACTCCGATGCCAAAGTAATAAGAGAGAACAATCAGAGTGTGCAAGTACAAAGGTTTAGAGGGAGAGTAAATGAATATGCGACGCTACAGTGAAAGAGGATATTCACGTGATCTTTGTAAGACACGTGGATATGGTGTTTCAACGGTCACGAGGGACGTTCGCTCTATTGGGTTTAGACTCCAAATTGGGTCTGGTCGGGCCAAACCAGAATATTATTATTATTATTATTATTATTATTATTATTATTATTATTATTATTATTATTATTATTATTATTATTATTATTATTATTACTATTATTATTATTATTATTATTATTATTATTATTATTATTATTATCTTTAATATTTATTATTTGATTTCATCTATTTTTTATTATGATAACTAGTAAAAAATATTTTAGGTACATTTATTATAATATTGAATTGAATTTTAAAAAGATGAATAAATAAAAAATTTCTTTTATGAATATGACAAGTAATACAAATCGAGAGAGTATACTTTTTCTGGAAATACATTGATAGATAATTATGATTATACTATACTCCATTTGTTATAAACTTAACAGCAAAGTTATTGAATATATTTTTTTAATAGAAATAAGATAAATTTCATAAATCTTATGGCTTTTTTTTAAGAAATACCAAATCATGTACCAAACATTTATTTTTAATAAAATATCTAAAAATTAAATTTTCATATTTATATTTCCTGTTAAGTTATTGTTAGAAATGATTTTTTGATATGTGAAAAAACATTCTCTTGGTCTTGGATAATCCCAACTTCTATGTTTTGTGCTTTTTGTCGCATATCGTTTATCATCCATCCCTAATTTTATCTTTTACTTTTTGACGGGCCCTTAGTTTTTTATTAATATTTTATTAAAAAAAGTTATATTAAATAAGAGAAAATGGGTGATGCACCAATCAGTGTAAATTGTTTTACACTATCAACCAATCATAATCATGTTTTTAATTACAATACATTTTTATTTTAATTATTTTTAATAACATGATGAATTGTGCGTTTTCTATTGTATAACAGCGTAAAACTATTTTACACTGTTAGTGCATATTCATTAAACCCATTAAATAATATATGAGACTTCTTCAATTCATTTATTTCAGTAGTTTTGTTTTAATGATTTATTATTATCATTAAAATATTTATTATAAAATAAAATTGTTAAAAAAAAATAAAACATTCTTATATGTTTTCAGTATCTTTTAAAATTTTTGACGCGGTTATTAGTTAAATAAATAATAATTTTTAAAACTAAAATAAATTATTAATGTTATACATAATTATACAAATTTCTAACTAGTGAGATGTTATTGTTAATAAAAATACATAACTATACAAATATCTAACTAGTAAGATGTTATTGTTATTAAAAATATTTAATATCTGAAGATAAATATGAAAAATTTAATAAGAATAATTAATTTATAGATTTATATATCAAAAAAACATGTAAAAGTGGGTGACCTATAATTTGACCTATAAGTTGACCTATAATTCTAAAACATTGATCTATAATTCTAAAACATGTATATTTTGTTTTCCTACCCATACAAAAGAATAACAAAATAGATGGTTAGACACACTTTTTGAAATAAATCTTCTATAAATTGATCTATAATTCTAAAACAGTATATTTTATTCTCCTCCATGAAGAGAAAAAAATAAATAATTATGAGAACAATTTTGGGACATGAGTCATAGAAACAAATAAACATGCTTTTTATTTTTATAAAAAATAAAATAATTTATTAAGATCAAAAAATTTCAATAAGGTCAATAAACATGTTTTATGTAACACCCTTCTAAACCCCGCAACAATTATTAAGATAATCAGAGTAAAAACATGCAACCAAGGGTGCCATAATTAATTTAAACCAAAACATATATGTCATCTATCATGCATTATTGGAAACGATTTGGAAGAATACAATATCATGTTTAACACAGCGAAAAATACGCATCACCAAAACCAAAGTAACAAAACAAAACCGAAAACCATGAAATAGAGTACGCAGTTAAACTCTAAAATAAATCGTTCCCTAGTGTTACACTATCAGAGCATGATTGACACGACACCAACTAACGGATGAACTCTACAAGCCATTCTCACCGAGCAATACGCCGCTACTTATCTGAAAATGTCAACATGTAAGGGTGAGTCTCATTCACAATTAATAAATATTATGCATTCATAAGCAACAAAACGTCATAATATATTATTCACCCAATTTGTAATATATTCAGATTTTCAATTATCATTCGTCAATCACAACAAAAACATCACCCAACATAACATTGAAAATACATTCAATCATGTTATAACAAAATGCATATGAACCAACTGACACTGCATGTGGTACCAGTAAGCCGTGGAATTAATCCACCCGATCGATCTAAACATCACCGAGATACGGACCTACTGGCACAAATTCCACACAATGGAAATTATGCCCCACCAATGATCCAAACATCGTTGGGGTCCATCACCAAATGATTTATGAATGCACACATATAACATACTTACACATCACCGATCCGATGAAATACATCGCCTCACCGTAGCCCACCATTATCACCAACAAGTATGCACATGCTTGCACAATCATTCAATCATTTTCATATTTATCACAACAAACATAGCAAAAACCACAATTCATTCCTCACTACACCAACACATTGTCATACTCACAAAATCACATATATGCACAATGGTTATTTCATCAAAGCAATTAAATCGAGTTTTTAAAATAAAATCGGGTCACGGCCCATCTCATCAATTTATCATATAAAATATTTAATTAGCTTTGCAACGCCCAAAACGGCACTTAAAAGGGATACACAGATCAAAAGATACGCTATTTCAAAATTTGGAAAAAGTTGCATACAACAAGGTTCGCTCAGCGACCTTCAAGCGCGCTTATGCAATTGAAATTTCAATAACCCGCTTCAAGCGGCCTATAGCAGAAGTTAACTACGTTGGGACCTCCGCTTAGCGGGCTAGGTCCGCTTAGCGAGCCTAATTAATTTTTGAAAAACAAACAGCATCCGCTTAGCGAGCCAGGGGCCGCTTAGCGGACGTATTATGCATAAATTCACCTCTGTGAAAGACTTGCGATTCAACACATCCTTCACCCAAAATCCCTTTTAAACATCGATTAAAGGTATAACATCATCAGATACATCATCACACATCATCAAACATCAACAAAAACGGGTTTTCAAACAATAGTTCATGCAATTTCATCAATTACCCTAAACTACGACATCCCCAAACCTAACAATCCCAATATATCCAATTGAATCAATCCATATCTTAATCAATTCTATCACCTATAGTTGTAACGCCCCGAATTTAATTAATTATTTAATTAAATTAATTAAGGATTTATTTGTTGGAATTAATCGAAGTTGAGAGTTATCGACATTATTCTAAGAGAGGAAATTGGATTAATATGTTGATTGAAACTGTTAAGTTGATAGTCGAGTAACTAGTCAGTTTAATCGGAGGAATAATATTAGAAATAATATCATTATATTGGACTATTTATTGAATTATATATTTAATTATTTATTCGTGATTTATTGGCTGATATTGTGTTGCGGTGATTTAAGTTGCTAAGTCGGTATTTAAGTTGGTTTAGTCGTAGAATTATATTAGAAATAATATAATTGAAATATTATTAAGTGTTTCCTGTTATGAAATTCACCAAATCAATATAGAGATGAATGATACATGAAGGAGAGAAAGAGAAGAGAGAAAGCAATATTGTATTATCTTCTTCCAAAAGTACCATTTACATTGCAATATTATCCATATTTATAGTACATGACCAATAACAACCATTAACTCAAGGAATACACAAAGGTTAGGAACTTAAATTATAGGAGTTAAGGAATATAGAAAGATTGGGGGAAATGAACATCCACATCTATTTACTATTATTCATAACACTCCCCCTTGGGTGTTCATTGAGGATATGCCTCGTTAAAATCTTACTAGAGAAAACCCAATGGAAACAATTCTAGTGAAGGAAAAAGAGTACAATATCCTTTAAATGTGAATTGCCTCGTTAAAAACCTTACCAGGAAAACCCAGTGGGACAAAACCATGGTGAAGGGAAAAAGAGTGCAAAACATATGTATTTCTCCCCCTCATGCATACATTTACATGTGAGACGATATTATTTGTAGTAGTTGCTTAAAATTTCTTCTTGGAAGTGACTTCATGGAATGCTAATAGTTATGCAGGATTTGATGAAATTGTTGCCATGAGTTGTTTCATAGATCTCCATGAAATGGTTGTACCATCACATGTAAACAAATAACCTCTTTCTGATCTACCATTGTGAGAATCTGACAAGTAACCAGCATCTTTAAGATAACGAAGTATATGTTTGACCGCTTACCAATTTCTCCGTGTAGGTGAATAATTCTATCTTACTTATAGATTGACGGCAAATGATATATCATGATGTGTATAATTAGCAAGGTGCATTAGTACTCCAATTGCACTGAGATATGGTAGTTCAGGACCAAGCAATTTTCATCATTTTCTCGAGGCCTAAAAAGATCTTTCTCCACATCTAATAATCTAACATTTTCATCTAAAGATCTTTGTCCATAAAAATCATTTCAACACTTTTCTATATAGCCTTCTTGATGTACAAATATTCTTTTGTCCACATGCTCAATTTGCAAACCTAGACATATTTTATCTTTTCTAAGTCCTTCATCTCAAACTCTTTATTTAAGCAATTTATAGCTTTTGGAAGCTCTTCAGGAGTTCCAATAATTCTTATGTTATCCACATAGACAACTATTATTGCAAATACTTTTCCATATCATTTTATGAAAATACAAGGACAAATTGAGTTATTTGTATATCCATCCTTTAGTAAATATTCACTGTGGTGATTATACCACATGCATCCAGATTGTTTCAACCCATAGAGAAACTTGTTCAATTTGATGGAGTAGTTTTCTCGAGATCCAAAATTACGTGCCTCTGGTATATTGAACCCTTCAGGGAGTTTCATGTAAATGTCACTATTAAGTGAACCATATAAATAAGATGTCATAACATTCATCATGTTCAAATTAAGTCCTTCATGTGTTACAAGGCTACTTAATTATCAAAAATCAATTGAATCCACTACAGGTGAATATGTTTTTATCAAAATCAATCTTAGGTCTTTGTGAAAATCATTGAGCAATAAATCAAACTTTATATCATTCTTATTTTTCTTTTTCCGCAAAAACTCATTTATATCCAATTAGTTTCACACCATGAGATGTTCGGACTACAGGTCCAAAAGTGAGTCACTTGTAAAGTGAGTTTAATTCTTATTCAATTGAATATATTTATTTTGGCCAATTCTCACTTAGTCTCTAATCTTTAATAGACTTTGACTCATGATCCTCGTTATCATTAATCACTTTTAGCGCTATATTGTATACAAAGACATTGTCAATATTTACTTTATTTAGTTATCTCAATTTCAGTTTCATTCCATTTCATCCATGACATAATTTATCGAGATCTCTTTATTTCATATTTCAAGTACTTGATTTGTTCTTCTGGAACTGAAAATTAAATTAGGTCACAGTGCTCTTAGCATTTTCATATCCTCACTTGGGTCATCTTTAGTTTCTTTTCTTAGTAGAGGAATTTTAACATTGGAACCGACTTTCATACCACGCTTCAGGCGCAGCTACAACTCATTTGCAATATTATATTATCCAATAGGAGAATCCACTTTGAGTGGAGTATTATCAGCTGATAATTCATTTCATAAACTTTGCAAATGAATTATATTTTGAACTTCTGGTTCATATTGATTTGTACGAGGATCAAGACAACAACTTATTTTTAAATTATTCATTTGAACTTCTTGTTCATGATTTCAGCTACTTATTTCCTCCCCCTAATATTGGGAAAATTAATTTATCAAGTGATAATCAGCCTACTAGGCTGCAAATCAAGTATTTAATTATTTTCTCAAATAATATCCTCAAAATTGAGATTCATATTAATTATATTTTTCCAATATTCTATTATGACTCATCTTAATGTATTATATTGGAGCAATTGGAATATTCACAACACATCCAAATGTTCATTTAGATGAGAAGTATTAGAATAAATTAGGGAGGACTAAGATATAGTATCTTGTTGGTTTAATGCGAATAAATATCTTAATATCATACTTTGGGTGTTTCAAATATATAATTTGAATTGATGATCTCATAAGTATCAACCATATAATTAACTTTAGACGTCTAAAGAATGGATCTTTGGGTTCATTTTCTTTTTATGAACATGTATTACATGATATTCAATATCAATTTTAATAATATATGTGATACTTATACAAGAATTTCTAAAAAATCTAGAAAACAAGATCTTAGTCTAATTAGTTGAGAAAATAATTTCATAAACTTCTGGTTGTGAGTAGAGACATATGCATGATATTTTAGTCGATGCAACAATTAATGTCATAAAAACGCAATTTCTCAAATTTTTATTTTCCTTTAGAAACACACAAAAATTGACTAGATTGAAGAAACTTCTGGTTCTTCAATACAAATTATTCAGATCATATTATATCCGAGATGACCCAACCGATTTTACCAACGCCACATTTAAGTGTAATTTGTAAACTACTGGTTTACAGTGACATGTGCTTCAATTGTACTAATATAAGTGTAATACACATTTTATGTCCAAATTGTGTTGTGTAATACAAAGATATTCAATACCTCCAATATAATTCAAAACCAATATAATAGTATATCATTATTAAACAATTTAATCAAACACATTCATATGAACATATTATCATATAATTATCAAACAATTACCCCTTATAAAATTAACATATTTAATCATACAATATTATATCACTAAAATTATATTGTCATATAATTAATTTGATTTACTATCCTTCACGGATGCTTGATAAGTTCTTCAGGAACTATATAAATAATTTGTTATAAATAATAATCTAAAAAATAAATAAAATATATAACCATCCTTCTGGGATGCGTTAAAATTATTTGTGTCATTTTTCTGGAATGACAATCTTTTAATGAACATATTACAAATTATAAATTTTTAGATCGATACAACAACAAAAATTTATGAAATCTTTCAGAGATATTTTAATATTACTCTTGCAATATTTTTGGGATGCATGAAGATCATCCTCAAAATCATCCTTCTGGGATACTTCAATATTATTAATTCAATCATTTTAGAATTCGATAATATTATTGAAGCAATCATTTTGGTAATTTTTAACATAATTGATACAATCCTTCTAGGATTCAACAATATTATAGATGCGGCCTTTTAAAGGTGATTGAACATTGAATTCTTCTGGAATCCATCAATTATTATAAACACAATAATCGATTAAACTCAACATTTGAACAATAATTTGGAGATAATTTAATATTAATCTTTAGTTCTACAAATATCACATCACTAACTATTTCCATAAACAACGGTCAAGAAAAATTATTCTTTGTGCAATCCTTCAGGGATATGTTATTAGTATAGATGCAATTCTTCTGGGATTCATTAATATCATGATGAAATTCTTCTAATATTATAGATACAATATTTTAAGGTGTGAGAAATCCTTATTTTAAAACTTTAACTCTTCGGGAATTATATATCACAAATAAAAAGTTTTTTTTTGTGTGTGTAGTTCTTCAGAAACTCAATCACAATCATCATTTTTTTATAGTTCTTCAGGAACTCAATCACATTTTGTAGTTCTTCAGGAATTATATATCAAACTCAATATTATCCTTCTAGGATATTTGACATGTTCTTCAAGAACTATATAACAAACTTAATACTATCTTTAATGGATATTTGTTAAGTTCTTCAGGAACTATATAACAAACGCGTTGTTTTGTAATCCTTTAGAGATTATTGATAATCTAATAAGATATAATATCAAAATTCAACACGGATAATGAGAAAGTAAAATAATAAAATAATTAACTAATATTACCTCTAACAATTAGGGCTTCAATTTTTTTTTCAAGTTTGGTAGAGCTTCGTGCTGATAACGTGTTATGAAATTCACCAAATCAATATAGAGATGAATGATACATGAAGGAGAGAAAGAGAAGAGAGAAAGCAATATTGTATTATCTTCTTCCAAAAGTACCATTTACATTGCAATATTATCCATATTTATAGTACATGACCAATAACAACCATTAACTCAAGGAATACACAAAGGTTAGGAACTTAAATTATAGGAGTTAAGGAATATAGAAAGATTGGGGGAAATGAACATCCACATCTATTTACTATTATTCATAACATTTCCCAAATAATTGTTGAATATGTTGTTTGAGATGATAAGTTGATAATCGGGTGAATAGTTAATTTAGTCGGGAGAAATTAATATTAGAAATAATATTAATTTTCGGAGAATATTAATTAATTAAGTTGTAGAAATAATATTATAAATAATATTATAATTATATGAGATTATTTATTTAGTGGGTTTAATTATTGTGTTAATCATGAATTATTGGTGAAATTCTGTGATGTTTTGATGAATATGATGTCTTGAGGTGACGTGTTGTGGGGTAGAGTGAAGTGAAATAATTATGAGGATTATTTAAATGATTTTAGATAATTAAGATAATTATTTATAATTATTTTTAATTAGTAAAATGGAGTATTATTGGTGTTAGAGATAATAAAGGTAAAATAGCCAATTGTAGAAGAGTAGTAAGTGAAGGTAAAAGAGGTAATCCATAATGAGAGACTTTATAAAGAAAAAATTAGAGAATGAGAAGAGAATTTTAATCATACGTGAAAGTGAGAGCAAAAGGGAGAAGAGGCTAGGGCAAGGAGAAGAGAGGAACCCATTGAGGAAGAGGAAAAATCTCATCAATCTAAGGTAAGGGGAGTTATCTTGATTATTATAAGTGATATAGGATTTAGATAGTTGTGGGTTTTGTGGTTAGGTTTTGGTTGTTTGTTGTTTTGAGTTAATTTGTGAAAATTGATCATAATTGATGTTATAATCTTGTTTGGGTTGTTGTATAATCTGTGTATGGAACTGGTTCAATGGAGAAATTTGATTTGGTATGATTTCGGGAGTTTTGGATTGAGTTATAGGGATTTGGTATGTTGAGGTTTGAGATTTGGGATCAAAATCAATGTGTTAAAATTCATGTTTTATGGTTCCAATTCACTACTATATGTTAGGTGTGAATGCATATGTATTTGTTTCATGAAAAATAATTGAATTGGTTGGATTTTAAAGGAAAGATGCATAAAACCCCTAGCTGTTCTTGGGCAAAAATCCGGTTTTGGGGAAAACTTCAAAAATTCATTTCTCTTGATCCGTAAGTCTGTTTGAGTCCTCGTTCGAAGCGCTAGAAAGCTAATAATGTCTATTTTCTTATAAAAATAGTTTCATATTCTGGAAATAAATTTAATTGGTGTGTAATGAGGTTTTGTTGTGTCAGTGTATGATGCCTGTGTTTGTGCTTTTAGAAAACTTAGAAAACTCGTAACTTTTGACTCGGGTGTCCGTTTGACACGCCGTTTGGACCGTTGGAAAACTAAAATTATTTTCTATCTTGTAAAACTATTTTCAAAACTAGTAGAATAATTTTTGGTAAATCGATACGACTTTCTGTGCGTAATTTTACTTAAGTTTTTGGAATGTCTGGATTTTCCCGTACGTTGAATATGTTGTTTTGTCCCAGTTCATGGGCATGTTTAAGTTGTATGTCGAACGACCAATGTTGGATACTGTTGATGCTATTTGTAACACCCCATTTCTACCCGGTAAATATTCAAGAATCAGAGTTTCAAAATTTCTCGACAAACAAATGAGGCGTCACATATTCATTTAATAATAAATCACTTCATCGCATTTAGCGGATACATAGCACTTTCTAAAACAGAATAACTTCTTTTATTAATAAAACAGCGGAGTCATGATTCTCAATTTCCGAATCAAGTAACATCTTAATCACATAAACATCATCATGTTAATAAAGCAAATTCACTTAACATATCATCCTAATAAACCATGATAGTCACAATAAACAACAACATCATAAATAATATAAATCGTCCCCCCGAGTGCTACGTATCAGAGCGACAGTCGACTCGATTAACGGCAACTAAATCTTCATACTCGAATACCTGCACGTTACCAATATAAAGGCAACGGCGAACAAGAGAAAAAGGTGAGATATCAAATCATATAAGTGAGCGCATGATAAATTGTATCTTAGGATCCAGGCCTATATAGTCATCACATCGCAAGTATTAATATCGCCATACACTTCATACTTTCACCAACTCATAAATCTCACGTAATTTTCATCACACCACAAGTCACGACGCTTCATATTCACATCAATTATATATCTCATTCATTTACTTTGTAAGCCAAGTCGTAATACATCACAAGTATAAATCACAATTCCAATCCAAAAACGTCATAGCATATAAGTCATACATCTAGTCATAAAACATCACATAAACATCTAAACTCAAACATCACATATACATCTAAACACAAAACATCACATATAAGTCACACCAGACATATTTAGTTAATCGCATTCACAAATATTAATATCATCATACTAATCATAAAACCATAAATTTACATCTTCACATACTTCCATCATTTAACAAGTCATGGAATACAATCACGATATAGTCACAAAACATCATAACTATGAATCACATAAGACACATGGGACATGACTCATGTATATGCATGTGGTACCAATCGGAGCTTCAGCCCCCGTCACCAATTGCCCAAATCCGAGGCATAAGGCATAAGCTTTCGTCACTAATTTGCCAATCCAGGCCGTCACAGAGTATGCATATGAAATGTGACTCGACAAACAAGACATACACAACACACTCATCACAATCACACATCATCACTAGGCATACGCCCATGTCACTTATAATTACCAATTATTAGAGGAAATTCAACGTCACAATTAATCATTCATCTTCACTTAGTCACAAAATTATCATCACAAATATATACAACATCACATATTATCAATCATCACAAACATCGTCATATTCCAACACATCATCGCAATTATACAACTTTTCATATAAACAAGATAATCACAATTACCATCATGTTCGACACGTCATCACAAATACACACTTCATCAGGACTATCACAACTATCGTCGTAATCGACTAAACTAACGACAACTCGCTAGGGTTCATGCCATAAGGCTAATCACATATGATGCACATTAATAAACATATTGGCAATCACAACATTATTCGCAACAAAGACGTTCAAACCGAAATCACAATTTTCGGTCGGTTCTTGGAGTAATCTCAACATGCTAATTTATCAAGTAAACCGAATCAACTTCCTATTAACATTTAACTAAACTAGATATCATGTTAAGTATCAAAACGACAACGTCATGCTTCGGTATATCACAACAATTCGACTTATTAAGTCAATTCAAATTAGTCTCATACTCCTCTATAAATCAGTCTTCTAATTAACTCACTAATCCACTATCAACTAACCAAAATTAATCACAAAGCATACTTCAATTAATTGTGCAAATTTTGCTTCGCTACCGGTTATCTAATTTTCGGTTATATTCTTAATATTCACGACTTTATGAGTCTTCGGGTTACACTTCCAAGTCATAAAAACATAGCTCAACCGGTTAGTTCAGATACAATTCTATTCTTTACCGGTTATTCGATTCGTTCGGTTAAATTCTCAAGATACCGTTATTTACCGACAAACCGAATAAATCTAAGTCTAAGTGTTTTTCAATTAAATAGACTAATTGAGATTAATTCAACCATTAATTTAATCGACCGGTTAATATCACAATTTCGACAAAATAACACCACCACGTTAACGTACTAATTAAACTTAGCTACCACGTAAATTTTCATCAAATTCCAGACAACTAAATATACGGCTTAATTCGGCTATTTCGGTCAAGCGGGACCGGTTATAATATATATATTAAACTTACAAGGGGGGCGGTTATCAGCATGGGTAATAAGTCTCACTGTGCCAATTTACCATTCACTAATTAAAATATAGGGTAATGTTATTCCCTTATTCATTCAATTAAGCATATGTATAGTTTATTTCCATTTAACTTCTCTTATGATACATATATATCTATATATACTCATGGTTAAATATGTTATACCAGCAACAAAAACTAAAAGAATGCTTTCAATTACAACTCACGGTTACATATGTAGCAAAAAAAAAAAAAGAAAATTAAAAGGATACTTCAATTACCAGGTTCACGTTTCCATACACACAGCGACAGTAATAACACCATCATATTACATTTGAAAATTTCTTCACCCACCTCCTAACCTTCTTGTCCACCCCTGATGAATTTACCACACTACCCCTTGTTTCGGAAGTTCATTTCCGAAAAAGGTACTTTTTTTTGTTAAAAAAGGTGTTTTCGGAAATGTATCTCCGAAAATGTGTTTTTTTTAATATAAAATATTGATTTCGGAGATGCATCTCCGAAATAAAGTTACTTTTCAGAAAATGTGGTGTTTTCGGAAGTTCATCTCCGAACGCACCTCCCTTGGAAGAATTCGGAAATGAACTTCCGAAATATTCCAAGACCAAATTGGTCTTGGAATGTTTCGGATATACACTTCCGAAATAATTAATAATTATTAAAAAAAATTAAAATCAAGGCTAATCAATACAATTAATAGATATAAAATCAAGGTGAATCAATAAAATGAAGGTGAATGAATAAAATCAAGGTGAATCAATAAAATGAAGGTGAATGAATAAAATCAAGGTGAATCAAAACATCCTAAACTATTTGAAAGTTAAAAATTATTTTACTAACTTATATAAATCAAAAACATTTTAATTCCATAAGTAAATTTTGAATTATATAGAATTAAATATAAAATTTATTCATTAAATAAAATTAAGACAAAATCTTTTTTTAATTTTTTTAAAATAATAAAAAATTATCTCATTTTTAATTATGAATCAGAATAGAAATATATAAATATATAATAATTATTAATTTTGTAAGTGAAATATATAAATATATAATATATAAATATATAATAATTAATATATAAATATATAAATATATAATAATTATTATAAATTAAAACACTCATTTTTTTAATTTTTATAATTGTTATATAAATATATAAATATATTTATAATTAATATATAATAATTATTATATAAATATATAAATATATAATATATAAATATATAATAATTAATATATAAATATATAAATATATAATAATTATTATAAATTAAAACACTCATTTTTTTAATTTTTATAATTATTATATAAATATATAAATATATTTATAATTAATATATAATAATTATTATATAAATATATAATAATTTTTATAAATATATAATAATTATTATAATTATTATATAAATATATAAATTAAAACACTCATTTTTTTAATTTTTTTTGTAAATACATAATGATTATTATAAATATATAAATATATAAATAAAAAATTATAACTCATTTTGTAAGTGAAATTATTTTAATTAAAATTATTTTAAATTTTAAAATATGAATCATAATAGAAATATATAATAATTATTATTCATAACTAATAAATTATATCAAAATATATAATTATTATTATTTATTACTCATAAATTATATCAAATTTATAATATATAAATTAATTCATATCCTAAAATTAATTTTTGGAATTTTTAGATTTTTTTTTGTTTTTTCGGAGATGCATCTCCGAATTAATCAAAATCCCAATTTTTTGGATTTTTTCGGAAATGCACTTCCGAAGTTTGAAAAAATTTAGAAAAAAAAATATTTCGGAAATGCATTTCCGAAGCAGGGGTAAAATGGGATTTTCGCTGGGGGTGACCCCTATAGGGAGGTGGGTAAAGAAAAAACCTTACATTTTTCTTAATTTAATTCAATCAAACAAAGACAATAACAATAATTAAAGAAGACAGCATTTCAACTACATATTACTACTGTTGTTCGTGGGAGATTTTCTATTTGTTTTTTTTCCAGCAACGATTAACACAACAAAAGCAATAAATATACACACCCAATTCCCCACATACAAAGTTTCATAAGCCTCATTATAGGAAGAGAACTCCACCTTTACCTTATCAATTGAAGCAACTCAATGGGTCTCCGATTGCATTTTCGATTGGGCACCATGAACGGAAATCTTCAAGCTCATTCCTCTTCTCCAAGACTTGCCTCTTTCTCTTCAATCTTTGTTTTCTCCCAAAATGATACACTACACTTCATATCTCTAAAACCCTAATTTTATCATTCTAATTGGGCTTAATTTTAACACCTCTTCTTCACAACCAATTTAGGCCCAATAAGACTAATAACTCAAAATAACCAATATAGCACTTTAAATAATATTCCAACGATATAATAAATTCCGACTTGTAAATAATATTATTCTTAATATTATTCTTCGACCATCCAACTAAAATTCGACTTTTAACTTAATAAATTCAAATACGCTTCTTAAAATAACACCGACAATCCAAATTCGACGAATATATCATATTTCCGGTCTAATCTTAATTACTCACAAAATTCCCAAAACTTTAAATATTATTCCAATAATATTTCTAATACTGAAAATATCAAAACTCTTGATTAAATATCAATCCGCTATCCCGAACTAATACCGACTAAATTGTATCAAAATACGAAAACTTTACTAAACACTCTGAACGTCTAGATTAAGAGAATAATTGAATTTTCGGGCGTTACACTATTGATGCATGTTTGAGTTTTTGTTTTCGTTGTTGCTGTTCTGGTTGTTGTTGTTGATATTGTTGATTGTATGTCATTCATAATGTCGCATACATTGCATTGTTTAAGTTGGCCTTGATGGCATCCGATTAAGTTGGCCTTGAGGGCACCTGATTAAGTTGAAAATGCCTCGATAAACTGACATATGTTTAAGTTGAGATTTTTACTCCGATGGTACCACATGCATATGCATAGTTGAGTCGCATGTTGTGTCACATTATTTATGATGTTTATGTTGATTGGGTTTGTTGAAGTGATTAAGTAGTTTATGTTGTTTAAGTTGGTTAAGTTGTTCGTGTTGATTAAGTTGATGAAGTTGTTTTATGTTGTTTAAGTTGATTAAGTTGTTCATGTTGATTAAGTTGATGAAGTTGTTTTATGTTGTTTAAGTTGATTAAGTTGATGAAGTTGTTTTATGTTGATTAAGTCGATTAAGTTGTTTATGTGGTTTATGTTGATGAAGTTGCTTATATGATTATGTTGATGTTGAAGAAGTTGAATATGTTGTGTATATTTGTTGAAGTTGATGAAGGTGTTTATGATGATTTTATAGTTGAAGTTGGTTATGTTGATTAGGTTGATTCTAGTGATCATGTTGTAAATGTTGATATGTGTAATAAGTGATAAAGTATGTTGATAAGTGGGTTATATGAGTATACTGCTGTCCTACTATATTTATTCCTTACACTTTTTATAATGATTGTGATTTCTCACCCTTTCTGCTGATATTTTCCCTACCATGGGAAATGGGCAGGTACTCAAGAATAGTAGTGGAAGTTTGAGATAGTTCTTGGTGAAGTCTAGTTATTATTCTGCAGTGAAGAGGGTCTTGCTCTGATAGATGTAACATAGGATCGTTGGGGATCGTTTGAATTAAATTATATGTTGATGATGATGTATTTGAAGTGTTTTATCTTGTTTTAAAAATGATTTAAACAAGATTTATGAATTATGAAGTTGACGATACATTTTAAATTGAAGTATTTTAATAAAGGTGTTTTTGAATACATTATTTCTCTAAGATGTTGAAGTATGAATCTTGAGAACCCCTGTTACGGAGCAGGATGTTTTTATTAAGAAGTTTTATGAAGAAATGTTGCACCCTTTTTATGAATTACTCTGGTTTAAATTCTTAATATTACATGAATATTCGAGGGGTTTAGAAGGGTTTTACAATAATCGCATAAGAGATACTAAAAGGAAGAGTCCCCCCTTACCTTGATTCGAAGTCTTGAGAGCTATTCCTCTTCTTCTCTTCTCTTTTACGTGTTATTGCTCCTTGTCCTCTTTTTGCCTTTTTGATTCCTTTTTCACAAGTTCTTCTATTTTATGAAAAATAGAAATTATCTTAAGTAAAAGGCTTTAACCATCACACCCCCTCTTTACTAACCACAACTTAAGCCCAATAGCTCTTTATTCCATAATTTCCCAATAATTCCATTAATTAATTAATTCTAAATAATTAATTCTGATTAAATTAAATAACAGGAAATATGGGGTGTTACAACTTTCCCCCACTAAAAGAGTTTTCGTCCTCGAAAACATACCTCAAGTGAACAACTCAGGATATGAGTCCTTCATCTGACTCTCCAGCTCCCATGTAACATTCCCATCTGCTGCTCCTCCCCAAGCTATTCTGACCAATTCTATCTCTTTGCCACGCAACTGCTTCAACTTTCGGTCTTCGATCCTCATTGGCAACGCCTCAACTGTCAAATTGTCCTTTACTTGCACATCGTCCACTTGGATCACATGAGACGGATCCGTAATGTATTTCCGCAATTGAGATACATGAAATACATCGTGCAAATTTGCAAGCGTTGGTGGTAAAGCAATACGATAAGCCACTTCTTTTACTCTTTCCGTAATCTAAAACGGACCAATAAAACACGGTGTAAACTTCTTTGACTTCAGCACTCGACCAACACCCATCGTAGGAGTCACTCTCAGAAACACATGATCTCCTTCTTGAAACTCAAGTATTCTCCGCCTCTTGTCATGGTAGCTTTTGTGACGGCTCTGAGAAGCCTTCATCTTCTCCTGAATCATCTTAATCTTTTCTGTAATCTCTTGTACAATCTCCGGTCCAATTACCGCACTCTCACCAGACTCATACCAGCATAACGACATCCTACATCTCCTACCATACAAAGCTTCAAACGGAGCCATACCAATGCTTGAATGAAAACTATTGTTGTAGGTAAATTCAATCAACGGTAAATAACTATCCCACACACCACCTTTTTCCAACACACAAGCACGCAACAAATCTTCCAACGATTGAACCGTCCTCTCCGTTTGACCATCAGTGTGTGGGTGATAAGCAGAACTCAATCTCAACTTAGTACCCAACACTTTCTGTAAACCTTCCCAAAATCTCGATGTAAACCTTGGATCTCTATCTGACACAATACTCGAAGGAATACCATGCAGACTCATTGTCTTCTCAATATACAATTGAGCTAACTTCTCTATAGGATAATCCATTCTCATCGGTATAAAGTGAGCAGACTTCATTGATATGTCCACGATAACCCAAATAGCTTCACAACTCTTAACTGTCCTTGGCAACCCAGAAACAAAATCCATAAAAATGATGTCCCACTTCCATTCCAATGGGTTTGGAGTATATTAAAATACATGCTTTCCCTAATGATTGCATATTATACAGGACATAGTATCAAGACTTGTATCAATGTCCGAAATGTGGTGTGCTGCATTACAAGCTGAAGGCCAACAATGGTGATGACAATGACAATATTAGTAGGAAGCATCCTCTTGCTAAAGTGTTATGGTACTTGTCAATAATTTCACGATTTAAGAGACTTTTTGCTAATTCGAATGATGCAAACAATCTTAGATGGTATGCAGATGAAATAAATTGTGATGGAAATGTTCTCCATGTAGCTGATTTGTTGCAATTGAAGAAAATTGATTCGTTGTTTCCGAATTTTGGAGTTGAGCCAAGAAACTTTAAGCTTGGGCTTGCCACCAATGAAATGAACCCATTTGGTAATCTGAGCACTAATCATTTTTCGTAGACTGTTCTTCTCACTATTTACAACCTATCTCCTTGGTTGTGCATGAAACGCAAATATATATTGTTAAGTATGATGATTTCTGAACCACGAAAAGCCGGTAATGACATATATGTTTATCCAAGTCCATTAATTAAAGATTTACGACCCTTGTGGGATGAAGACGTTGAAGTTTATGATGCATATTCTGGGAAAAAGTTTAAGATGCGTGCAATGTTATTTTACACAATCTCTCTTCAAACTACGAACTCTCTCTCACCGATGTCACTCGTGCTCATGCTCATCGATTTATCTCTCTCTCACATGGTAATCTATCAATCTCGCATACAAATTCTCAAAAAAGAGCCAAAGATGCACACACAGCAACAAAGTTATCAAAGCTAACCTCACCCCTAATATACCCTAAACCTCAATTCTCATTATTATCAATGATTACAGTTACATAGTGCAATCTAAAGCAAAAGTTAAAATAAAATAGTAACCAAAAGTAAATCGGGTACGTAGTTCTTCGACTTCTTCTGTTACTCTCGGCGATATCCTTCTTCTTTCTTCACTGTGATTCCGTGCTTTTTTTTGTTGATGTTGTTCGATGTGATGTTGTTTGTTGCAGACGTGTGGTCCGTGTTCTGCGATTTATGAGTTAAAGGATGTATTTTCTGCAAAAATGGCTAAAGGTTTGTTGATGGTGCGTGGATGTTTAGGTTGTAGGAGAATCAGAGTCACGTGAAGAGGGTTGCGTGAGGCTATATGTTTGAGGGTTGTGTGCGTTTGAGGCCTTTGCGTTGGTGTAAGGAAGGTTATTTAGAATAAATTCTGTAGAGGTTTAGTAAGATCATTGTTGGTGTCTTAGGAAGAGTAAGAGTGAGATTATATAGGATAGAAATTAGGGTTTGTAAGAGTGTGAATTTAGGATAAGGATGAGTGAAATTCTGTTGTGAAATGGTACTGATTTTGTACTTTGTTTTTTGCTCTTTTTCTAATGCAAGTTTGCTTAAACATTTTGGACAAGTTTTGGACTGTTTTATAACAGGTTTTTGTAAGGTTATGCAGCAAGGTTGGTGGAGCAGCAATATGCAAGTTTGGCAACATTGGTTTTGTTGTTTTGTGGACACAAGTTGGAGGGAATGATGAAATTTGAAGACTAAGCATAGGCTTAGAATTCTTTTGTAACTTGTAAGAAACTTGAGTGCTGTAGTATTTGATATATTTTGGTATGTGAAAAACTTGTAGCAATTTCTTAATGTAATGTGATCCAAAGGGAACATTGTGTTATTGTAGCTTCTCAATTTGATTCAACTCTACTGCAACTTGGACCTTCTCTTTGGTCTTTATTTATGAGATGGTATCCTTTATTTATATTGAAGAATTTTTCTTACAAATATAAATAACATAGAAAAAACCTATCTCAAATTCTGACATTAATTAATTAAAAAAGTATCTTTTCATGATTTAATTGATAAAAAATTATTTAGCATCCTAAAATGTTATTTTAAATTGCTAAATAATCAAGATTAACCAAATAATAAAAATGATTATTGAAAAGATGCAAAATGTGGATCGATCAATACTAGTGTTAAGTCATGCAAACTTTGAGCAACAAACCAACTTATTAAGAGAATGCAAATTCAAATATCAACACTAATGTAATCAAAGAAAAATGCACATTCAAGTGTGTAATACGGTGAACTGACTTTTTATCGAAATGTCGCGGTTAAGCAAGAGTCGCCACCGACTTTTATTTTATCCAAATATCAGAAAGGCTAAAAGAACAGGAAAACCTTTTTAAAAGAAACTGAGTACGGGGGGTAATTTATGCAAAGGGAAGGTGTAAGGCACCCTTTGCATCCATGGTTTTCCATAGGCTCTTAATTGCTTTGCTCTTTAAAGAAATGTAGAAGAAGAAGAAATCAAGGACTTTAGCTCGTAAATGAGCGTAGCCTTGAAAGTATTTTAGAAAAAGATGTAATAAAAAGATTTTTTAGAGCAAGGCAATTAGGAGCAATTACCTGGTTAGATGAAAAATGTTCTTTAGCCTTTCAGGGTGAAAGGGTCTATCCATTCTGTCATACCCCAAAATTTGCCCATACATTTTCTCCTATTCAAATTCAAATCAAAACACAAAGCTCCTAAACACACTCTCCCATACAAAAGCTCTAAAACTAGGGTTGACCCATTCAAAGGGAAATAAGTGAATCAATGGCTCCAAGGCATCTCATATGGCTCAACATAGCCTACATCATCTCCATGACAAGTATGAAGTCTCATCTCAAAAGATTGGGCACTCAATTGTTCAGAAAGTCAACAGTCGACTAGTTGACCTAAAAAGTCAACTGTGGTCAAAGCAAAGTCAAGACTCCTGATTTTTTGTCAACATCCTCATGTTGAAGTATCATTCACCATTTGATCAAGAATTGATCATGGTTCATCAAGGAAAGATCAAAAATCAACAAGTCAAAAAGTTTCTAAATTAGGGTTTTCTATAGGAAAAGTCAACTGAACTTTGACCATTCATAACTCTCACATGGAACATCAGAAATTTCCCATCCAAAGCTCATTTTGAAGGAAATTTGATTCTCTACAACTTTGTCTCTCACATGTGTCGCTACCGCGAAAATTAACAGAGTCGCCACTAACATATTTATCCTGAAAAGGAAGGGAATGCCAGCAAACCACAAAACAAAACAACGGTCTTACGACCAGAGAAAAAGGGTAAGGGAGTCGGTTACGCGAGGGGAAGGTGCTAGCACCCCTCGCGCCCATCGTACTCGATGGTATCCACGCCTGTGTCTAAAACTATGGGTGTATAAGCAATCTATGCTAATCTGGACTAAAATGAATGCAGAATGTAGGGAAAAGAAAGGATTGTGCTCGCACGGGCCCTACCCCGCTGCCTACGTATCTGTTTTGCAGAATCAGAGCTACCGTAGCTCGGCTAACTAGTTTCTGTTTGTTTTGTGTTTTTTAGGTGAACGAGTTACATTCACACTCCGCTGCTCGACCTTTGGAGACTTATGCTTGGGAATGGAGCGGAAATAACAAGCTCTTAAGAAAAGAAAATCAAAGAGTGTGGTTTGTGTTTTAAAAGATGCATGAGGAAAACCTAAGCTAAGGGGGAAAGCTTGCTACCTAATGTTATCATACAAAGGGTACAAGTCTAAACTAAATTAGCAACCTACGAGGGAAAGGGGAAGCAAACAAGTATCACACAAACGAGCATCCGCTCGTAAAGCAAACAAAACCAACGGTACTGACCGAATGGTAGAAAAGCGGTCCCGCCATAGCCAAGGGGAGCAACTCAACCCAAGTCAACCAAGCATTAGACCTCGCGAAAATGATCGGGCCATAGACAAGAGGGCGGACCCCTCTCAGCAACCAAGCCGTCACGGATCGTAAAGGAAAACGGTGCGTGCGTACACCGAGCATCAACGTCGAGCGACGCGAGCTATAAGAAAGGCGGGGGTCCGGCTGCATGAACTCTTTTCCTGACATACTCGATAACAAGATCTTTTGCACGTTCGGAAGCAAACAACGCGAGGCGTGCGCATACCAAACAGACTCGATGAGACTAGGCGGGGGTTGATTACGAACCCTTGACCGCATGCCTTCCATGAGGAATTAACGGAGTGCCATATAGGACTTATTACACCGTGACTCCCTGCCGCAAAGCACAAATATAAACACACCAACAAAAACAGAGCCTCTTTCGAGGGCTTGGCCAGATGCATGTCTAGGTCCTACTTCTCATGTTAAAGGATGATGCGAGAAAGCGATAAAGTACAGAAAGAAGTAAAAGGGAATAAGGAGCGATACCAAACGGATAGCAAATCCGCAATGAGCTAGCACGCAAGCAGAACTAAGAAACTTCATGTAATCTAACATCCATCCAAAGCCAGGAGTCCAACATAAGCGTCAAAGCGATGCGGTGTGAAAATAAATCACAACCGCTATGTGGTGCGTATAAAACACAACCACACAAGCAACCTGCAAGAAATACAATCCAGACAATACAGGAATATACATCTCAATGAATGAGAGATCAGGTGAATCGCGTCGTGTCCCACAAATAAAGTGAAACACGATGCAAATCAATCGCACCGAAAGCGAATTCGTGTCCCACAAGTAAAGTGGAACACGAAACAAACGAATCACAATCAAAGGCTCTCTCGAAGTACCTCACACATCTCAACAACCAAATCAGTAATAACAAAACAAACGCGCACCGGCCATAGAAAATAATAGAAATTAAATTCTAATTAAATCCTAAACAAAAATCTAACAAGATTAAATTGTTTTTTTATGACATTTTATCAAGGAATAAAAGAACAAAACTATGTACAAGATATCAAATTCTAACAAGGAAATAGTACATGTTTTTTATGTCATTTTTATCATGTAAGAAATATAACAAAAACAATTGATTTAATATTCTCTTATCATGTCAAAATATAATCAAAAATAAAATGGAAAACAAACTAATAAAAGAACACTAGTTTAACATGAAATACTATGGGCTCAGGAGGGTTTATGAGTGAAAATAAGGTGCAGTCATAGCAATTGGCGCAGGGCTCAGAGATTAGGCCCAAGGAGTGTTTTTTGTCACGGTTTTTTGACACAAAAGAGGACATGATTGGGCTCAGTGGGGGGTATGAACTAGCAGTTCGGTGAAGGGCCTAAGGTTTATCCTAATTCAATTTCTCAACTAATTTCCAATCATATTTTGCCTAATTAACGCTCAGACTTTATCATATTAATGTCAATTAACCATATTAACCAAAACCTTAATCAAAAGAAATATCAAAAGAGGATTTAGGTCAAATTACCTGTGACACCTCAAGTTCTCCTTCTTCCTGCTCTCATGACCGACGGCGGCGGACTCCACCGGTGAGTTATTCCGTTCAACGACGCTACCACAAGGTATCTTCCATTATCTCACGGATTCTCCCTCGTCTCTCTTGATTTCCGATCCTCAAACTATCGTCGGCCGAAAGTATGCTCCGTCGGATCTTCGAGTTCGTCGGCGTTGTTAAGAAAACCAAGAGAACCTCCAAGAACCTGGTAAGCTATGATCTCTCTCCTTCTTCTCGTTTTCTGACTTCATCATCTCCTTCTTCTCATGGATGCGTAATCTTTGTCGCGGTTGTTTCTGTGTTGTTTTTGTTTCTATAGATTGAAGATTGAGATCGCAGTGGCTGTTGTTGCAGAATTTTGGTAATGATTATTCAATGTAGAGATTTGGAATTGTTGCGCATTTGGCTTCGTGAAGAAAAATTGTGTCGATGACTCGTTGAAGGTCGATGAATCGGAGATGATGATATTGAAGGTGGATTGAAGGTTCATTGATGAAGGTGTGCGTTATTGTTGTTGCAACATTCTGAAGGTGATGCTTCAGCCGGTTGGAGATTGTTGAAGTTACGGTGATGATGTAGAAGATGAGGATTCAAGATTGGTGCGTAGTGTTGAAGGTGATCATTGTTGAAGAATGTATGGAGAGGTTTGAAGAGTGTCAAGAGGTGATGAAGATTCAATCGCGAGAGAGAAGAGTCTCCATGAAGTTTGTTACGGTTTATTACGTTCTTTTTTTGCTGTTATGCTCTTTTTTCTTCTCTTATGCGATTTTGTTGTTGTTCTGTTATCGGTGAGTGAATGGTGATGTTGAGTATTCAAGATGATGGAGAGGATTGCAGCGTGAAGGTGATTGAAGACGACGCTGAGAAAGTTGAATGAGGGAGAGAGGCCTGTTGGTTGAAGAGAGAGAGCTCAAATCGAAGAAGTTTGTTACAGCTTTTTCTTATCGATATTTTCTGTTGATTGAATTCTGTTACACTGATTCTTCTTTCCTCTCAATTCTTGCTGCATTTTTTGTGTGAACCGTCTTATGCAAGCTGGCAATTGTTGTGAACCGATTTTGGATTTTTTGCAATTCTCAAGTTTTGTTTTTGTTAGCATAGAGCTGGGAATTGTTGTTGCAAGCTTAGAGTGGCTCGGTCGTATTTGGTATTGATTTGGATAACTTTTGTGTAAGTTTCATATGGATTATGAATGGGCTTTTTTGTAATGGCTTTTGAATGAGAACTTGAATTTTTGGATGAAGAATTAACTTGAATCTTAAACCATGCCTTGAATATATCTTGTAACTTGTATGCTAAAGTCCTTATGAATGAATCTTTCAACTTGAATCAACTCTTTGACCAATCAAATGCTTAAGACCTTGAATGCAATCAAATAATGTTGAACTTAAATTGAATTTATGGAATCAAACTTCAAACCCCGATCACCTTATTCTTCGAATGCAACATTAACTTCAATCGTTAAGCCAAGTCGAACTCATATTACAAGCCGAAAGTAAATGCGAGAGTAAGCACGTCTTGAACTAAATGAACCCACAAGTCTAATTCTCACGTCATGACATGCACCGCACTTCAATCCGACTTAACAATAAAGCTTTGATAAATTCTTGAGGAAGATAAGAATCGAAGCACATAAGAACTCCTCAACATGAAATCCAATGAAGCTCAGTTGAATTAACAATTGCAAGCACCTTATAAGAAACTCTTTATTATTTTTCTTGATTTTTAAGCGACGAAATAAACGTCCTTGATAACTTATAGCACAGAGAAAGAGGGCAAATTTTGGGGTGCAACAGCTGCCCCTATTCAAACTTCTTGAACCTGACGAGTGAGAAAGGAAAGTTTCGAACCGTTGAGGTGGAAGGAGATTGAATACCAGAATGAACTCGAAAATTTGCGCTTTTAATCAACAGAAGATTCCATCTTCCAATAAGAAGGAATATACCAACCCGCAAGCAGGGAGAAAAAACTTCAATTGACCTGGATAATTAAATAAGCTCCAACTTGGGATAAGAAGGAACAGGCAACCTCATTGCTGAGGGAAAAACTTCAATTGGTTTGAGCACCAAGAGAAGGTCGACATCTTCGGTTGATCTGAATATCAAAACGAAATAGACGTCTTTTGCCGACCTGAATATCGGAAACAAGATTGTCTTCAACTGATCTGGGGACATCAGGACTGAGCAGACATGTCTTCTTCTGGCGAAAGTAAATCGTCAGGTGGGTGGATATCCTCAACTGATCGGAAACATCAGGAATGTGCCTTCTACTGATCTGGGGACATCAGGAAGAAAATGGATATCCTCAACCGATCTGGGGGCATCGGGAATTTTAAAGAATGCTTTCAACTGATCTGGGGACATCAGGACTGAGCAAGCAAGTCTTCTTCCGACGAAAATAAATCGTCAGGTGGTTGGAAGTCCTCAACTGATCGGAAACATCAGGATTGTGCCTTCTACTGATCTGGGGGCATCAGGAAGTAAATGGACCTCCTCAACCGATCTGGGGGCATCGGGAATCAAGATTGTCTTCAACTGATCTGTGGACATCAGGACTGAGCAGACATATCTTCTTCTGAACGAACTAAATCGTCAGGGAATGGATATTTCCGACTGATCTGAGGCATCAGAGGGCTTGCTCCTTCGGAAGATCTTAGAGATCCGGAGGCGGTTCTTTCAACTGAACTGAATTTCAGGATAAGAACAAATATCCTCAACCGATCTGGGGACATCGGGAATAGGAGTGTCTTCAACTGACCTGGCGATATCAGGAATAATAGACAATCCTCTTCTGATGAATTAAATCATCAGGAGATATCTCCGACTGATCTGAGGCATCAGTGGGCTAGCTCCTTCGGAAGATCTTGGGAGATCCGGAGGCGATTCCTTCAACTAATATGGGCATTAGGATAGGAACAAATATCTTCAACCGATCTGGGGACATCGGGAATAAGCATGGCTTTCATCTGGTCTGACAATGTCAGGGAGAGGGAGACAAACTTCTTCTGATTTAGACATCAGGATAAGCGCCTGTAATGATTAGGCGAGTTGCTCTCTGGGAGGCATTTGTATCTTGATAACTTTCCTGCAGAAAGAAACATATATGATATGATTTATGCATGATGCATATATGAATGTTTATGGAATAACGTTCCCGAGAAGGAAGACGCTATACGTTTAGAGAATGCAATGCGAATGATGCATGATTCAGACGCTGCTTGGAGAAACATCGGATGAGCACTGAACTGCTGAAGAAGCCCTGGAGAGAGTACGGAACTCTGTGGGGAGGACAAGATGAGTGACCTGAAGTCACTATTGCGAGCTGGCAAAGATGGATCAGAAATCTGCTAGAGATGATCAAATCTATACGCGAGCTCTGGATGGGGAATAAATCCTGCTTGGGGATATGAACATCCCGATTAACTGCTTAGGGAATACCCTTGCAACTTCATAGGAGAAGCAAATTCTTGACACTCTAGGGATGTGCAGATAAAGGCAAGTCATGGAGATAACTCTGATGGGAAGTGACCAACTTGCTTGTGTAGGACACATTCCGCTGGGGAAATCCTTGACGGAAACAGGTTCTGCTGAGGATGCATGTGAATATCTGCTGAGGAAAGACTCAGTGGGGAAGATGAATACTTCTGCATAATGGTCCACTGAGAAGATAAGAACTCTGCTGGGGATAAGGAACTTTGCATAAGAACCTCTTGTTAAACCTAACTCCACTGGGGAATAAGATGACTCTCCTGGGGAAAACAGGTCAATCTGTTGGGGAGAGAAACACTCTACTGGGGAAATGAGGAATTCGGACAAGGAACCTCATTAAGAGCTTACTGGGGAATCAGATACCGTTCAATCATGATTCAACTGGGGAGAAGACATTCCACCGGGGAATAAGACTTCTGAAGCACGGAAATTGCATTGAGATGTGCTCTGCTGAGGAGATGAGAATCTTGGAACAAAGAAAGTCTCATCCAGATATACTCAGCTGGGGAATGAGAATCTCTCACTTGGCTAGATCTGCCAATGTGCTGACATGGTATACTCGAAAGGATGTACCTGCGAGGTAAACAAATGAAAATGCCCCAGGATATAGCATGACGTCTTCACGGGGTTTCCTCACATGGCAGAGAACATTGATGCTCACCCACAATGGGAAAATGCAAGAGAAAACAGATTGTCCGACCTCTTGGCTTTGAAACTTTCCAAACAAGCAATGGATTCAAGAAGTTGACAAGCGAGCAGTGATTAGAACGCCAAACAAGTATTGGCCAGAGTATCAAACAGGCATTGATTTTCCGAGAGAGTGCCACCAGGAAGTGGGCTTAAAGGGTCAATCAAGTATTGACTTCAAAGGGACCAAACAAGGATTGGCTTTCATAGTGTTCTGAATATTCGCCTTGATTGCGAGGATACCAACAAGCATTGGACTTTCAACTTTTGACTGCTGAGGATGACGACCCTGACGGTTCTCAAGTTCATAAGTTGTTTAGCTCACCCCTGAACTTTAAACTGAACACCTCCTGATGAGGATAAAATGTCACTGCATAGTGTCTTGCCCCAGCTTGTAAGGACTTTGAAGAAATTAGTCTCGTAAGGACCTTCTGATATATGTGCTATCATAACCAACTTTCCCCAGTATCATGAACTTTGAAGCCATGCCCCTGATTGATCAGTGTTGGAAGTAGTTTCGATTGTGCTTGGGTTAATGCCCCTGATTACTCAACACTTTGAGAGATTCTTCGAATCTTGACCTGATTGCCTCAGATTGATTGAAAACTTGCTTGTTAGAGTAATCAAACGCTTTTGTGCCCCTGAGGGTGGTCAGACTTTGAAATATTGTTGCCTCTGCTCAACGGAGTTCGGAAGACAACTTGTCCTTCGGGAAGATAAAACTTTTCATCTGAAGTTCATGATGGAAACTTTCTTGATGTTAAGCACTTGTTCATATGCAAAGAATGTTTATTATGAGAAATATAATTCTAATGCAAAGTTCATGTTTGTCTTGAAGTTTAAAGAAACTTTTTAAAGGATGTCGTAACATCGATTTTTTTGTGAAAGAAAGATGTTGTGATACCAACTCAAGCGCTTAACGGATCTCCTAGGAGTCAGCTTACCGTATTCTCGTGTATAGTTTGCTTTCGAATTAACCCTGCTTCAATTAGGACTTTTGAGGGTTGTAACGTGGCCAGGTTCACGGTTTGAGAAAAAAGGATTTTTAGGCTCAAAATTATTTGGTGCCCACCCCCTTCATGATGTTCTCCAGTCCTAAGTTCAGTTAACTTGACACGAGCATTCATCCTTCAAGAGGAGTTTGAGATGATTGAGGATTCAATGATGTCTTCTGGATATGGCAGTCACTTTACCTTTCGTTTTTGGTGCCTGATCACACGACTTTGTTCTTTGTTGAGGATCTTTATTTTGTAATCCTTGTTTTTCGCTTTTGCTTTGTTTTTTTTTGTTTCCCTAATTTTTGCCTGGACAAATTTTTTTGAATTTTGATTTGGATGTCCAGCGGGATGCCCTAACTTTTGCCTAAGTCGCATGCTTTCAACTTGTTGACTTAGCGGGCTTTTCTTCTTTTTTTTTCTTCTTTTTTCTTTTTTTTTAACAAGTCGTGTGATCCTGAATCTGTGATTTGTTGGAAGTGATTGTGAATGCCTTAGTCCTTGATTGATGAAGGATTACCATTGTGGTATCTTCATATTTTGACCTCCTGATGTGAGGGATAAACCACAGCGGTTTCGATGTTGGTCTCGACCTCCTGATGTGAGGGATAAATTTGATGTCTCGACCTCCTGAGGCGAGGGATAACCGTCGTGGATTTGACTTTCCTCAACCTGTTGAAAGATAGCCATTGTTGTATCCTTATATGTGTGCCTCTGATGAATTTCAAACACTCGATCAGGTTAACTGAATACTACCCTCCCCTGGGTTAAATGTGAGGGTTTTTCATGAATAGAAAAGAAACTCCTACTTCGAAGGCTCAGAGGGGTTATCAAGGGTCTATCTCCCTTATATCTCCAGTGTTTGGGAATTTGAAACAATGCCTGTACATCATCAACAGGGTTTTACTCAAAAGCATACCATTTGAGGTTCTTGGTATTATGTTCATCATCCTCCCTACGGAGTTATCGTGCTTTGTTAACAAGAGTTGAGTATCACAAAAAGCATAGAGAAACATATAAGAGCAAAAGCGAATGGATTTTTTCAAGACAAACATATCCAATGCATTATGATTATAGTTCAAAAACAAACAAGTTTTGCATGCAACAGTATTGAACAAAGCAAGAAAGCTTAAACATGAACATGCATGATGATTCAGCAGTTGCCAATGTTGAGGAGATCCTCTCCGTATGGACTTATTGCTTCAGAAGATCCGCCAAGTCAAAGGAGAACTTCAATTCTAGCCTTCAGGTGCGAATGTGATAGCTTTTGAGTTAATCAGGTCTTGAATCTTGTCTCTGAATGACTGACAGCCTTCAATCAGATAACCAGGTGCCCCATAGCGGAAAGCACACCAATCACTATGTCAGAACACTTTAGATCACTTCCTGGAAGAAGATTTTGGCGAGGCCATATGAAAGTTGTTAGTGCTCAGCTTTAGGGATTTGAGATGTGCCAGTGGTACACAAACTCAAGATACAAGGCGTCTTGCTTATCCCTCGGTCAGGAGCCCCAAATATAGCTACCAGAGTTTGTGAATGCTTTAGGGATTTGAGCTGCCAACGATGCAAACTCAAGAACACGGAGTCTTGCTTATCCCTCGGTCGGGAGCCCCAAATATAGCTGCTGAAACAGAAATCACCATCATGAATGGAGGAAACTTGTATTACTATCGGCACACAACAATAACCTCTGTCGCTTGGCCATCAACGTCACGACTTAGAACACTGAACAATTGTTGGGAAGGAACCCTCTGGTAGTACCAATTACAAGTAATTCTCATGAGTTAATCCTTGAGGAAGAACAAACATTCTACTTGCAGCAGATGAAATGGGATTGACCAGTAGAAACAATTATGAATAAACTCAAACATCTCTGCCTCGAGCAAGTCCTGGACTTTTTGTACTTCAACACCTTGTAAGACTTGGCATTATGATCCAGTGCCCCGAGAATGGAAAACACCGAGTATTGTCATCAAAATCAGGAGAGTTATCTGTGGTGAGAAACACCCAAAGCACGAATCTTAACCAACTAAAATTTCAACAAGCAAGTGAAGCAACTGAACACCAGGCATTAGAATTACATTATCTTGCTTCTCATATTCTTTCCGTCTCCGTTGACAAGCGACAGCTACTGAACAGGAAACTCCAGGAAGAGGTGACTTAGGATGTGAAGCAGATCCTTGAGAATGAGAGGCATCTTTGTAAAACACTCTTGATTACTGTCTGGCGGAAGATTCTGGCGAAGTCACACGGAATTTGTAAGTGCTTTAGGGATTCGAACAATGCAAATGGTGCAATGCTCAAGATAGACAATGTCTTGCTTATCCCTCGTTCGGGAGCCCCAAGCAATAGCGACGGGAATTTGTGAATGCTTTAGGGATTTGAGCTGCCAATGATGCGAACTCAAGAACATGGAGTCTTGCTTATCCCTCGGTCGGGAGCCCTAAGCAATTTCGAAGACTTGTAGATCTAACATCATAACCAGGTGCCCCAGAATAGAATTCACACCTAGTGTCATTGTCATCAATCAGAGAACTTGCAAACATCAATACAGTACGGAACTTAACCAGTTGAAAATAAAGCAACCATGGAAGCAAATGAGCATAAGACCTGTCTTCAAAAAGAAACCCAATTGAGTTTTCACCTTGGATAAAATCCCCATAAAGTTGTTCCATGACCAATCTTTGAGCTCACAACCGTAACAAGTCAAGTGTGTGAGCCTGAAGAGAGTACCAAGTCTGAATAAGAGATCCTCGAGCTTGAATACCTGTTATGCATGGAATGTATGAGATGCATGATATGAATGCAACGCCGTGTTCATTCAATTTCCAAGGAATCCTCGTGTTTCGATTTTTAGCAAGAGATGAAAGAGCTTGACACGAGGCTTAAAGATATGATTCCTTGAAAATGGAAGGAACATGCATGCTAGTATGCTAGTTATTTTTTTGTACATCATTTTTTTGGAAAGTAAACATGCAATGATGCAAGGTGGTGGGAACCACAATACTGGATATATCTGGGATGCCGAGAGATCACACGGCACAAGATCAAAGGTTCGGCATAGTTTCGGACCACCACACAAACTACAAGTCACCAACGGAACAATTTACCATCGGAACCAAAACATATAGTCACCAACACACTGGAATAGAATACAGACTATCACTCGAACAAGAACCATAGTACCCCACGAACAAGAACCAATAGTATACTCGAACGAGAACAGCGGTAACCCACGAACAAGAACAGCGGTAGCCCACGAACAAGAACAGCGGTAACCCACGAACGAGAACAGCGGTAACCCACGAACAAGAATAGCGGTAACCCACGATGTACCTGTTATATAATCATTGATTCCCGCCCCACTCACGGGTAAAATCTAGGCCAAGGTAAGGTCATGAAACGCAGTATACGGTCCGCCCGAAGGTAAGCATCATCACAGCGCGTAAGCGGGTGACGATAATACCTCCGTTTGAAACCACTACTCTGCTCGTAGTCACATAATCCATCCCGAGACGTACACCTCGAGACAAACCATGCTCCCACTCTATCCTAGGGTTCCTATGGTTCATACATAGCCTGGGTATTGGGCCTTTTACCTCTTGTAACACCCACCCAACAGACAGAGATCCAGACAGTCCAGAATATGATGCAGAAAAGTAAAAGCGCACATAGAATGCAATGCAAACAGATAAATATGCAAAGCAATAAAACACCCAAAGATAAACATACAAGCGCTAGGATCGACTCGCTAAGTCCGGACCCGCAATAGGTCGAGACGTCCCCAGCAGAGTCGCCAGCTGTCGCTACCGCGAAAATTAACAGAGTCGCCACTAACATATTTATCCTGAAAAGGAAGGGAATGCCAGCAAACCACAAAACAAAACAACGGTCTCACGACCAGAGAAAAAGGGTAAGGGAGTCGGTTACGCGAGGGGAAGGTGCTAGCACCCCTCGCGCCCATCGTACTCGATGGTATCCACGCCTGTGTCTAAAACTATGGGTGTATAAGCAATCTATGCTAATCTGGACTAAAATGAATGCAGAATGTAGGGAAAAGAAAGGATTGTGCTCGCACGGGCCCTACCCCGCTGCCTACGTATCTGTTTTGCAGAATCAGAGCTACCGTAGCTCGGCTAACTAGTTTCTGTTTGTTTTGTGTTTTTTAGGTGAACGAGTTACATTCACACTCCGCTGCTCGACCTTTGGAGACTTATGCTTGGGAATGGAGCGGAAATAACAAGCTCTTAAGAAAAGAAAATCAAAGAGTGTGGTTTGTGTTTTAAAAGATGCATGAGGAAAACCTAAGCTAAGGGGGAAAGCTTGCTACCTAATGTTATCATACAAAGGGTACAAGTCTAAACTAAATTAGCAACCTACGAGGGAAAGGGGAAGCAAACAAGTATCACACAAACGAGCATCCGCTCGTAAAGCAAACAAAACCAACGGTACTGACCGAATGGTAGAAAAGCGGTCCCGCCATAGCCAAGGGGAGCAACTCAACCCAAGTCAACCAAGCATTAGACCTCGCGAAAATGATCGGGCCATAGACAAGAGGGCGGACCCCTCTCAGCAACCAAGCCGTCACGGATCGTAAAGGAAAACGGTGCGTGCGTACACCGAGCATCAACGTCGAGCGACGCGAGCTATAAGAAAGGCGGGGGTCCGGCTGCATGAACTCTTTTCCTGACATACTCGATAACAAGATCTTTTGCACGTTCGGAAGCAAACAACGCGAGGCGTGCGCATACCAAACAGACTCGATGAGACTAGGCGGGGGTTGATTACGAACCCTTGACCGCATGCCTTCCATGAGGACTTAACGGAGTGCCATATAGGACTTATTACACCGTGACTCCCTGCCGCAAAGCACAAATATAAACACACCAACAAAAACAGAGCCTCTTTCGAGGGCTTGGCCAGATGCATGTCTAGGTCCTACTTCTCATGTTAAAGGATGATGCGAGAAAGCGATAAAGTACAGAAAGAAGTAAAAGGGAATAAGGAGCGATACCAAACGGATAGCAAATCCGCAATGAGCTAGCACGCAAGCAGAACTAAGAAACTTCATGTAATCTAACATCCATCCAAAGCCAGGAGTCCAACATAAGCGTCAAAGCGATGCGGTGTGAAAATAAATCACAACCGCTATGTGGTGCGTATAAAACACAACCACACAAGCAACCTGCAAGAAATACAATCCAGATAATACAGGAATATACATCTCAATGAATGAGAGATCAGGTGAATCGCGTCGTGTCCCACAAATAAAGTGAAACACGATGCAAATCAATCGCACCGAAAGCGAATTCGTGTCCCACAAGTAAAGTGGAACACGAAACAAACGAATCACAATCAAAGGCTCTCTCGAAGTACCTCGCACATCTCAACAACCAAATCAGTAATAACAAAACAAACGCGCACCGGCCATAGAAAATAATAGAAATTAAATTCTAATTAAATCCTAAACAAAAATCTAACAAGATTAAATTGTTTTTTTATGACATTTTATCAAGGAATAAAAGAACAAAACTATGTACAAGATATCAAATTCTAACAAGGAAATAGTACATGTTTTTTATGTCATTTTTATCATGTAAGAAATATAACAAAAACAATTGATTTAATGTTCTCTTATCATGTCAAAATATAATAAAAAATAAAATGGAAAACAAACTAATAAAAGAACACTAGTTTAACATGAAATACTATGGGCTCAGGAGGGTTTATGAGTGAAAATAAGGTGCAGTCATAGCAATTGGCGCAGGGCTCAGAGATTAGGCCCAAGGAGTGTTTTTTGTCACGGTTTTTTGACACAAAAGAGGACATGATTGGGCTCAGTGGGGGGTATGAACTAGCAGTTCGGTGAAGGGCCTAAGGTTTATCCTAATTCAATTTCTCAACTAATTTCCAATCATATTTTGCCTAATTAACGCTCAGACTTTATCATATTAATGTCAATTAACCATATTAACCAAAACCTTAATCAAAAGAAATATCAAAAGAGGATTTAGGTCAAATTACCTGTGACACCTCAAGTTCTCCTTCTTCCTGCTCTCATGACCGACGGCGGCGGACTCCACCGGTGAGTTATTCCGTTCAACGACGCTACCACAAGGTATCTTCCATTATCTCACGGATTCTCCCTCGTCTCTCTTGATTTCCGATCCTCAAACTATCGTCGGCCGAAAGTATGCTCCGTCGGATCTTCGAGTTCGTCGGCGTTGTTAAGAAAACCAAGAGAACCTCCAAGAACCTGGTAAGCTATGATCTCTCTCCTTCTTCTCGTTTTCTGACTTCATCATCTCCTTCTTCTCATGGATGCGTAATCTTTGTCGCGGTTGTTTCTGTGTTGTTTTTGTTTCTATAGATTGAAGATTGAGATCGCAGTGGCTGTTGTTGCAGAATTTTGGTAATGATTATTCAATGTAGAGATTTGGAATTGTTGCGCATTTGGCTTCGTGAAGAAAAATTGTGTCGATGACTCGTTGAAGGTCGATGAATCGGAGATGATGATATTGAAGGTGGATTGAAGGTTCATTGATGAAGGTGTGCGTTATTGTTGTTGCAACATTCTGAAGGTGATGCTTCAGCCGGTTGGAGATTGTTGAAGTTACGGTGATGATGTAGAAGATGAGGATTCAAGATTGGTGCGTAGTGTTGAAGGTGATCATTGTTGAAGAATGTATGGAGAGGTTTGAAGAGTGTCAAAAGGTGATGAAGATTCAATCGCGAGAGAGAAGAGTCTCCATGAAGTTTGTTACGGTTTATTACGTTCTTTTTTTGCTGTTATGCTCTTTTTTCTTCTCTTATGCGATTTTGTTGTTGTTCTGTTATCGGTGAGTGAATGGTGATGTTGAGTATTCAAGATGATGGAGAGGATTGCAGCGTGAAGGTGATTGAAGACGACGCTGAGAAAGTTGAATGAGGGAGAGAGGCCTGTTGGTTGAAGAGAGAGCTCAAATCGAAGAAGTTTGTTACAGCTTTTTCTTATCGATATTTTCTGTTGATTGAATTCTGTTACACTGATTCTTCTTTCCTCTCAATTCTTGCTGCATTTTTTGTGTGAACCGTCTTATGCAAGCTGGCAATTGTTGTGAACCGATTTTGGATTTTTTGCAATTCTCAAGTTTTGTTTTTGTTAGCATAGAGCTGGGAATTGTTGTTGCAAGCTTAGAGTGGCTCGGTCGTATTTGGTATTGATTTGGATAACTTTTGTGTAAGTTTCATATGGATTATGAATGGGCTTTTTTGTAATGGCTTTTGAATGAGAACTTGAATTTTTGGATGAAGAATTAACTTGAATCTTAAACCATGCCTTGAATATATCTTGTAACTTGTATGCTAAAGTCCTTATGAATGAATCTTTCAACTTGAATCAACTCTTTGACCAATCAAATGCTTAAGACCTTGAATGCAATCAAATAATGTTGAACTTAAATTGAATTTATGGAATCAAACTTCAAACCCCGATCACCTTATTCTTCGAATGCAACATTAACTTCAATCGTTAAGCCAAGTCGAACTCATATTACAAGCCGAAAGTAAATGCGAGAGTAAGCACGTCTTGAACTAAATGAACCCACAAGTCTAACTCTCACGTCATGACATGCACCGCACTTCAATCCGACTTAACAATAAAGCTTTGATAAATTCTTGAGGAAGATAAGAATCGAAGCACATAAGAACTCCTCAACATGAAATCCAATGAAGCTCAGTTGAATTAACAATTGCAAGCACCTTATAAGAAACTCTTTATTATTTTTCTTGATTTTTAAGCGACGAAATAAACGTCCTTGATAACTTATAGCACAGAGAAAGAGGGCAAATTTTGGGGTGCAACAACATGCCAAGTCTAGAAATGCTTCAATTAAGAGATATGGACCAAAACATTATAGGTCCCTTTCAAAAGTCAACAAAAAGACACTTTTTTCAAAAGGACATAAAATGAGCATGGAAAATAATTTTGATATGAGACCAAAGACACTGGTTAGAGGACTCTCCGAGGTTTCTAAAAAGTCCTAGAACACTTCCATAACCTAAAAATTGAGGGAGAAACGCTTTGTCAAAGTTGGACTATCTTGGAAAAAATGTGTGAAGAGAAAAGGTTCAAAACTCCAAACATTTCCAAATGGGCCTATGTTTTTTTCACCCAAACTTCATCTTAGGCCCATGCACGTCCCAGAAATATATTTTTTCATTTGGTATTGTTTTTATTGATATTTTATGGTTTTTATTTATTAAAAATCATAATTTAATCATGTAAAATAATAAAAATAAAAGATATGATTTTTTCTCCAATCTTAAGCCAAATATCAATCAAATTTCCTCATTAAAACAATAAAATTTCGTTCACCTAATTATAGGTGTAAAAATCAATCAAAGGCCAAATTTGGAAGCTTGTATCAAATCAAATTTCCCATATTTTCAATCAAAGATTTCTTGAGATTCAAGACTGAAGATTCACCCTAAAATCATCTCTATAAGTACATGAACCAATCCACATACTAGGGTTCACGTTTTTGCAGCCTCAAGAGAACAAAATCCGAGCACAAAAACTCAAGAAAATTTCAAATACCAATTCTTGGTTGCAGGCCGATTCAAGGTTTTCCATTGCTCTCAATACACTCCTTGAAGCTCCCTGAAGCTTTTCCAATTGGCGCACGCAAGAAACACCTCCAGAATCAACCCCCAAGGCTTTCGGTTTGTTCAATTTTCTTTAGACTTGATTCGAAAAATATATGCATCATTCATAACTTTTAATTGCATATATGTGTTTAGTATGTTGCTTTGATGGACTCTGGTATTTGAATTGCATTTATATGGTGAATCGAGTGATGCGCCATAGTTAGGGTTTGAGAGCTCCGATTGGGGTTTCTCTTGTTAGGCCAAATTATACATAATTACAGGTACCATCAGATTCAGGAGGCCAGGACGATCATGTCCATCAGGTCGCAAAAAAGTTTTGCTTTGTTTTTGCCCTATTCGTAAATGCAGGTGCTGTAGCAACGGACGTTGTCCGTAGGTAAAAGTCTCTCCAGGTCTAAAACGACGGCCAGAGGAAGGGGATGACTGCGTGGCAGCTTCCCGTTGGAGGTCCTGGGCGCACGTTTTTTGAATGGGAACGAGGGGATCACGTGTATCATGACGCACACACTACCATGGTCCTTCATCATCTCTGCCGTCCATCCAATCTCTAGACCCATCCAACACTTCCAGATGCGAGTGCGCACCATAAACCTCACGCGCCAGCCACATCTGATCGAAAGTTAAGTATTTTCTATTTTTTTTTATTTTTTATTATACAACCACTTTATTTTAATATATATATATATATATATATATATATATATATATATATACTTGTTTTATTTGTTTTTTTTCTTTCTTTCTTTTATTTACATAAAACTTTATAATAACAAAAATAATTTTTTTTTTATAATATTTAATATTTACAATTTTTTCCTTTTGATTTAATATATGTATATATTATTTATTTATTTAAATACTTTCAAAAATTCATATATGCATTATTTTAATTCCAAAAATTCCTAAAAAATTATTTTTGCACTCGAATTAATTTTCTTAACCCGATGTAATTAATTAGGTCGTAAGACCAATAATTAAATCGATTTACAATTATATTCAATTTGAGTTTTAAAATTCGGGTTTACGAAGATCAGCCCTACATTGAATATATTTATTTTTTCTGTGCCTTTTCAGGATTGTCTTTCCAGATGCCTTCCGACTACGCGCCTGATCAAAAACACGAAGCTAAGTATTCATTTATCTTAAAAGTCTATTTTTGTTTTCTTTGATTTTAGGGGTTGCCCTTATATTTTTTGAACTGTGCATACACTCACTCCTTTCTATGCCTTGCCTTTTTGCCTTTTCAGGGTTAGTCTCAAGGCTTCCTCCATCCGCCGACCATATCAGATCAAACTCAAATTACAAAAGCTAAGTACCTTTTTATTTATTTATTCTCAATTTCGTTATCTCTTATTTTTTATTAGGGTCAACAATGTTCGCCTCTGAACCGATAATGCACTCACCCATCTTTTGTTTGCCATTTTTCCCGCCTTTTCAGGGTTTGTTAATTGCCAAAGCTACGCGTATCGGTAACCCTAAACCCTGTCCTTAATTATTACTTGTGTTAAACCTTTTTGTTTTAATTATATCCCGCTGGTTTTAATTCCCCTCTCCTCCGCTGGTTACAATTTCCCTCCCCCGTATTCGTTATGTTATTGTGTGGTTAGTAATCCTAGGGAGTGCAAGCCTTGAACTGAATTAGAATGACTTAATTATAAGATAATGTAATTGAATACAACCACATGATTGTTGCACACACGCACACTTTTGGGGTAACCTCTTTGCTGCCTGCTGCCTGTTGCCTTGTTGCCTGTTGCCTTGTGTTTTTGCAGAATAGCCATGTCCCTCGAATACGAGGATACCTCAGCCATGTTGCCTCGATTAAAGATCATGGTCCCTAATGATGCTGCCTTCGATACACTAAAAAATGATCTCGACCCTCGGAAGTTGCCTACGAAAAGGCTGAGGTATCTTCTGGTTGCCTACGAAAAAGGCTATTCTGATCCTTCCCTTAGACTACCTGCCTCTCTATGGCATGGGTCAGTCTTATGGCGAACGATAACTCGATGACCCGTTTACCTCCAAATGAAAGGCTTCCTGCCCTCTATGGCATGGATAGACCCTGTCACCCTGAAAGGCTAAAAGAACTCTTTTTTTTCAAATTATAAGGTAATTGCCCCTAATTGCCTTGCTCTGGCTAAAATGTCTTTTATCAACTTTTTCTTAAACAAACACTCTCAAGGCTACGCTCATTTACGAGCTAAAGTCCTTGTTTCTTCATCTTCTATACATTTCTAAACTTTTGGTTTCAAAACGAGCAAAGCAATTAAGAGCCCATGGAAAACCATGGATGCAAAGGGTGCCTTACACCTTCCCTTTGCATAATTACCCCCCGAACCCTATTTTATTTAAAAGGTTTTTTTCTGTTCTTTTAGCCTTTCTATTTAATTTGGATAAAATAAAAGTCGGTGGCGACTCTTGCTTACCGCGACATTTCGATTATAAAAGTCAGTTCACCGTATTACACATTCCATAAGAGGGCAGGAAGTCTTTCGTTTGGATGTTAACGGGACATCGAATTATCGTTCGCCTTAAGACTGTCCCATGCCATAGAGGGGCAGGTAGTCTAAGGGAAGGATCAGAATAACCATCTTCGTTAGGCAACCAGAGGATACCTCAGCACTTCGTAGGCAACTTCGAGGGACGAGGTCATATTTGGCGAATCGAAGGCAGCATCATTAGGGACTTGTGACCTTGAGAATGAACTGAGGGCAACATTGCTGAGGTATCCTCGTATCCGAGGGACAAGGCTATTCTGCAAAAAATACAAGGCAACAGGCAACAAGAGGGGTACCACAAAAGGTGCGTGGGTGCAACAAACACGTGATCAGATTCGATTATATTATCTTGTAATTAAATGACTCTAATTCAGTTCAAAGTTACACTCCCTAAATTACTAACCACGCAATAATATGGGGAAGGGGAAAAAGAAACCAGCGGATCAATAATGCAATAGATCTAAACAAGTAATAATTACAGAAAGTAAATCAGGGTTTTAGGGTTACCGACTATTGAGCTTTGACGGTTGGATAACCCTGAAAAATTAGGAAAAAAGAAACAAACACAAATGGGTGAGTGTATTATCAATTCGTTGACAAATAAAGCTAACCCTAGTTTAATAAAAAAACAAAAGGAAATTAAAAATATAAATATGAAAAATAAGACTTAACTTTTGATCTGATATGGTTCGTAGTCGGGGGTAGTCTCGAGATTAACCCTGAAAAATCGGCAAAAGAAGACAGCAAAAGAAGTGAGTGCAAAAGAGTTAATTGGCTTTCGAGGTTTAACCCTAATAATAATTTTATAAGGCAAACAAATATTCAAATAAAGATAAAGTCGGGACTTAGCTTCGTAATAGGCGTAGCGCGTAGTCGGAGGAAACCCTGTTGCTAACCCTAAAAAAATGCACAAAGAAATATTTTTTCAGTGTATGGCAAATTCTCGCAAACCCTGATTCGGGCGTAAATTAAATAAAATAAATGTCCGATTAAATTAATTATTGGTTTCTCAACCTAATTAATTAAATTGATAGAAAAATAGATAAATTTTAATAAAAGGGTATTCCCATTAAAACAAATTAATTATGATTTTATAAAGGAATTTAAATAAATAAAGCTAATTCAATAATTAAAATAAATATTATTATGTTATTTGTAAAAAAAAAAGAATTTTAATAAAACTAGTTTGTTAAAAGAATATAAAAAGCAAAGAAACAAATATATATATATATATATATATATATATATATATATATATAAAACAAAAAATTAATTTGTGCAATTAGAAATAAAAAAAAATTAAAAAAACTTAACTTCTGATCGTATGTGGCGCACGCGTGAGGTCTATGGTGTGGTTGCAGCTCTGGAGCGTTGGATGAATCCATCTGGAGATCTGATGGCTCTGAGGATGAGGGCACATGATAGTGCGTACGTCATAACACACGCGATCCATGGATTTTAAAAAAGGAAACGCTATGAAAAGCCTGGATCTATTACACCTGTGCCTCAACGAATACTAGCAAATCATAATAGAAATTTGGCGCGATGCTATAAACGAATTCGTCTCATCCATACGAATCCCATGGTACCTGTCTTATGGCCTAATTTGTGCTAAATCAAAAAGCCCCAATGTAAAACCTAAGAAATCGTTCATGGCGAATCATAACTATCATGCCCAAAAACCAAATTAAAACTCCAGAAACGTTAACAACATCATGACCAACATAAATATGCATGTGAATTTTATTAATAATGCATCAATGATTGGATTCGAACCAAAATTTAAATCGGCCAAATAAGGACTTACAATGATTGGTTCTTGATGCTTTAGAGCCTGGGAATGATTGGGAAAGCTTCCTTGATGATCCTGGAACGCGTTGCAATCAACCAAACAACTTGAATTGGCCTCCAATTCCGAATTGGTGTTTGAGATTTTCTTGCTTTTTGAACTCGGGTTTGAAGTTCTTTGGCTGCAGAATTCGTGACCTAGGGCTTGCTATGAGTTGTGTTTATATAAGAGAATAGTTTAGGTCAACAATTGTGGAATGAATCTTCTTCAATCTTTGATTTGTTCTTTGAGAAAATTTGATTTGCAAATCTTTCTAAATATGTCCAAATTCAATCTTTTCTTCATCAATTTGCTTTGCACGAATTTTTATGGTTTGAGGAGTATAATTTGATTGATACTTGGCTTAGAATCAAAGCACAATCATATCTTCATTTAATTTATTATTTTATATAACTAAATCATGATTTAAATGCATAAAAACCATAAAATAATTAATAAAAATAATATAATATTGATAGATATAATTTTGGGTCGTGGATAGGCTTAAAATGAAGATTGGATGAAAAGAATATAGGCCCATTTGAAAATATTTGAAGTTTTGGACCTTTTCTCTTCACACATGCCCTTGGAAATAGGTGAACTTGTACACCTTGACATTTCCTCATACTTCAACATTTTTCCAATTTCTTGGACTTTTTAGAAACCTTAAAGAGTCCTCTAACCAATGTTTTTGGTCCCATATCAAAATAATTTTCCATGCTCCTAGTGTGCTCTTTTGAAAAAGATGACTTTTGGTTGACTTTCAAAAGAGACCTGTAATATTTTGAGTCATATCTCCCAAATGAAGCATTTTTAGACTTGGCATGTGAGAGACAAAATTGTAGAGAATTCAACTTCCTTCAAAATGAGCTTTCGATGGGAAATTTATGATGTTCCATGTGGGATTTATGACTGGTCAAAGTTCAGTTGACTTTCTCCTATGAAAACCCTAATTTAGAAACTTTTGGATTTGTTGATTTCTGATCTTTCCTTGATGAACCATGATCAATTCTTGATAAAATGGTGAATGATACTTCAATATGAGGATGTTGACAAAAAATCAAGAGTTTTGACTGTATTTTGACCACAGTTGACTTTTAGGTCATACCAGTCGACTGTTGACTTTCTGAGCAATTGAGTGACCAACTCTTTGAATTGAGACCTGTACTATGTCATGGAAGTAGTGTGGGATATCATAGAACATATGAAATGTATTGGAGCTTTTGATCCATTAATTTTTTCCTCAGAACAACAAAACCCTAGTTTCTTGAGCCTTTATTTAGGAGGGAGTGTCTTGGAGCTTTGTACCTTGATTTGAATTTGAACAAGAGAAATAGTATGTGCAAATTTTGGGGTATGACAAAGTGGATAAAATTTGACTAATAGAACTATGGACATGATCAGTGCAAATGATGATTTAGAATTTGATCTGAGAAAAAAATTAAAAACTCGGGAAATAATTGGGGTATAACAATATGTTCCAAAACTCAAGCGAAATTTGTTATCCATAAACATGTTTGATGATCTAGGCTATTGCACTAGAGTTGAACGTGAGGTGTTGATGATTTTGAATGATGAAGTGTTTATTGCTAAAGGGTCTAAAAATGTGGTATATATATTTTAGAAGAATCAAATGTTATTGTTGATTTGTCATTAACTAGTAGAGGTTTTCATGACAAGAAAGAGCTATGAGATTTAAGTTCAAGGCATTATGAATGCGTGTCGGCTATTTCAGAAGTGTATAATGATTTTTTTTTCCAAAAAATAAGGGATAAAAATGCATGTGACTGCCGAGTTGTTATTGAGTTTTTGGAAAATGGCTGATGTCAAAGCAGCTTACTTGGTTGGGTGAAAATTTCTTCAGAGAAATAATAGTAAAAACCAAGGGATAAACCTTTTAGAAACTATAACAGAGAAACCTCAGTTTAAGGTGGAGTTTTCTACTATGGATACTAGTTGTAATGATGTAACAATTACAAAGATCTTTGATTATCATTTGACTTGTGATAAGGTATAAGGAGGGGGATTGTAACATGTCAAAGTGACAATTATGTTAGCCTTGTGTGTTATACTTTAAATGTGACCGAAGGATTGCAAAATACAGAAAGAGGAACCTCCAGGGATACGTTCAAAGGCATGTGGAGTCAAAGATGCTTGGATAATCATACTTGTGGGCAATGTTAGATTACCTAGGCCGAAACAATAATTGGAAACAAGTGGATGGAAGCGGCGAGATTAAGATTCAAGGGTGCCTTGAATTTGATCAAGGTTATTGATTAGAGTTTCAACTTGGTAGAGAGCAACAAGGTTATTGATGGTTAAATTGACATCACCATGATTTAAAGTAAAGGTGGATATTTTTGGAGTATGCCTTAAAACCTTTGAATGATGAAGAGAAAGAAAACATATTTCGAGATTGGAAAATACCGAGAAGCCAAAAAGCAACAAAAGTGTTTGGTTCAAGCGATTCTCATATATCAGATTTGTTCGGTCCAGTTTGCGGATCTGTTCATTGATGTTAGAATATTAAATATATATTTTATATTAAGTTAGAAATAGGCTAAATTACCATAAAAGATATTATAAGATATTTATAATATTTTATCATAACAATTAATGAGTTTTATTTTGGGCTTTCTTATGGATATGTTAGGTTTTAGCAAGTATAAATATGTATCTCTTCTGTTATTACATTTTGAAAATTTTAGAGTTTTAGGGCTTAAATGGAGAAATAAGGGTTTAGGGTTTTCCAATGGTACACCTAGAAAGGCAAAGGTTTTTGGAAACCTTTGGAGTTATCTTAAGGGAATTAGAAATACACCCTGAGTTTGAGTTATTCATATATTAAGAGTTGAAAAGGTTGAGAAAAACTTGGGTAGAAAATAAGGTTTGTTCTAGGGAGCCTTCAGGGTTTGTTCTTGGGAACTCTATGGCGAAAGCTATTTTTTTGTAACTTATTTGTAATCTCGTGTAACAACTTTTTAAGTATAGGGAATCAGAGAAGAAATAGTAGGCACATGAGGAATGAGGGCAAGGTACAAAAGTACCAACATTCACTGCTGCCCAGATGCTTTAGGCATCGACAAGGATGCGAGACATTGTGAACTTGATATTTTTATCCATGATATCTGCAAAATGCAATCACATATGTAAAAAAGCATGAAGACTCTACTCTCACCAATATTCTTCCTCCTCTCCTCAGGATTAATTGCACTCAAGATAACACGAGTATGAATATGCTTTTTCCTTACTTTGGTATGAGGAATCTCACCAGGACCGAACACGTCCTCATTGCCAAGTCTTCGAAATTAAGATTGCATTTCCTCCTTCATTGTTTCCTTATTTGGAGAAAGAGAACCCAAATGGGTATAGTAGGAGCCAACACCTCGATTATAGTAGATCTTAGACCAATACGTTGGATACAAAACCTGACAGTTTGGAGGAGAGTCGATGGGGGATATAGTAGGAAAAATGAGTTTTATGGGTGAGGGGATTCACCAAAAGGAAACTTCTGAAGAAACAGATGCCTCCTAGAGTAAGGGAGCAAAACTAAGGGATGTCCGGTTGAAGCTGAAGAAGACCCTGGTTATGAAAGTTATCCAGAGAGGTGCACCTACGGAAAAGATCGAAGAACAAGCTAAGACAGGGCTTCCAAGATTTGTATTCGGCACACAATGTTATAAAACCCTTATGCATGTCCAAGATCCCAAATGAATATGGGAAGGAGAAACTTTTAAGTGTTGTAGGAAGACTACCTCAAACGTAGAAAAAGGAAGCCGCAGTCCTATCCTTATAAACAGGCACTAATAGAACGAGACCATGCAGTCGTCAAAAGACCTCCATATCCTCTTCTCTTTAGGCATTGGAAGGACCAACCATTTCAACGAATCTCCGACCACAATGCCAGTATCACGTAGGGCAATCTGAGTGCTCAAAGATGATGAAGTACCTAACACTTTTGAATCTACCCAATCATACAACGTCACACTCAACCATTGTCAAAAATTTAAATGTTCCAATACCTCAGCGTTGATGTGCTCACAACCTACATTCTACAAATAAACTTGGATAAAGTATTTGACACAGTCCCTTCTTTGCAAGTTGGCTCATATCTCCTCTTCCAATAAGGTAGGAGGGGACATAGGGGTCTCAAGATGATTTATTATTCCTTCAACATTTGATATAAGGGCATCCAACGACCCAAAAGAAGAAGTTTCTCGATCCAAGAAAGTATCCCGTATCCCTACTGATCCAGAGTCATCGGATGTGGTTATAATCTTTGGTCCCGCGTGGTCGCTACTAAAAGAAGGATCAGAAAAAATAGGAGATGCTGGAAAGCTCGAGTAGGAATGATACTTGTATAAAGAAGGTTGATGAAGCTTGAGGAATGAAAAGGGAAAAAGCTTTATGTAAAGCTCTAAATCACTTACAATGATATTTTAAGGAAAATGGGACAAAGACGTTTTATCTGGAAAAATAAATGATAGTTTAAAACCTAAAAAGGTGCAAAAACTTCCAAATATTCAATTCACTCTATTTATAAGCAATAACAGTCGAAGGATCAAGACCAACTATGAACAAAGACCACAAGATCAATTCCAGAAGTCAACTCATGGAAACACGCCAAACTCAAGCACACTTATGCACTCTATGAACTACACAAAAACCTAACTGGTCATGTCATCACACATGCAAGTATGAGTGATGATGCGTCTCAACGATAGCACCGCATTAAATGCGCCTATTCTTCATTACTTTTTTAAAATTGATTCAGTTTATCTCACATCGGACTACCACATGGAGCTCAGTCAATGATACTTAAGGTTTATACCGGTTCTTTCAGTACTCGACAAAGCCTTAGGAGCAATTGTTTTGGACTGGATCGAAAGCCCACTCTACTCGACCTAACATATAAAAACATTTCATACAATATGAGAAGGTACAAGCTATCTGATCTCCAATTTCATTTTACTCATTTGAGTCTTGAACTGTCTTCGACGTTGGAGTGCTAATCATGTAGGTCCACTCTACGTTGCCGTAAAGAAGATCGGAGCCAACGTTCAAGATCAACAATTATCCACCTCTCATCATTTCTGATTCTTTTACAAAGTTAAATCATTTATTTCTGATTCCCGAACGAAACAATATTCAAATCTGAACATGCTAATATCTATTGAAAGTTAGGCATGAAATCATAATATTAACCCTAGCATTTAATTTTGTGATAAATTTTTTAAAGAAAAGTTAAAGGTCGACAATGTCGCCGCTATTAACATTGAGATATGTAGTGTCTTAGAGATAAATGATGCATAGAGAGTGAGATGATTTAGTGACAAGGACAAGGTGGGAGGCACATACATTACCTGCGTGGTCCACCAGCAGCACTATAAAAATTCGCAAAAGAAGAGATGCAACCATGATTATGATGATACTATTTTCATTTGTTGTCAACGTCCTACTACAAACAGTTTTCCCCATGTGCTCTATTTCTTTCTTTACTTATTACCTCAAATAGTTTTGTAGCAAAATTCATACACTAAATAAATAAAATCAGAGATATTATGAGATCGTATCAATCTATTCCATTTTTTATATTTATGAAAAATACAGAAACGTCACTTTTGTTGTTTGGTGATGATAAGAAGTAAATGGCACATATTGCTATGAGCTGGGGAGTAAAATTTTGGACCTACCATCCTCCTTGCGACTTTAGGAGCACAAGTCCATTTACTACCGTACACTCTTCTTACGCTCAATTCGATCAACACGCTTATACCTTAGACCTTCATTCTTATTCAAATTCAAATTCCATTTATTCACACCTATTCATGCATGTTTCTTTATAACTTACCATAATACAAATTGTTAATCTCCAATATTGATTCAGATTGTCTATATATATCCATAATTTATTTTTATAATTATTACATGAATGCAAGCAAGTGTATAACTACTATACTACAAATGGATCATCATCATGAAATCATCACTGCTCAAACTAAAACCCTAGCATCATCATCATCATCATCATCAACATATAATGATGATAACAACAAGAAAATGTATAGAGGTGTGAGAAAGAGGAAGTGGGGAAAATGGGTATGTGAAATAAGGCTACCGAATAGCCGTGACAGAATCTGGTTAGGATCATACGATTCACCTGAGAAAGCAGCAAGAGCTTTCGACGCTGCCCTTTACTGTCTTCGTGGTCGTCATGCAACTTTCAATTTCTCTGATTCACCTTTTCATTTGGAGAACACTGCAGTTTCTAACGATCCGCAACAGATTCGAGAGATTGCTGCTAACTTTGCCAACAAAAATCCACCAATTGTTATTGATAGTAATAATAATCATAATAATGGAAATAATAACACTGATCAATCCAATGTTGTGCCTGAAATTAATGGCTTTTCAGGTTCTTCTACAACTATGCATGATATCGGGAACACTATTGATTGGACATTTTTGAACATGTTAGAAGAACATGGTTCAAATTATGATCCTAATTTAGTTAGTTCTGAAAATTATGATGATTTTTTCTATTCTGACTTAGAAAAGATGCATTCGGATGAGTTATTGTATTACACTTTACCGCCGCTTTTTGAGGATCATAATACTAATCAAAAGGAATTAGTAGAAGCTGAAGGTGATAATGATGTTTATGATGACCCTTTTTGTCAGCAATCATTCCTTTGGAACTTCTGAATTATAACTAATTAATTTCCAGTTTCTTGGATTTTTTGCTACCATGGATTATTATATATAGAGTTGTTTTTTTTTTCTTTATGAGTTAATAGCAATAAACTAGCACTGGCTGGTTGGTCAATCTTAGACCACTCACACATATAATAACAAGGGTCCAGGTTTTTTGTCATATGTATCTTAATTACATTCATTACCATAGCCTAACAACAAAGGTTTCTTTTTAAAAATATATGGCTCTTTGTCCCAAAGTAAATGTCACATTTAGAAAACGAATTTGTCTCAAAATATTTGTCACTTTATATTACCAATGCAATTTTATATTTAATCTTTCAATTATATCCTCTAATAAATATTTTTAATTTATTGTTTTTTCATTTAATATTAATGTTATTTCGAATACACTAATACTTAATCAGGATAACTTGGTAAAATTATTATTCTCTCTTTCATTTAAAGTTTTGTAGTTAATTTTTTTTTTTTTTTGGTTTATCACCACCGGTATAGCCCGGTTCGGAGATCAAGTGAATTAAACCCCGTTTTAATCGGAGTTACGGGGGATCGAACCATTGTATTAATTTAGGATTAGAATAAATATTTTATACAACTATTTTTTATTAATGATACTTAGATGAAACATTTAAAGTATTGAAACAATATAATAAGTGAGATGAACTAAACTCATGATCACAAAAAATGATAAAGAATAAAAATGAATGTGGCCGCCATTGACGTTGGAATAGCTATCTACAATATAAGAAAGTTAGATGGTCTGAAAAATACCCTTTTGCCCCTTTGCTTCCATAAGCTGCCACGTGGGTAGCTTACTTGTTTTTCTTTGCTACATGTTATGCTTGCAGGTCTGAGTTTTCCAAATATTATTTCTATATTTCTAAACCTTTCAAATCTAACTCTCTCATACCCACACTCTTTTTGTGACTCACTTCATTTCTCCTACCCACACTCTTCCTATTTTTCTTCTTCCTTCTACCTCTTCTTCTTTCTCTTTTTCTTATTGAAACCAAATAGAAACAACCGCTAATCTGTGACATCAATTTATGATTTCAAAAATAAACCCATATCTTCCTCTTCTTCTTTCTTCTATAAATCTTTGTTTATTTTGTATATTTTTATTAACTAACTCAATTTTTTCATTTTTCTGTTGTTTTTCATCACTCATCACTCATCACTAAGGTTTCACTTCTTTATATTTTTTATTTTCTTTATTATTTAATTTTCAATCTTTAATTTTTCTGAAACTGATTCTGATATGTATATTTTTTTCCAGATCTAGAAATATTTTTTTCCAGATCTACAAATTAAAGAGGAGTAAAGCAGTTTATTTTCAAGAATGGGGACGACGAAAGCGAAACGAGGACGGGGAACACAAGATCCAGGAATCCCTCGACACGGGGAAGCAAACTTTCTAAAATCGAAGATGAAGGAAATGAAGAGATTGGGTGTCTAACATATTCCATTCAATTTTTTTAAAAATGAAGAGATTGAGATCTGTGTTTTTAAAACTGCCTCCATATTTTCTATTTATCATTATGCTTAAAAAATGTTTAGTGGGGTGATTTGTGTGTTTATTATGACTCTGTGGTAGTTTTGTATTGACCTAAGATTGTTGGTTTTTCAGGAATAGGAAGGAAAAATAATATTGGCATGTCTAATACTGTTATGACAGCAATTCGTACAAATGTGAGAGAAACACAAATATGCAATGGTAGCTAAATTTGATGAAGCATTATTTATTTCACGTTTTTGCATATATTGTTGGATTATACATATATAATATTCTATAGTGATAGTGAAGTGTTTGAATAGTAAACTTGTGGGTTAAATTTTTTACAGGTGGATAGGTATAAAGTGTGTTTTAGTTACACAGAGCATGTTCAACTAAGAAACCATTGCTGATAATCTCCTTTGCAGAAATAATCTCCTTCATCTATGTTTCTTCATCAATATATGTTCTTCTTTATGGTTTTGTTGATTTCATTTTGCACAGGTATTTTCTTCTTACTAACTTAAATGAATTTAGTTTTTTTTTTTTGTGTTTTTCTATTTAGGATATTTGATTCCCAATATTTAGATTTATTGTTTTTGAATATATTTGGATGAATCTGATGCGTATAATATTTTTTTTCAATTTGAAGAAGATTTACAATAAGAAAGGAGTAAATTGATGGATATGGTGTGTTTTTCTCTCCGAATTGACTTTCAGAATAGAGTGGAGTAAAGCACGCTGAACAAAAACGAGAAGGAAGGCCAAGTAAGATTTCATCAACATGAAGAAAGTTATCAATGGACTGGACACAACAATTAATGCCTTCAATTTTGACAGAGAAAATATTTATTAGATTTAGATTTTTAAAAGTTAAAATGACAACTCATTTATTTTTGTTATATTTATATCTCTTAAAATTTTATTTATTGTAGTCCAATTAAGTTAATTGTTACATTAAACAATTTTGAAACAGTTGTGATGATCTTGGTCACTCAAATGCTTTATAGTAGACATTGAAAATTGAATCACATGTTTCATAGCAGACATTGAAAGTTGAGTCAAGTAAGCGTATAAATTTTGATTCAAAAAATTGTAAAGATCTCAATTTCTCTCTCTACGAAATTATATTGCTATCAAAGTGTTTTAGTAATGATTTAAAGAAATTAAAACTAAGTTACCTGTTTACAAATAGTATTTACACCGGTAACTAAATATAAATGTGTGTTATTCTAAAATCATATCATTCCTTAAATGTATATATTTTTAGATTGTATGGTATACTATTAAACAATTGCCACATTTGTAAAATAAATTTAAATAGTGTTTTATTTAATACAATATAAAATGATTTTTATGTAGAAATATACTATTCATGTGTCTTAAATATTTAGAGAACGATCGATAAATTTATTATTTCCATGAAATGATAGTTAGGTATGGGAATCATAATAAATACCTTTTAAATTTAAAATACCTTTTAAATTTAAAATACCTTTTTAAAAGAAATAGTCATTTGTAAAAAAAAACTGGTCAAAAAAAAAATCATTCGTAAAAAAATAAACATTTGTTGATCATTTTTAAAAAGTATTTGAAATATAAAATTAAACATTAATTAATAACGTTTTATTATTTTTTAATTATTTTTTAAACTTTTTTTCTTTCTAAAATAATATTTTGTTGTTGTTGTTTTTAAAATGGTTTGAAAATTTTGATTTTGATTATTTTTTATTTACCTTATTTATTGCCTTTATTTTTATTATATTATTTCTATTTTTGTTTTCTACATATCAAATCTTTTTAAATCTATTCATTTGTCTAATCACTTATAGATTTTCATCATCTTTTCTTTTCTCCTTCCCAATGTCATACTGCAATTTTCAACCACTCTTCTACTATCAAATCATTTCATTTATCCTCTTCTCTCTCCTACCCTTTAATTATTCGGCAAATAAATTCAAATACCCTTCTTCTATCATCAATTTCTTCATGACACTCCATAATCTTCTTCCTAATATCTAACTTGATTTATTTTTTTAATGGTCACTTAATTATGATCATTGCATTTTCTTTATTTGATGGCTTAAAGAGACAAATACAACATATTATATAATTAAAAGATAAATTTAATAATAATTATATGTTTACAACAAATATTTACAATTTCAAAAGGGAGAAAACTACTTATGAATTATATATAATAAAGATACCTTTTCATATATTATATTTAAAAAAATTAAAGTACTACATATCATATATATATTTTACGTTTTGAATCAATTAAATATTACATTAATTATTTTATTGTTTAGTATTATTATTATTAATTATGTTGTTCATTATTTATTACTATTGTTCACTACTCTTTTTGGAGATTTATGGTGGACTATTGTTTTTAATTAGCTAATAAAATTTTGTGATTTGATTATTGATGAATAAAATAACATATATTATTAAACAATAAATAATTATTATGACTGATTTAAATATTTTAATATATAAAAAAATCTTCTACTTAAGTTACAAACGAAAAATATTGTGTTTTTTACTTACATAAATTTTTTTAATAGAAATATTAAATATTATAAGACAAATGTATGCATAATTGTTTTTGTTATAAATAAAAGATAATAATGATATTGGTTAATAAATAATTTGGCTAAATTGTTGGATAGAAAGTGTAGGATAAATATGTAATAGTAGGTAATCATGACATTGTCATGGTATAATCACATCAATATTTTATTTTTAATATTTTCTTAAACCTACTTATAGCAACGACAGTCTATAATATAGCTTTTATGTCATATCTTTAACTTTTTTATCTTCATAATAATATTTTAATATATGTAATAAATATTTTTTACAATTTTAAATTTTAAAAAGAAAATAATATATAAAAAAATTTATGCTTCTAAAATGAAATTAATAATATATTTTAAGTTTGTTTTAGTGTGTAAAATGTGATTAAAAAAATAAGATTATATTTTACTAAATCTTTTGTACACGGGAACATGAAGTTATTGATCAAAATATTGATTATTAACGGGACATGAAATTACTGATCAAAATATTGATTATTAACACGGGACATGAAATTACTGATCAAAATATTTTTTAAGGTACACGAGAACATGAAGTTATTGATCAAAATAATATTTGTAGACGGGAACATGAAATTATTGATCAAAATATTGATTATTAACGGGACATGAAGTTACTGATCAAAATATTATTTTATTAATTATATATTTAATTAATACTTTTTCACAGATAACCAGATACTTTCCTATTAAAAAATATATATCTAAAACAAATGCGCGTCTCGTACCAGAACTCGTGCGAACGCATAGGTTTGTTCCTATAATATAGTATCCAATATTTTAAATCTTTCCTTGGAAACACAAATATTTTATCTCAATTTTCTCTTTCATCATAAATTTCAAATTCAAATAATATTCTTCTACTCCTAACTAATGAGTTAATATATCTTCCTATCTTTTATTCTTATTTTTAAATATTATTTTCTTTTTGATATTCATAAGATTTCTCTTTAATTTTTCTCATATTTTTTTCATTCATAATTTTTTTAGCTTCTATTTTTTATTAATTTTTTTATCTTCTATTATTCACATATTTTATAACAAAATTATATTTTATATTAAAAAAATTTATTGATCTAAATGTTTTTACGGGTACCAAGTATTTTTCTATACATTCAATTAATTTTTTTTTACGGGTACTAGACATTTTTCTATACATTCAATTATTATTTTTTCACGGGTACCAGACACTTTTCTATACATTCAATTATTATTTTTTCACGGGTACCAGACATTTTTCTATACATTCAATTATTATTTTTTAACGGGTACCAGATATTTTTCTATTAAAAAATATACATCTGAAACAAATGCGCGTCCCGTACCAGAACCCGTGCGGACGCACGGGTTTGTTACTAGTTACTAGAGAAAAAAGATGATGCACACAAACAAAGAATGTGATATTTTAGTGAAACTCACGTAGAGAAAAGGATAGGGTGGGACGCACATGACTTGAGTGGTCCACCAATACATAAAATTCGCAAAATAAGAGAGACACCATGATAGCTTATAGAATTGTTGTCAACATCGCCCTACAAACAAATTTTCCCACGTGCTCTATACTTTATTGGTAATAATCAGAGACAAATAAAACCAATTTTTAAAGAGGAATTGTGTTCAACACCATATTTATTGAGTTTAGATATGATTTTTTTAAATTAGTTTATTCTCTTTTTGAATATTAAATTAATAAGTATAAACATAAACAGTATTTATTCTATATCAATTTTTAGGTGTTCAAATAACTTCACTCTTTTTTTTTTTTTTTAAATGGTAGAGGCGTAGAGCAAAATTTCATTTTTTTTAAATAGAAAAATATTAATAATTATATTTTTAATATAAAATTTATTGATTTATAAATATTAATAGTACATAGAATTGAAGACTACGTCAAACACTTTACACTTATTTATTCCAACTAATAAATACTAGTTGAACTACCTTAACTACTCAACAATAAATATTAAATTATTATAAAAAATATTAATGTTTTTAAGTGTTTTGTCGAATATTTTGGTAATTAGATTTACTAGTTTAAATGTGAAAGTAAATAATTCAAAATTCAAAATTTGATTTTTGTATATTAATGTAGTTGTAGACGCAATTATCATTTATTGCGTTTTAGAATCAGAAATGAAAATAAGAACGACGCTAATGGCAGATTATAGCTTTCAATACGGTGGAGTAGAGGGACCTCTTGGGTTATCACTCTAATATTCAAGTCAGTATATGATAAAAACGAGTGAAAATAAATTAAATTTGAAACTCATTACCTTATTTCGGCGTCTTCTTTATATATATATATATATATATATATATATATATATATATATATATATATATATATATATATATATATATATATATATATATATATGGGGACGACTCAAGCAGTGGCGGAGCCAGTACAATATATGTGTTGCAATACTGATAATGATCGTCGTGGTGCGAATTATAATTTATTATTTAATATAAAATTGATGATAACGGTAACGACATTGATATTTGTCAAAACCGTTTTGTTGCGAATGTTTTCGTTGATCAAAGACCATTTTTTAAAACCATATGTATATATATTATGAGTTTAATTGTTATGCACTGTAATGTAAAACTTTTTACACTATTAATGCTTCACAACCACTCAATAATACTATTTTTAAAACGTTAAAATAAAAATCAAACACTTTTAATAAATTAACGGTTGTGATTTCTTGACGTTGTAAAATTTCTTTATACTGTCAGTGTATTCTAATTAAATTCATATATTATTTTTTCAAAATTACATGGTTAATATATTTAACTTCTTTTTAAATTAAAAAAGTCTGATTTTATGAAAATGTTAATTTATTATATTAAGTGATTGTTGATATCTAACATGTGAGAGAGACTAGAGAGAACACGATAGACTAATGTTAAAAAATGAAAAAGAACATTTAATTTTAGGTAATAACGTGGAGAGAGAAAAAGAGTATTTATTATATATAATAATGTGTCTTATAAAACTAACATGAGAGAGAAAAGAGTAAATTGACGTGGAGTGAAATAGAAGTAGAGAATACTGGGTGCAAAGTGTATTATTCCAGGGGGTGCAAACTGTCCAAAACTAAAATTGTTAAACTAAACTTTCAAATTTGAGGGGGTGCAGTTGCATCCCCTGGACTGAACGTGGGTCCGCCACTGGACTCAAGTGAGAACACTTAATTATTATGAGAAATGAGAATAATGAATCATGACCATTAAATTTTGATTTTGTTGATTTTAATGGACTGGATTGATTTCTCTTTCTATGTTTTAATTAAATTAAATATTAAGGATTATAGAAAGAGAAACCAATCATGTCCATTAAAATCAACAAAATCAAAATTTAATGGTCGTGATTCATTGTTCTCATTTCTCATAATAACCAAGTGTTCTCACTTGAGTCGTCCCCATATATATATATATATATATATATATATATATATATATATATATATATATATAATTAACTAGCTATTTGTTAGCCGTCGTTTGCGGAGAGTCATTAGATGCATTTATAATTAAGATCTCTTGGGATTATACGAATAATAATCTTTGTGTACTGAAAAAATTCTGGAAGGAGTGTGACCCCTTCCTAGTGGTTGGTCGAGATTGATGTGGTTAGCCCAAGACAAATGAATAAGAAACATTCTAGTTTTTAAGGAATCGTGCATTTAGTGCACCATACTTCAAATGTCTTTTCATGGATATCATCATTGTGACTATTGGAAACCAAAACTATTGAGTGTTGTGTGTGAGTGATTAGACGTGTTAGATGAATTCTCTTTGCCTGCTAGAATATAATCCTGTTTTTAAAAGGGTAAATGTTATTTTCTTCAAAGTTTTTCTCTTCAAGTCTATCAGTCGCCCTTTTTTTTAGCATTTCGCTTTCTTACAACCTAAAGTTAGTGCAATATGAGCAATAAATCACAGAAAACTATTCATAAGCCCTAAAAGGATACTTCATCTGGATCGTGTTTATTCTTCCATTAATTTTTTTATAAATTAGGCGGTCTTGATGACGCTTTTACGGAAGTTTGTCTATCTTTCGAATGGGGAATCTGGAGTCTTTATGACAACAAAAGAATATGTGATAAATATGACGCTTACGTCATTCCTTTTATGAATGTGTTTTTCTACCATGGGACTCTGTCTCCCTTTCATTACTTTTGAGATAGAGGTTTTGAAACATCTGACCATGGCTCCTTCACGAGTTCACCCTTCAAGTGAGTTCACCCTTTAAGCTATGCATATATGAACGTCTATTAGTATTAGATTGAGTGCGTGAATGGAAAAACTTGTGTGTTTCTCTTATTTCATCTCTTCAAATGATATCGTGACCCAACATCCTAGACTATGAGTAGATGACTACTTTACTTTAAGTCAATTATTCACGGCTTTGGACCTATTTCCGGAGCTTATTCCTCGATGACTTGTTCTTTCTGGTAACCCCCGTCAACCTTGAAGCTCATGTTGCAATTAGCAACTTCGACGCTGGAGTGCAGGGCAGGCGTGTCGACTTGTTCTCCAAGTATTGAACTAATGATTACTTTCTACTGGAAAATTACCTTTATGTATACAATGAAAAAGATCTCCCCAGTGAGGCTCGGTATCAGAAGGACCAATTAATAAAGTTCATCAGTAATTTGGGATACACCAGAGGAGGTGTTCCTACAGAAGAGGTCACAATACGCGCTTAAAGCACCTTATTAATGTCCGATTGTTGTTAAAAGTTTGCAATTACTCATCTACAGGATAAAAACATTATTACTCATGTAAGCTCATTAACATGGTAAGAAACAATTACTAATAGGCATACTCTAGCCTTATTCTAATATTCATCAACACAACTCTGAACATGACGTACAAATTACTCAAAATTAACTCTAACAATTCATTAACGTTACTCTAAATTTCTCGACAACTCAAAGTTTAACTCTATTAGCTTAACGACCTTACTCAAGTAATAATATAACACCAAATTAACTCAAAAGAGTCAAATACATTCAACTTTAATATAAACTTGTTAAAAGACTCTAAACAAGTAAAAATATGACTATAAACTAATCAAAAGTCACAGAAATCAGAAAGTGCCCAAACTCGCCAAACCGGACCAATAATTGCCAAAACCACCTCCCGCTGCCAAACTCTCGACAAGCGCGCGCTGAGCCGCGCTTTTGGTTCCACCACGACCTCGCACCGCACGCGCTCCCACGCGTTGATGCAGCTTCGCGCAACTTGCACTGTTGTGACACCGCCGACCGCGACATTAGGCCGTTGCGTCGCGTGCCTTTAGCAACACCGATCGCGGCCTCTAACTACCGCTTTGTAAGTCCTACCGCCTATGCTGTTTTTGACTCGACTCCTTCTTATGCGCACCCACGACTTTGCACCAGATGCGCTTGTGCTGCAGTGGCTTTGGACGAGTGTGCCGCTGCTGAGTGCGACACCTTGCTGCCACGTTACGGCTCTAGCTGTCGCCGTGTCTAACATGGCCCACCGTGGCGACTTCTTCGTACGTCACCCCTCCCCACAAACCCTGATTTTTTACTTTTTCTTATTATTTCGATTTCTTGACTGTTTATGATTTCACTTAAAAACACATATCAATAGCCACCGATAATTCATACATAATTATCCAATTTTTACACTTTTGCCATAAGGTGTATATACAATCATCATTCAACATCAAGGCATCAACAAGGCATACCAGCTTACAAATTATATAATTTCATATGGTATTCATTATAATAAAAGGAAACCTCATCAATCAATCGCCTTAAAGGATTTTTCCCAAACCGTTTTTGGCCATAACAACAATCATAAATAAAGAAATGGGAGAAGATAGAAGGGTAAGGAACTCTCATTATCCTTTTGTTTAGCCACCCATATATGAATAATTCCCCCTTACCTCGAATTTTCCGATCTATAATTTTTTTTGTCTTTTGTGATTTTTCTTTGCTCTTCAAGGTTTCTATTAGATATGTCTCTTTCTGCCTCTTTTTCCAAGTTTGCACATACAGTACAAAGCTCTACCTCAATTTCTCTATTTATTTTAACCTAATATCTCAATACCTATCTCACCCCTAAAATCTCCCTACACCCATTTTCTTTCTTCTTTTTTTATTCTTTCAGAAATTCTATATTTTATTATTTAATCAATTAAATATTACTCTAATTTGATTAATTCAATAAATTTCTCCACACCCTTAGCTCTTACTAAATACACCCTTACTCCTAAATTCTAATACAAAATATATTTTCCCAACTCTAAAATATCTCTAATTTTCTAATATTAAATAAATTAAATAATTTACAATAATTATAATTAAATTTCTAATATCTACCCTCCCCCAAATAATAACAATTCAATTAAAAATAAATAACTAAAGTTGGGGTGTTATATTGTGTTGATGTCAAGGAAGAAGAATACCAGTGCAGATGCAGAAGTACATGATTACACTGATTCAAATTTCAATGGAGATTAAGACGAGAAGAAGAGTATTGCATGCAACATATTCATGATTGAAGGTGCTCCAATCTCTTGGAGCTCAAGAAATCAAAGCATTGTGGTACTGTAATCTTGTAAAGTTGAGTACGTAGTTGCATCGTATGCAACATGTCAAGCAGTATGGATATAAATGCTACTAAAAGAGCTCAAGATCATGGAACCTAAGAAAATAAAGTTGTTTGTCAATAACAAGTCAAACATCGACCTGGAAAATCACCTTATGTGTCATGGTCGATGTAAACACATAGAGAGAATATATTATTTCATTAGAGATCAAATAAATAAAGGAAAGGTTGAATTGGAGCATTGCAAGAAAAAATGACAACTAGCTGACATACTCACCAAGCCCTTGAAGAAAGTCAGGTTTGATGAGTTGAAGAGAAGCATCGGGATGAGAAGCCTTGAAGAAATGAATTAGGGTGTGTGTAAGAAGCTAGTAATTCATTATTTCTGTAGGGATGTCTGTGTTTGACAAGGGTATGTTTGACCCAGTCGAAGTAGTTGCAGTCAACATATGCGTGGAAGTGTGTAAGCAAGTATTCAACATAGTCGAATTATGCATTTATTGAATTATATGATTTGGTTCCATATATATAAAGTTAACGATGTAAATTAGGAGAATAACTTCATAATAATATTTTCCATTTCACAATATAGTTCTCTTCCTTTCTTTTATTCTTCTCTTTCTTCAATTTCTTGAAAACCCTAATTGTTCCAACAATCTTGAGAACTTTAGAGTTGAAAATAGAAATAAGGGTTTATGGTTTTGGGAAATATTTGGAGTTATATAAGGTGATTGAGATATTTTATTTTAACTCATTTGTAATCTCTTATAGCAACTTTTTTAAGTATAGAAAATTGAAGAACTTTTTTAAGCATAGCGAATTAAAGAACCTTTTGTGTTTCTTGCATTCTAATATATTCTTATTCCAAGTTAATTCAGTGTCTTATTGCTTTAAAAGTTATTATTACTTAAGGATATTTATTTTGGTTGTCATTGTTCTTTGTTTCGTGCATCAAATTTTTTGATTTGATTAAACTCTAAATACTTCTTTGGAAGTAGTTTTAATTATTCTATCAATTTCACTACAAGAGGCTCCCACCGTGGGGCAAAAGGTTTTTATTTTCAGGTGAGCACCCTGGCTAAATGGGATATCGAGAAACTTTTCGAAGACAATGGATTTGAGTTTGGAAAGTAAAAATGCAAACAATTTTAACACATTAAAAGTGTATTAAAGCTTTGAAAGGTAAGGAAAACTTAAATCATTATATATGACCAAGTCTTTGCCTCATAGGTTGTGATTGAAGGGATGTGTTGATGTGCATAAGGTATATCCTTATGCACGGTGCATAAATACTCAAATATTGTTTATATTACTCAAAGTATTACATTTATTACTCAAAATAATATACAGATTATTCAAAATAGTATAAATATTACTCAGAACAATGAATATATTACTCAAAATAGTTAAAATTTGATATTACTCATAATGGTGTAAATATTACTCAGAATAGTGTACTCATTACTCACAATTAATAATTAGTCATAATTAATAAATGTGTACAAATAACGCATATATTATTCATGGATTATGATATTATTATTCGTTTCTACCTAAAATGTTACTCGGAACAATTTAAATATTACTCGTACGAGACTTATGCACCATGCATAAGGATATACCTTATGCACATCAACCTGACCCGTGATTGAAACAAGAAATCTATTCATTTAGAATGATGGAGAACAAATCCATAGTGGAGAAAATGATAAAATTTCACAAGATTATTGATTATCTTGAGAATATTGAGGTGAAGATTGATGATGGGGACAAGACACTACTTTTGTTTAGCTCATTATCCAGATCCTTTGAGCATGTTAAGAATTACATTCTTTATGATAAGGAATGTACTATTACTTTGGATGAAGTCCATACGACTGTTAGATCCAAAGAACTTGCAAAGCTGGAAGATTTGAAGATTGATGATAATGATGAAGGCTTTAATATCTAAAGTGGAGGAAGTGAGCATAGAAGAATGTCCAAATAAAACAGGTTTGACAAGTCAAAGGTAAAATTCTATAATTGTCAGAAAAATGGTCACTTCAAGAGGGATTGTCCCGAGAGGAATGACAATGATGATTCTGTTCAGGTTGTATTTGCCTCGGATGGGGTTAGTTGTGAGTGTTGGTGCATTAATGGTGTCGAGTTTGAATACTGAAGAGAGTTGGGTCATGGAATCATATTTCTCTTGTCACATGTTTCCAAGAAAAGAATATTTTGAGGCTTTGAAGCTGGAGCAAGGTGTTGTAATTTATCTTGGTGAGAATAAGTCTTGCAAGGTTCATGGTATTGGTATGGTCAGACTTAAAACGTTTGATGATCTTTAGTTTCTTCTTTACAACATGAGGTATGATCCAGAACTTAGGAAAACTTTGTTATCCATAAGCATGTTTGTTGATCTAGGCTATTGCACTAGAGTTGAATATGGGGGTTGAAGATTTATCTTGATGATGTGATCATAGTTAAAGGGTCTAAAATATGATGTCTATATATTTTAAAAGGTTTAAATGTTGTTGTTAATTCATCATCAACTAGCAAAGACTTTCATGATAAGAACAAGTTATGGAATTTGAGGTCAAGGTATGATGATTGATTTCCTGGAGTTTGTCTCAGAACACTTTAATGATTTTTACAACTGACAATGAATAAAAATGCATGAGACCATTGAGTTGGCATTTAGTTTCTTGGGTAAGATTGGTGATAAAGCAACTTACTTAGTTAGTAGCGAGTCCCTTCAGGAAAAGAAGAGTAAGAACCAAGAGATGAATCTCTTAGAAATTATGAAAGAGAAAACTAAGTTTGAGGTAGAATTTCCTACTATAGATACTAGTAGTAGTGAGAGAATGGTTACACAAACCTCTAATTATCATTTGAATCATTATGAGGTAAGGATGGAGATTGTGGCATCTCAAAGGGACGATTATGCTAGCCTTGGGTGTTACACTTTGAATGTAGATGAAGGATTGCAAAATTCAATAACAAGGAGCTTGTTGAAGTAGTAAAGCGACAAGCAACAAAAAATAAGTGGTATTTGTAATATGGTGGGAGAACTGACTTTTTTGAAATGTCGCGGATAGCAAGAGTCGCCACCGACTTTTATTTTATCCAATTGGAAAGGCTAAAAGAACAGGAAAGACCTTCTTTAAAATGAGATTGAGTTCGGGGGGTAAGTTATACAAAGGGAAGGTGTAAGCACCCTTTGTATCCATGGTTATCCATGAGCTCTTAATTGCTTAGCTCACTTTGTTTTCAAAATGTTTGAAGTGTAGTGTGTGAATAGTAAAAACTTTGTTAAGGACTTTAGCTTGTAAATAAGCGTAGCCTTTTTGAATTGATTTGAAAAAAGGATGTGAAAAGTATTTTGAGAGTTTGAATGTGGAGCAAGCATTTAAGAGTACCTACCCTAAGATTGTCTTTCTTGTTCTTTAAGTTTTCGTTTGAAAGGGCTATCCATACCATAAAGAGGGCAGGTAGTCCTTTCATTGGATTTGAAAAGGGTCATCGAGGATTATCGTTTGCCATAAGACTGTCCCTACCATAAAGAGGGTAGGTAATCTTTAGGGAAGGATATAATAGTCATTAAGGCAACATGAGGATACCTTAGCATCCGAAAGGGACAATCATCATCTTATCATAGGCAACCTCGCGGGACAAGATCATATACATTTTTAGTCAACATCGAAGGGAATTATGATCTTTGATGATGATAATAAACTGAGGGCAACATTGCTAAGGTATCCTCGCATTCGAGGGACTTGACTATTTTTTAAATCGAAAGGCAATAGGCAACATAAGAAAGATTACCATTAAAGGTGTGTGTGTGCCACAATCAAGTGATTCAGTTCGGATATTTTATCTTGTATAAGTTAGTGATTCTACATTCAATTCATGGTTTTCACTCCCGAAATTACAAACCACGCAGTTAAAAAAAAATAAAGGCAGAAATAAAAGTTCCTACGCTATTACAAGGCTTTGGGGGCAATTACACAATAGAGGAAGAATGGAGCGCGAAAATAAAAAATCTAACTATTACAAAAAAACCTTACAAGCCTATACACATTTTCTAGAATTTAAATGGCAAAAAAAATAAAAATTAAATAAATAGCATAAAATAAATAAAGAAATAAAAAGCAGAAATTAAATAAAGCATTCGACAATCATTGGAGTTTTTGAGATGAGAAAAGAAATTCGCGCGTTTAAAAAAATGAGGGTTAGAGGTATCTGTGGTGATAAATTCTAAATCTCGAAGGTTAACCTAAAATTAAATTAATTAGCCTAAAAATAATTATTAGCCTAAAAATAAATTAATTACCCTAAAATAATTATTAGCCTAAAAATAAATTAATTAGCCTAAAAATAAATTAATTAGCCTAAAAATAATTATTAGCCTAAGATAATTATTAGCCTAAAAATAAAGAATGTGATAAACTCCTAACCCTAATTCAAGAAAATGGACAACATCTACCTATTTTATATATATATATATATATATATATATATATATATATATATATATATATATATATATATATATATATATATATATATTTTTTTTTTTAGGGTTAGTGGTTAAAAAAAGAGATTTTACCAAGATAAGCAAACAAATAAGTGTAAGAAAGAATTGACACCTTTGCTCCCCTTTCGCCAAAGGAGGTACCTGCAAAAATAAGATAATAATAAGAATAAGAATATTAGTAATAGTAATAATAATAACACAAGAAAAGAATTGGGGTTTAGCAAATTAAATTATGGACAAAATTACGAATAATTTTGATTTGGCCAAATACCATAAAGTTTTTGGCCAAATATGAATAATCTTGATTTGGCCAAATACCAAAAGATTTTTTTGCCCAAAAGCAATTGGGTACCATTCACTTGGTCAATCCATAGACAACCTGTTCATAAACCAACGCAATGTTACGGTTAAGAAAACAAATGGAAAAATAGAAAAGTGATTAAAATAAAATCAAAAAAATCAATTTGTTTTAATTCTAATAAAAAATTAAATCAAACTAATTTAATAAGATAATCTTGTTCCTTAAGTTATAAAAAGTGCTAAAAATAGGACAAATAAGATTAAATTTTTTTTTTTAATATTTTATTATTTTTGGTGATTTTTTTTGACTAAAAATGCATAAAAAGTTAAAATTATTTATTTTAAAAAATGCCTATTAAATTAATACGAAAATTAAAAATAAAATGATAAAAAATGAATTTTTTGTGATTTTTTAATATAAATGAAAATAAAATTAAAACTATAGTTAGAAACAAATAAAAGAAAAAGTGTTACAAGTGGGATTTGAACCCGAGACTAAGTGCTTGCAAGTTTTACCTCCTTACCAATTGCGATATATTATTTGTTTGAAATAAAAGTCAATTGAAAGTGTATGAAGCATGGGAAAACATTTTGCTATTTATTAAAATATAAATAATTTAAGAGAATTATTATATTTTAAAATAGACTTTAAATCGAATATTTATAAAATTCAAGACGTCAATGTGAATGACGTCAAAATTTTTATAAAAAAACCAATTTTGAAATAATTTGAATATGGTGGGCCAATTTTGGGGTATGACAACATTTGTTTACCAGGTGATATAGGTTATATCATATCGTCTCCACAGGGATTAGTTCGAGGGAAAGAACGCCATTCAAAAGTTAATGCAGTTCTGAGCTTGGGTTTAAATGGTAAAGCATAAAAATGGAAATGTAAATATCAACAGGAAAATAATTCATTCTTTAGAGAGAAGAAACTTACCAAGCCTGCATATAATCTACTTCTCACAAACTTTAACTTATCGACCAGTTATACTCAACCTACAATACTCGTCAATATCATCAAGCATCGCTCACACCCTAAGTCATTTCTAAACCGAAGTAGAGAGAACTATTATATCATCTCGGCGACGATCTCTCAACCAACCAAAACAACACAGAAGATAACTGTATTGCTCGCGTCGACGATCTCTCAACCAACATAAACAATAGAGAGGCATTAAACTTCGATACCCACGATGAATATTAGCTCCAAAACTATCTCTAGAGTCTAAAACTAATAGATATCCATCTTAATCAATATTTGTGAGATATATGTCTATAACAACCCAAATCAAAACATAAAGCAAAAAGATTAAGGAAGACATCAATAATGATTTGTAAAGCAAACTTTATACAACACCATGATCAATAAATATACTCGAGTTCAAAGTAAAACATATACAAAACCCAACCAAAGAGAAAATACACAAAGAGGAAGAGAAATGAACCAAAAATCTTCCGATTTGTTTGCACCGATCGATGATCAATCCACTCCGGCTCATCCGTATGCAAACTCCGAAGTTGTTTTCTAAGCTCTAACATCCAAATAATGAAGGTTGTTGGAGTTGAGAGAAAAAATTCCAAAGCCATAACCTAAAAATATGATTTTTTCCCCTTTTAAAGTATTTCTGTCCTGCAAGATTCGTCGGGCGAACTACACCAGTAGCAACAATAGAAAATTCTGCACTGTTTCGGCCATAACTTGGGAACCGTAACTCCGATTTGCGCCCGGCTCGAAGCGTTGGAAAAATTATTCAATTTCCTATCTAACAATGACTAAATATCAACAAAATTGATAACTTTTATCTTATTTGTTTTTAGCCTTTTTCGTTGACGAATTGCTCAAAATCGCGCGTTTGAAGCGGTGTCTTCGACACTTTATTGCTCATGCTCCAAATACGTATCAATACCTACAAAATGAATAGAAAGCTATCGAACAATATATAAATGAATCAAAAACTCAATTAAACACAAAGTATACATACTTATGTAATATACACTAAAACGCGTATAAATTGAGGAAAAAGAGAAGATAAGTGTCGTAAAACTATATACAAAAATAACTATAATTTAACACTTATCAGAGCTTTAGGAGGCATTCAAAAGTATGTGGAGCAATGATTGTTGAAAAACCATGCTTGTAGGCTTGTTATATTACAGTGAATTGGAGAGTTATTCTTTCTCCCAGACATGATCATTTGATCAAACTGAGTATACAAATCTTTTGTCTTTCTTACCATCTTTTTTCTTCTTCTACCAAGTTATTTTACAGTCTTATTGCATTGAGTTATTATTGGTGAAAGACTAATTATTTTTGTTGCCATTGCTCTTTGTCCCACACATCAATTTTTTTGATGTGATTGAACTTTGAATACTTTTTTAAAAGTGGTTTTAATTATACTATAAATTTCACACCTATAAAAGAAAGAAGTAAGTATGTGGAGAGATTTAAAGAATTAGTTTAAGTGTGGATCACAAATTTTAATAGAAATGTGGGGAATGGAAAAAGTACATCTTTTTGGAGAAAAAAACGGTGGATATAGGATGATCCCTTTTTGTATTTGATATAATAGGCTTTTTATTTATTTTTATTAGTTGAGATGTTTAAGGTGTTTATCTCTTCTTATGTCATGTGATTCAGACAATTCCTTCCAAGGGTTCCATCTTTCATGGGAGGTTATTTTTTAATAGGTTGTTGGCTAACCACTTATATTTTGTTTATGGATTAAGAATTTGGGGTGTGTTTTTTACTTTTGTTTTTGGATAATGTTTGTTTGACTTTACCCATTTGTATTTAAATGTTTATTATTTAATTCTTCAAAAGAAAGTTTATTTTGTTTTTGTCTTTCCTTTTACATATTATGTGAAATGAACAACAAAACTTTGTTAAAAGTAAAAAAAGTTAGGCCTAGCGCGTGTCTAACTACATGAACTATCTTGCCTGCGACTCTATCAGCATAAGCCATCGTGCTAGCTTTCACAAAACACTCTCTTTACGCTCAATTCCATCAACACGTTTATACCTTAGACCTTCATTCTTATTCAAAATTCAAACCTATCCATTGTAGTTTATTTATAAGCAACTTCAATACAGAGAAATAATTAATTAACATGAATGTAAGTGCTGAACATGGATCATCATCATATCAGTACTGATCATGATCAAGTCAAAGGTAAAACCTCATTGTCTTCAAGTGGTAATGATGATGATAACAACAAGAAGTTGTATAGAGGTGTGAGAAAGAGGAAGTGGGGAAAATGGGTGTCTGAAATCCGGCTACCGAATAGCCGTGAAAGAATATGGTTAGGATCATACGATTCTCCTCAGAAAGCAGCAAGAGCGTTTGATGCGGCACTTTACTGTCTTCGTGGTCGTCATGCAAGTTTCAATTTCTCTGATTCACCTTTTCATTTGGAAAACACTGCAGTTTCTAATGATCCGCAACAGATTCGAGAGATTGCTGCTAACTTTGGAAATAAAAATCCATCAATTGTTATTGATAATAATAATAATAATACTAATAATGATAATAATAACACAGGTCCGTCCAAAACTGTGACCGAAATTATTGGCTCTTCATCTTCTACAACTATGCATGATAGTCGGAACTCGATTGATTGGACATTTTTGAACATGTTAGAAGAACATGGTTCAAGTAATGATGCTACTTTAGTTGGTTCTGAAAATTATGATGATTTTTTCTATTCTAACTTAGAAAAGATGCATTCGGATGAGTTATTGTATTACACTTCCCCACCGCTTTTTGAGGATAATAATAATCAGAACCAATTAGTTGAAGATGATGGTAATGACCCTTTTTGTCATCAATCATTCCTTTGGAGCTGGAACTTCTGAATCATGATTCTCCGGTTTAGCTACTTTTGCTAAATTATACTAACTAATTAATTTACTGTCTTTCTTGGATTTTTTGCTACTATATATAGTTGTTTGTTTCTGAATTAATAGCAATAAACTAGCATTCGATGGTTGGTGCGGTTGGTCAATCTAAGACCACTCCCATGTTGGTCAATCAAAAATAGTTATATACTTATATTTAATGTTAAGTATTATACTTGTAACTGGTTTATGAGTTTGTTTAATCAATATTAGATGGTGGATGTTTTGCAAACGCAATGTAAGCAGCAATATTTGAGTTGTGGGATGAGGTAAAGTGATGATGAGAAGCAGTTATAAAGAACAAAAATAGATTGACGTTGAGATAGGAATAATAATAGAGAAAAAGGATACACACAAATAAAGAATGGGATATTAATTTAGTGAAACAACGTAGAGAAAAGGACAGAGTGGGAAGCACGAGTGGTCCAACAAAAGCACTTTCAAAATTCGCAAAATAAGATAGACGTATGATATATCATCGATATCTTGTCAACATCGTCCTACAATCTATTTTCCCCCACGTGCTCTATATTTTATTTTTAATCATCACATCGAGAAAATTAAAACACTTGAATAATTTTTTTTTTAAAGTCAAAAGTGCCAAGTCCTTTCGGTGCTTTTAGATTATTCGAGCTATCGACCACTTGAATGTTTCTGAAGTAACTTGCTTTGCTGAATCCTTCTTCTGGAAAATGTCCCGTTTCAGTTGATGTGTGTTGACAGTCGGATTCGGAGTTAACAACTTCTCCTCCCCATTCAATCATCGTCACCATTGAACTTGTCTTCTTCAACATATGCTATTGCATGCTGATGACCATTTTGATTTTCCATACCAGGATCCGTTGACTTCGGGTTAGGAGCAGCTGACCTATGCTTCTTCCGTCCATATCTTTTAATCGAACTTTTTTCTTAAAACATCCTCCTCCTTTGTTCTCCTAATAGTTATCGTGCCTTCCGGACATTTCCCACCAGCATGCCATAGTTGATTAATGGGAGTGCTTCATTTTCTTTGTTTTCATCCAACTTGTTCTCCTCAAAAAGCCCTTCAGATGGAAATCAGGTCTCTGAAGTTTGTGATCTTTGAGGAAAGAATGATCAAAAAAGCGGGTTGCTTTGAAGTAGACACACAATCAATAGTGTTCTCATCTGGACTCTGAATGATTTTGATAGAAGTTTTGTTTGTTGTAATATAATTCAAATTGTAACCCAAGTCTAAGTTAATTCGAGTTAAATTTGTTATCTTAGTTACTATATATATATATATATATATATATATATATATATATATATATATATATATATATATATATATATATATATATATATATATATATATATATATGTAATACTATAACAATATATTTTAAGTTCTCCAAAATTCTGCGAAGTTCTCCTTCAATACAAATTTTGAATTCCATCAAATTAGGGGGGTTTTTGGTTTTATGAGTAAAATCAAACCCTATAAAATCCTCTACACCAAAATCATTTAATTCTTTCGACTCAATCCTTTTATTTTTTCAAAGTCCTTCTCTTTTTTTCCTTACAAACTTTCAAACATAGCCTAAAAATTTAGACCTTGCATTGAATAATCTCTATAATTCTAACAAATGGGAGGTTTTTCATACACAATAAATCATGGTTAGAGAACTTTGAAAAAAAGAAATGGGTTAATAGTAATCAAGGAACTTGAAGCAGGGGAATGAGTTAATAGTAATAAAGGAGTTTCAAGCGGAGAATAAGGTTAACAGTAATAGAGGAACTTGAGGCTAAAAAGATGAAGATTTTCTAAATTTTAATATTTTTTGGGTTTTATGCTAAAAAAATATTATTTGCTCATGATTTTGATAGATTTTGTTTTGATGGGTTTGTATTTTTCTAAATTAATAAAAGGTGCTTATATTTTATGGGTTTTTATGATAAAGAAAAAATGACATTCAAAATTCAAAAAACAAATTTAGTGGTCAATTTTTCCGTAAACATAATCCATCATAAACATTGGTTTAAACTACACTTGACATACATCATGAAACAAATAACAAATGACATTCAAAATTCAAAAAACAAATTTAGTGGTCAATTTTTCCGTAAACTTAATCCATCATAAAAATTGGTTTAAACTACACTTGACATACGTCATGAAACAAATAATAACACATTGGTACTATATATTTCATGTTAGCATCTCACCACTAAATGTAGGAATAGGCCATGCCGGCGTACAGGGGCTTATGGCCTAGTCTATATAAGGTCAGGTTAGGCCAGAGTTATTTAAAAAAAAGTCAGGTTTAAATTTTTTTAAAAGTCTATTTAATAAAATAGGTCAGACTTAGGTTATTAAAAAACGCTATGAAGCCTTATAGGTCGGTCTATATTTTCATGTATATTAAAAATAGGCTAAATAAATCAACATATATTTGCATGTATATTAGAAAAAAGACTTAATAGGCAAGCCTATATATGCATATATATTAGAACAACAGCTAAATAGGTCGGACTATATATGCACATGTAGGGCGACTTATAAGGTTTCTTAAATAATATGAATTAATTGAAAACCATAATGAAAAATAGGATTTTAAATAGGCTTTCAGACCAGGCCAGACTTTTAAAAAGGCCATCTCAGATAAAAAAAGAGAGCCTATTATAGGGCACAAACCAGACTTAGGCCTTTCAAGTATATCATAGGCCAGACGCATGCCTTATAAATCCTAGGCTAGCCTAACCTATTTCCACTCCTACTCACTAGGGGTGGCAAAACGGGCCGCCCGCCGCCCGCCCGCCCCTCCTTAAGCCCGCCAAAAAACGAGCGGGGCGGACATGCCCGCCAAGTGAAATGGACATAAAAATCATGCTCGCCCCGCCAAGATGGCGGGTTGGCGGACGGCGGGCTTGCCCGCCTATTTTTACTTATATTTTTTCATTTTTTTAATAGATTAATAATCTTTTTACCTTTTAATTAAATTTTTCACTTATTTTTTAAAACAATTTTTTATAAAAACAACTTTTTAACAAATTTTACTTAAAAAAATATTACCTATATTTACAAATAAATTTATAAAATAAACCATCAATAATTGAAATTACTAAAATTAACTAAAAAATAAAGAATTTTGGAGGAGGGGCGGACTTTAGCGGGCGGCGGACATTCATACTTATGAAACCAAAATGAAACCATAATGTGTGATGAATATTGTATCAATCTATGGATAAGAGAATTCATACTAAAAATTAAAATTTTCATAAATTTAAAATCTCAATATTTGTATAATTTTCATAATATACGGTGAATATTTATACAAACAATTCCATAGATTTATTTTAAATTTTATATTTTTGAAATTTATATCAAAAATTTTATTTTATGAATATTTTTAATTTTTAATTTCTATAGATTAGATCTACTAATTGACATATAATTCAGGGATCTAGGGGTCTGTTTGGTAAAAATAGCGGTTGACTGATAAGCTAGTTAATAGTTTATAACTTATAACTGATGGCTGATGACTGATAGTTTATAACTTATGGCTAGTGGTTGAGACTAATAACTGATAAACTAATTGAAGTGTTTGGTAAAATTAGCAGTTCAAATAACTTATAAGTGTAAAATGACATAAGAGATATTTAATACATAATTATTTAATTTGAAATTAAAATAAATTATAAAGGATAAAAATGAGTTTATGCTAAAATAATAAGGATAAAAAAGGAAGAAAAAATGATAAGCTATAAGATAAAATGCTATTTGAAATAGCGTCTGGAAAATAAGTTATAAACTAGTAAAATAAACTATAAATTAGTGATGAAAAGACCGTTACCAAACAAATCTAAATTATCATATGAAATTATAAGCTATAAGCTCAAAATTATGTCTTACCAAATAGAGCCCTAGTGACCTGGCCAAATTGATGACAATTTGAATTTTAAAATATTGATTCTAGAGTATATGAATTGTATATATATGTTGAATATATCTCAATCAGTACTCACACTGCAAAAACTATAATATTCACAGAAGCAATTGTAATAACCAAAATTGCAATGTTTGCAATCGCATTCATACGGGACCGCAAAAGCACTTTAAAATCATACTTATTATTAAAAAAGGGTAAGGTCGCACTTGCAAATGAGACAAGTAAATATACTTGAAGTAGCTAGCTAGCTAGCTGTAGTAAATATACTGATTGAAAATGACCAACAATAACAATAGTACAAAGCAAAATAGAAATACCTCGGTGCATATATAATCATTGTAATAGAAACCGGGTCAATATATTTGTGTGTGTGTTTTGTCTTTTCGTTTGTGGTCTGAGAATGACCAACCAGCCAGTACTTGTTATTGCCAGTACTTGTTATTTTATTGAGAAGAAACAGCCATATAGAATATGGTTGCAAAAATAAGTAAAATTCAAGAGTGGCTGGAAATAAAGTAAAAATATTTAGCAAAAGTAGAGAGAATCAATGGAGAATGATCAAAAGTCCCAGTTCCAAAGGAATGGTTGATGAGAAAAAGGATCATCATAAACATCAACGTCACCTTCACCTTTAACTATTTCCTTTTGAATATTGTCCTCAAATAGTGGTAGCTGTTGTGGTAAACTGAATAACTCACCCGAATTCATCATTTCTAGATCAGAATAGAAACCACCATAATTTTCAGACCCATCAAAATTAGTATCATTACTTGAACCGTCCAAGACATCCAAAAATGTCCAATCAATCGAGTTCCCACCATTACCATGCATAGTAGTAGTAGAAGACGAAGAGCCAATAATTTCAGTCACAGTTTTGGATTGATCAGTATTATTATTATTATTATTATTATTATTATTATTATTATTATTATTATTATTAGTATTACTATTATTATTACCATCAATAACAGTTTTGTTGGCAAAGTTAGCAGCAATATCTCGAATCTGTTGCGGATCATTAGAAACTGCAGTGTTTTCCAAATGAAAAGGTGAATCAGGGAAGTTAAAACTTGCATGACGACCACGAAGACAGTAAAGTGCGGCATCGAACGCTCTTGCAGCTTTATGAGGTGAATCATATGATCCTAACCAGATTCTTTCACGGCTATTCGGTAGCCGGATTTCAGACACCCATTTTCCCCACTTCCTCTTTCTCACACCTCTATACATCTTCTGGTTGCTACCATCATTATTATTAACACTTGAATTGGTTGAAGACGATGGGGTCTTACCTTTCACATGATCAGTAGTGATATCCATTTGTAGTATAGTAGTAATTAATAATATAGTTAACTTGAATTAGCATTGGAGATTAATGATTTTCGTTGTGGTTATAAATAAACAGCAATCGATATAGGTTTGAAGAAATTTTGAATTTGAATGAAGGTCTAAAGTATTATTAACGTGTTGATCAAATTGAGCGTAAAAGGAGTGTTTTGAAATAGGTAGCACGATGGGTTATGTTATGCTGATAGAGTCGCAGGCAGAGTAGTAGATTTAACTAAATTTTTCACGTATCATAGCATCATCACCATATATTTTAGTCCCTCACAAAAATCGGGACTAATATTTTTTCAAATCTGTATTTTTTCAAATCCCGGAGAAAAAAAGGGACTGATAGAAGTTAGATTAGTCTCGGAGAAAAAAAAAGTCCTACTAATATTTTTTTTAAATCCATATTTTTTCTTACTTTTGAACCATGACTGTACTGATATTGAAAACTCATTTTAGTCTCTCACAAAAAAGGAGAGTCCAAATTAGACCTTGAGAAAAAAAGTCTCTATTTTATATCTTACAAAATTTAACTGAGTTCTGTTAGTCATTCTTTTAATATTTTTTTTTTCAAATGATGTTTTCTTATGAAAGTGACCATGTGCAAATGAACTTAACCTCTGACACGTACTCAATTTCTGAAAGCAGGTCTATCTTGTCAAGTCCACTCACGGTTTAAAAATAGAAAAAAATCGTTTGAAAAAAATATTAAAAGTGAGACTAACATGGCTCAGTTAAATTTTGTAAGAGATTAAATAGAGACTTTTTTTCTTAGGGACTAATTTGGACTTTTTTTTTTTGTGAGGGACTTAAATGGGTTTTATTGGCAGTCCAGTCACGGTTCAAAAGTAAGAAAAAAACCGATTTTAAAAAAATATTCATAGAGAGACTAATATGGCTCGGTTAAATTTTGTAAGAGATTTAATAGTGATTTTTTTTCCTCAAAGACTAATATGACCTCTGCAGTTTTTGTGAGGGACTAAAATGAACCTTCACTCTTACTAATTTTTTTTCTAAAATCTTTAAAGATAAATTTAGTATTTCCTATTGACTTAACTTACTAAGAAGAACCAAATATTTGCATGGATTGAAGAATTGGAAAAGAGTTTCCAACTGAGGAAAGAAAAATTAACTACCTCTCTAGTGCTTATTTTTCTACAACCAGGAAAATCATATGAAGTTTATTGTGATGCATCTATCAAGGTTTGAGTTATGTTCTTATGCGGCATAAGCACGTCGTAACCTATGATTCAAGGCAACTAAAGGTACATGAGAAGAACTACGCGCACATGATTTGAAGTTTATTGCTATTGTCTTTGCATTAAAGATATGAAGGAATAATCTACATGGTTTTACTTTTGAGGTGTTTAATGATTATATGAGTCTAAAGTACTTGTTTGATCAGAATGAGTTAAATATATGACAAAGAAGGTGGGTGGAATTTGTTAAAGTGTCACCCATGGAAGGCAAATGTAGTGGCAGGTGCGTTGAGTAGGAAACAAGCTCATCTCTCGGCCGTGGTAATAAAAGGACTATAATTATTAGATAAATTTCGTGACTTAAACTTGAAGGACAATTCCTCAACTGGAAGTTTACATTTCAGTACAATTACATTTCAAAATAAGTTGATGCGCAAGATCAATGCCCTCCAACAGACTGATGAAGTAGTGCAAGAGAATAAGAAACTGGTTGAAGCAGGGGAGGCGCCTAAATTTAATTTAGACTCAGATGATATGTTATGATACCATGGAAGAATTTGTGTTCTCAATAATGTAGAGTTGCAAAGGTCCATCCTAGAAAAAGCTCATAAAAGCAAGCTAAGTACCCCGATATGACAAAGATATATCAAGATTTGAAGCAGTGATTTTGGTGGCCAAGTATGAAGAAGCAGGTGGCTAATTATGTGGCTTCATGTTTGACTTGTCAGAAAGCTAAGGTATAACACAAGAAGCCCGCAGGATTAACGCAGTCTCTCGATGTCTCATAGTGGAAGTGGGATAGCATTTCCATGGACTTTGTTGTGGCATTACCGAAAACTTGACCCCAAATTTAACCCTATATGGGTGATTATGGACAAGTAGACAAAGTCAACTCACTTTAACCAGTGAGAACCAATTATATTGTAGCCAAGCTAGCAGAGGTTTATGTTGGAGAGATTGTAAGACTACATGAACATCATCTAACATTGTTTCTGATAGAGATACGAAGTTTACTTCTCACTCCTAGGGAGCGTTGCATGAATCTTTGGGTACAAAGTTGAGATTCAGTTCTGCTTATCATCCTCAAACAGATAGAAGACCGAGAGGATCATTCAGACATTGGAAGACATGTTGAGACAAATCGCTACTACTTGTGAAATTCACCTACAACAATAGCTATCATACAAGTATTGGAATGACGCTATATAAGGTTATGTATGGACTCAAATTTCCGACGCATTTATGTTGGTACAAGGACGACAAAAGCTCGATTATAGGACCCGAACTGGTATAACAGACGATTGATAAGTATTATGATTTATACATATAGATTTACTAATAAGTAGTATTATTTGAAATTATAGCTATATAAAATTAAGACACCAAAATACAAGACATGTTTCTAATGTTGTAGATGTTATTTGATGTAATGATATGTAAATTTTATGTTGTTTTGTACCACATTGGTTTTGATGTAATATACAATTTTTGGTTTTTAATGCAATTTTTGGTTTTGTTGTAATATAATTTTTAAACCATTTTAGTTGTCAACTATAAATGTGGTTTACAAATTGTTTGTATTGTTGTTTCTGCTCTATTTACGATTCAAAAAATACAGGTTAAAAATTTGGCAATTATGTAAAATCAAACCCTTATATTTAAAAAAACAAATCATTTAACTACTGTTGGGTGTTTTAACTGTGGTTATATATAAGCATATTATTCAAATTAAACAAACCCCTAAAATAGCGTTGTTGGGTATCGAACCTAAGACCTTAAATTATTTCATTATGGTAATTTATTACAACCGTGGTGATATGTACCGCACTTGCGAGCTTATTACCGCTGATAGTATGTCGTGGTTGTAAGTAGCTCACTTACAACCATACACTACTTTACCACGAACCCTCAATCATGATTATATCTCTTTTCTAGTCGTAGTAGTGTTTAAACTACATGTGACATACACCATGAAATAAATAATGACGCATTGGTATTAAATATTCTACGTTAATGCCACCCAACCTTATTCATTGATTTTGATTAACGGAATTATATATATATATATATATATATATATATATATATATATATATATATATATATATATATATATATATGACTAACATGATTAAATTTGTATAGTTACGAGATCATCACTTTTAAAGTTTTCAGATCAAACTGAAATTGTAACATGCAATGAATACTGTATTAGGATGTGAATATGAGAACTCACACCAAAAATTAAAATTTTCACAAATTTAAAATCTCAATATTTGCATAATTTTCATAATATTTGATGAATATTTGCATAAATAATTTCATAATATTTGATGAATATTAGCATAAATAATTTCATAATATTTGATGAATATTTGCATAAATAATTTACTTAGAATTTTATAACTATAAAATTTATGTAAAAAAATTTATTTTAAAAATATTTTTCATTTTTAATTTCCATAAATCAGATTATCAGTTATATGATCTGACTAGTGTTCCCCTAATCTAGGAATAACCCAATGACATAGTGACTTGACAAAATTGATGACATTCCGAGTGTGTTAAAATATTGATTTTAATGTATATGAACTGTATATGTTTGAATATATCTCAGTCAGTATTCAAACTGCTGCTACGAGTACATTGTTCACAGGAGCAATTGTAACAACCAAAATTCAAATGTTTGCAATCGCATTCATACGGGACCGCAAAAGCACTTTAAAATCATACTTATTATTAAAAAAGGTAAGGTCGCACTCGCAAATGACACAAGTAAATATACTTGAAGTAGCTAGCTAGCTGTAGTAAACATATTGAATGAAAATGATCAACAATAGTACAAAGCATATATATATATATATATATATATATATATATATATATATATATATATATATATATATATATATATATATATTTGTGTGTGAGTTTTTTTGTCTTTTCTTTTGTGGTCTGAAAATGACCAACCAGCCACTTATTGTTATTATTAAGAAGAAACAAACCATATAGAATATGGTTGCAAAAATAAGTAAGATTCAAGAGTGGCTGGAAATAAAGTAAAAATATTTAGCAAAAGTATAGAGAGAATTAATGGAGAATGATCAAAAGTCCCAGTTCCAAAGGAATGGTTGATGAGAAAAAGGGTCATCATCATAAACATCATCATCACCTTCACCTTTAACTAGTTCCTTCTGAATATTGTCCTCAAATAGTGGTAGCTGTTGTGGTAAACTGAATAACTCACCCGAATTCATTTTTTCTAGATCAGAATAGAAACCACCATAATTTTCAGACCCAACAAAATTTGCATCATTACTTGAACCATCCAACACATCCAAAAATGTCCAATCAATGGAGTTCCCACCATTACCATGCATAGTAGTAGTAGTGGAAGACGAAGAGCCAATAATTTCAGTCACAGTTTTGGATTGATCAGTATTGTTATTATTATTAGTATTACTATTATTATTACCATGAATAACAATTGGTGGTGTTTTGTTGGCAAAGTTAGCAGCAATCTCTCGAATCTGTTGTGGATCATTAGAAACTGCAGTAGTATCCAAGAGGAAAGGTGTATCAGGGAAGTTAAAAGTTGCATGACGACCACGAAGACAGTAAAGTGCAGCGTCGAAAGCTCTTGCTGCTTTCTCTGGTGAATCATATGATCCTAACCAGATTCTTTCACGGCTATTCGGTAGCCTTATTTCACATACCCATTTTCCCCACTTTCTCTTTCTCACACCTCTATACATCTTCTTGTAGCTATCATCATTATCACTCGAAGATGATGGGGTCTTACCTTTCGCATGATCAGTGGTGATATCCATTTGTAGTACAGTAGTAATAATATAGTTAATTTGAATTAACATTGGAGATTAATGATTTGTGTTGTGGTTATAAATAAACAGCAATCGATATAGGTTTGAAGAAAATTTTGAATTTGAATGAAGGTCTATAAAGTATTAACGTGTTGATCAAATTGAGCGTAAAAGGAGTGTTTTGAAATAGGTAGCACGATGGGTTATGTTATGCTGATAGAGTCGCAGGCAGAGTAGTAGATTTAACTAAATTTTTCACATATCATAGCATCATCACCATATATTTTAGGCCCTCACAAAAATCGGGATTAATATTTTTTCAAATCCGTTTTTTTTTAAATCCCGGAGAAAAAAAAGAGACTGATAGAGGTTAGATTAGTCTCGGAGAAAAAAAGTCCTACTAATATTTTTTTCAAATCCGTATTTTTTTTACTTTTGAACCGTGACTGTATTGATATTGAAAACTCATTTTAGTCTCTCACAAAAAAGGGAGACCAAATTAGACATTGAGAAAAGAAAGTCTCTATTTTATCTCTTACAAAATTTAACTGAGTCATGTTAGTCATTTCTTTTAATATTTTTTTCAAACGATTTTTTCTTATGAAAGTGACCATGTGCAAATGAACTTAACCTCTGACGCGTACTCAATTTCTAAAAGCAAGTCTATCTTGTCAAGTCCACTCACGGTTTAAAAATAGAAAAAAATTGTTTGAAAAAAATATTAAAAGTGAGACTAACATGACTCAGTTAAATTTTGTAAGAGATTAAATAGAGATTTTTTTTCTTAGGGACTAATTTGGACTTTTTTTTGTGAGGGACTTAAATAGGTTTCATTGACAGTCCAGTCACGGTTCAAAAGTAAGAAAAAAACCGGTTTAAAAAAAATATTAATAGAGAGACTAATATGACTCGGTTAAATTTTGTAAGGGATTTAATAGTGATTTTTTTCCTCAGAGACTAATATGACCTCTGCAGTTTTTGTGAGGGACTAAAATAGACCTTCACTCTTACTAATTTTTTCTTCTAAAATCTTTATAGATAAATTTAGTATTTTTTTAGTCGAGAAAATTTAGTAATTTTATTTTAACTCTTAACTCCAATAATTTAGGTCAACTACAACACCGGGTGTTTCAAAACGATCTTTGGTAAATTTGATTTGGATATCGAGGAAGGTGTGAAGGAGTTGAATGAAGCGGATGGTTTAGAGTCGATGAATGCGGAAGTCCTATCGGTTAAAAGAAGGGATAACAAAAGGATATAGTTGAATCTTAAAATAAAGGAGAACATGTTAATTCAAAAGTCTAGGCTTAAGTGGTTAAATGATGGGGATTCTAATAACAAGTTTTTTTCATAGGGTTATGAAAGAGAGGAGAAGGATGAATCAAATTAGTTCTATCGTTTCGAATGGAGGAATTGTGAACTCGATTAAGGAGGTTACAGAGGCAATGAAGTTGCATTTTGAAGAGAAATTTGTTGAGGAAATTGTTGTTAGACCCTCTTTAGAGGGAGTTACTTTTAATTCATTGAATCCCGAGGATAGTTTTTCTCTTAAAGTTCCTTTTTTTAAGGAGATATTAAGGATGCGGTTTGGAGTTGTGATGGTTCGAACAGTCCGGGTCCGGATGGATTTTCTCTTCTTTTTCTCAAGAAGTGTTGGTATTTCTTAAGAGACAATGTGGTTTCTTGCTTTAACTATTTTCACTCGGGGGCGGTATTGTTCAAGTCTATCACCTCTTCTTTTCTTACGCTAATATCGAAGGCATCGAACCTGTTGGGTTTAAATGATTATAGGCCAATATGTTTTGTATGATGTATTCACAAAAATTTTTCGAAGTTGTTGGCAAGTAGGATTAAAAGAATCTTATCTCCGATTATTTCTAATTGTCAAAGTGCTTTTGATCCGGGAAGACAAACGATCGACGCAGTTTTAGTGTCTAACAAATTGGTGGACTACGTTTCTAAGGAAGGGAAGGAGTGTCTTCTTTTTAAAGTGGATTTCAAAAAAGGCGTATGACAAAGTTAGTTGGAACTTCTTAAGATTTATGATGAGGAAGATGGGTTTTGGGGGTTTGTGGTTGAGGTGGATGGAAGCGCTTATTTTTTCAAGCAATATGTCGATTCTTGTTAATGGTAGTCCTACTAAGGAGTTTAAGGTGGAAAGAGGTTTGCGTCAAGGAGATCCCATTTCACCTTTTTTTTTCGTTATAGTAGCGGAAGGATTAAAACTTTTGGTCAATAAGGCAGTGGAAAATGGCGATTTTGTGGGTTGCAACGTGAACAAAAGGTGTTTTGCAGATATCCTTCAATTCGCGGATGACACTTTGTTGGCAGGGGATGGGAGTTGGAATCACCTTTCGGGGCTTGGTATCAATTACCATAAGAGAAAGTTAATTGGTATTAACATAAAATCTCATTTTTTGGAGGTGACTACTTCTTTTCTTGGTTGTAGGTTGGAGTCTAAGGACTTTATTTTTCTTGGCATCTTGATCAGTTCTAATCCTAGAAGGATTTCCACTTGGAAGCCGCTTTTGGACAAGTTTAGGAGGAGATGGAATTCTTGAATGGGAGATGGCTTAGCTTTGGAATGAGGATTACTCTTGTTAAATCGGTGTTAAGTAGTTTTGCTATTTTTACTCTTTCTTTCTACAAAGCTCCCAAGAAAATTATTAGGGAATTTAATAAAATTCAAAGTAATTTTCTATGGGAGGGAATGGAGGAGAAGAGGAAAATTCATTGGCTTAGTTAGAACGATGTTTGTTTTCCGGTTGAAAAGGGAGGTTAGAGGTTTTTAACGAGGCTCTCCTTTTCAAGTGGAGATGGAGGATTAATAATGAGTCTAACTCTTCGTGGTACCACATGTTGAATTCGCGTTATGGAGATGTTTCTTTAAGAGCTTTTATTGAGGGAGGTATTTAGATAAATATTACTCTAAATCGGTGTGGTGGTCGGATTTGTTTTTGTTAGGGAAAAAGCTTCCGGAAGTTTTTTATGTGAGTAGTTGCAATTTCCGGTTTTGAGACGGTTTCTCTATTTCTTTTTGGCATTCTAGGTGGATGGAAGAAGGGGTCTTAAAAGATGTTTATCCTGACTTATTTTCTCTTTCTCTTTTACACGATGTATCTATTGTCGGTATGGGAGGTTGGAATGATGGAGTTTGGTGCTTGGACGATTTTGGCATTCCAGCTGCCTCCGTTTCTTCTGCTGTTGCTGCTGAATTTTGCAGCCTGTTGGGACTGTTATTCGGTCATTTTCCCACAGCTTCCCGTCCTGATTCCTCTGCCTGGTTTCATTCAGAAGATGGTCTTTTCTCTGTATCATCTTGCTATGGTGCATTTGGGAAGTGGATGTTCCTAATAAAGTCAAAGCTTTTGGTTGGAGATATTTTATTAATAGGATACCAACTAAAGACTTATTAGTAGTTAGAGGTATTCTTCCGCTTTCTTCAAACGTTGATTGCGTTTTTTGTGGGGAGTGTGGTGAATCTTCTTTTCATTCCCTCTTGAATTATCGTATAGGTGACGTTGTTTGGAAAGAAATGGCCGGTTTGATGGATTTGATTTATATTAGTGATATTGACTTCAAAGAATTTTTTTGGAATTGGAGTAACCTTTGTTCCTTTAAGAGGATAAAAATAAGTAAGGTGAGTTGTGTTTGGTTGGCCATTGTTTAGAATTTATGGTTGTATAGGAATTATATTATTTTCAAAAACAACGAGTGGAACGTTAGGGACGTTGTTTGGGGTTTTAAAACCTTGATTTGGAGGTGGTCATTTATAGGAAAAATTAATTAACCCAGTAGTAAATTTTATGAATTTAGAAAAAACCCTTTGATGTATTTAAGATAAGTTTTATTTGGTGGGTATTTTTCTTTTGGTTGGAAGGTTTTTTTCTCGCCTATTTGTAATCCGGTTTGCTGAGCTTTTGCTTTTTTCAATATATCTAGCTTACTAAAAAAACATCAGGTGTTTCATGTGTCCCTGAGACTATGTGTTGTTAGCTTATCAAAAAAATCACAAATAATAGTAACATTAATTAAAATATTAATAAAGGGATAGGATCAAATGACACCAAGGTGTCAAAGTTTTATCTGACACCAAATCTTAACCGTTTAAAGAATTGATCAAACTGTCATATTAAATGAAATAAAATAATAATAAAATATGTATAACCTCTTTTTTCCCTAAAAAATAGGCTATTTATATGACCGTTTGATTGAGTACTATTAATGGTTAAGACTTGGTGTCAAATTAAACTTTGACACCATAGTGTCACTTGATCCTATCCCATTAATAAATAGGGGAAACCTCGTAAGAGTTAAAGATATGATTTACCCTACTTCAACGTCTTGGGCTTGGATTTCTTTCTTATGTGGAAATCCAAATATAAATATCTCATTTAATTCACTTATTTAAGTGGAGAGTGTCAATTTAATGTTAAGAGAGAAAGAGAAAAATAAAGATTTAAAAGAGAGAAAAGATGAGAGAAACTCATTCCCGGTTTTTCTGCATTAGTCTCACTAAATTGACGATCCCGATTTGTTCACCACCGGATCGAGCTTACTTTTTGTGGGCATGTTTTCAACTCATGTATATAACTTTTGACTGTTCAGAATTTGAAAACAAGGTCTGAGCTAAGAGATATATGCCTCACATTAAAACTGCAGATTTGAGTTCTTTTTCATCTTTTTTATTCTTATTTCTAAGTTAGTTTTGCTTTGTGATTTGAGGTTGTTAGCACTTGTTTCTGAATCACTTTAAGAATCTCTTGTAACCTCAATTGATTATATTGAAACTATTTATTTAGCCTGGCTCTTGACTTTTACTCGCATATCCAGGGGTTTTCCACGTTAAAAATATCGGCGTTCTTTTGTGCGTTTATTTGTTTAATTTTTTGTCTTATATTTATTGTTGATCCTCAAGGTTCATAAAAGTGTGGCAAATTTTAGATCCGCAACGTATTGGTTTGTTGTTGTGTCTTAATTTCCCATCAGAGCTCTTGGTTAAGGGCTATTTTACATGTTTGAATGATGGTGTCAAATACAAAGATGGAGATGGTATTGTTGAATAGTTTTAATTATCATTTATAGAATAGTAAGATTAAAGACTTACTATTTATGAAGAAATTAGATTTACCATTTTTTAGCTCCTCAAAGCCGAATTCTGTCAGATGAAGAATGAGAGTTTGTACATCTACATGTATGTGGTTTTATCTAACAATATGTAGAAGATAATGTTTATAATCATATTGCTAATGAGACACATGCAAAAACTTTGTGGGAGAAGATAAAGTCCTTGTATGCCTCTAAATTAGGGAATAATAAAGTGTTCTTATTGAATAGCTTTATAACTTTGAAGTATAAGGACGAGACTTCTATTTCTTATCACTTGAGTGAATTTTAAGGGCTCATTGGTGAGATGTTAGGAATGAGTATTAAATATGATGATGAACTTTTGGAACTATTTCTATTGCTATCTTTACCAGAGTCTTGGGAGACATTTTGGGTTTCTATTACAAGTTCTGCTCCTAGAGGTGTTATTTCTTTAGAAACAGCTAAGGATGGTATTCTTAATAAGGAGATGAGAAGGAAGGAACAAGGTTCTTTGTTTCAATATGAGGTAGTTGTCATTAAAATTAGAGGGAGAAGTCAGAAAAAGGAACCGAATGGTGGTAGAGAGAATATCAAAATCAAGTTCAAGCCACGATACAAGAATCTGGAGTGTCATTATTGTCACAAAATAGGACACATACAAAAGTTTTGTTATCAGTGGAAAAGGGATAACAAAGGAAAGAAAGATAAGTCTAAACAAAGAGATGATGATGATGATGATGATGATGATGATTGTGTTACTACTTCTACTAGTGATGATCTTGTTATTCTCTGTGATCAGGAGTTTGTTAACCTTGTATCAGACGAAAGCATCTAAATAGTTCACAGTGGTGCTACATTACGTGCTACACCAAGGAAGGATTTATCCACATCTTATACTTCTGGTGATTTTGGAGTGTTGAAGATGTGTAATGATGGTATATCTAAGGTAATTGGTGTTGGTTATGTTTGCTTGCAACCCTACATGGGAATGCAATTGTTACTTAGAGGTGTCAAACATGCTCCAGATGTCTGTTTTAATTTGATCTCTGTGCATATACTTGATGATTGTGGTTATGACAATCATTTTGGTTTTGGAAAGTGAAAACTCAACAAAGGTAACTTGGTTATGGCTAGAGGGAAGAAGCTTTCTAAATTGTATTGGACAAAAGCTTTGGTTGTTAGGGACAGTGTGAATGCTATCTGTAACAGCCCGAATTTGATTATTTGGCTAATTAAATTAAATAAGGATTTATTTACTTAATTTGGACGAAGTTTGATAATCAATTGGATCGTCGGTGTTATTGAAAAACATGTTCGGATTATTAAGTGAAATTGGAATTTATTCGGTTAATTGAAGAATTAACAAAGTGGAATATGTAGAGAAATAATATTAAATATAATATTATTATTGGAATTTATTTAATTGAGATAAAGTCGGATTTAATTGGATTAATCAGAAAGTATTATTAAAGGTAATAATATTATTTGTTGGAGCATAATTATTTATTTGACTACTCTATTTTATCAAATTGGGCCTAATTAGTTAGGAAGTGGAATTATAGGGGTTAAGCCCAATATGAATAATATAGTAAGGGTTGGAAGAGTAGAGGTATCATAACTTATTCATTTGCAAAAGAAGAGGAGAAAGGAGACTAAGAGAAGAAGAAAGGGGAAGAACAACAAGGGGCAAAAGCAAGGGTTTGAAGCACATTGAAGAGGTAAGGGGGAGAATCCCTATTATTATGGGTTAGTATAATTGGGTCAATGGGTAGAAACATATTTAGGTTGAAATTCCTAATTTTTATGATTTTGAAATTGTTAGGTTTTGAGGAGAAATTATTTAATTTGTTTATAATTGGTATGATAGAGGAGTCCCTAACCTCCAATAGAGTTAATAATGTTGATGAGTTCTATGTTCATATTTTTGCCGTGGGCACTAAATTACTTGGTTTAAATTTCATTGTTTCCTTATTTGAATATGAATACATGTCTAGAAAAGCAATGGTTTTCGGTACTGTATATTCATAAGAATATGAATTGATAAGTTAAAGTGATGGCATGTAGTTCTTAGAAAATTCATACTGCTAAATACATATAAATTGTTACTGTAGCGCTTTGTAAAATGGGAACATTAGTCATTTTCTTTTTCCTGTAGCGATACATATACATAATGGAAATTGAAATATACTTTAGGAATGTAATATAATTACATAGTAGGAAAATAAGTTGTGTAACAGTAGCAGTAGCAGTTAGAAAACAAAATGAAATGCAAAACAGTCCCGTTTGATCGAATAGCTGAATTAAGCGGTATAATCAGTTGTCCGAAATTTAATGAAAATTTACGTGGTAGCTAAGTTTAATTAGTAGATTAACGTGGCGATGTCATTTTGTTGAAAATGTGATATTACGAACCGACCGAAATAATGTAGATTTGAATATCTTTTATATTAAATATTGGTTTGGAATAGAAAATGAATTAGAAACTTGGAACTAATGTAGTGTAATTATTAATTGGTTGATTTAATTAATAGTTAAATTAATTACAATGAGTTTAATTGATTGGAATATACTTGAAGTTGGATCAATTATTCGATTTGTAGGTAAATTACGATACTTTGAGGATTCGTCCGTAATTGTGTTTTGGTTTGAATATGTATGTTAAGAATAATATATGTATATGCCATGATGTTGTGCTAATATCGATTCTCTGTGAGTAGTTGGTTAATATTAATTCTAATGATTAATTGCTTGATGTTGGAAGTGTGTGTTTATGTATAATTGGCCAAAATGAGAATTAACATGAGATAGTATAATTACTAGTGTTAATTGGATTGTGTGAATCGTAATTGATTAATTGGCCTCTTATATATGATGTGGGTGTGTTGTGAATGTTGTGTACAATTGGTGGATAATTCATAGAGTTGAATTATTGTGATATGCGGAAAATTAAGATGGTAGAGATGATCTTAATTGCATATATTTGTGATATTGTACATACATTCATATCATAGTGTGCCTTGAAACACAGGTGGATTTGCTTTGAAACACAAGCGGGCTTGGATTCTAGAGTGAATCGGAAGCCGTAAACTATATGTTTACAATTGGTGGACTTTGGTCTTGTCCGGATCGGAAGTGTGGCTTAGATTCTAGAGATATGAATCGGAGGCCGGTGAAACTTAAGAATTTCACATTGGTACCACATGCATAGTGTCACATGTTTCATTGAGTCACATTAGAGTTATGTGATAGTTGATTATGTGCATTATGTTGTCATGATATGTGCATGATTGTGATAATTGATTATGTGCATTATGTTGTTGTGATAAGTGTACGAGTGAACAATTGATTATGTGCATTGATGTCGTAATGCTATGTGTATGAGTTTGGTAATTGATTATGTACATTTGGTGTTGTGATGATCTTTGTATTAGTTGATAATCGAGAATGGGTGATGTTTGAATACGTAATTGGTTAAATGCGGGAATATGTGATAATTAATGACTATGTGTATAATTGAGAATATAGTATTGAGATATTATACTCTTATACTTGTTATATGTTTAATGTATGTGATCATATTGATTTGTATTAATTTACATGATTAGGCAAGGTGTAATGTCTTCCTATAATTGTTGATTTAACCATTGTATCTTATTATACTTTCTTCATAATGATTCGTATTCTCACCCTTCTGTTTTAATGTTGCCCTCGTTTGGCGACATGCAGGTTCTGGAGTTAGTAGCCGCGTGTGATCTTAGTCAGAATTTCTTCCGAGTTATTTGGAGATTACGTAGTGAGTCGATGCTCTGATCATGTAACACTGGGTAGACTAGTTATTTGAACTCATGTTTCTATTCGGTTATGTATTACGTTTGATTTGAGAACCTGTTATGTTACTACTTGTTGTTTGATAGGCTCTTAAGCCAAATATTCTGAATTATGTTTTAATTTATGTTGATATGATTATTGAGACTTGATCATGGTATGGGACATGGATCATTTTTGAAACACATGAGTATTTAGTAGTTTCCGCTGTGAATGCATATTCTGGATAAAATATGATTAATTGAGAAGTGTTATTTGAGATGACCAGGTGTATTGTATATTGTAAGTAAATGCTGTCGTTTTTTTAAAGGCTTTTAGTTTTTGAAAACATCGATGTGACGCCCTTTGAGTTATATGCATGCTTATTCTCTGATTATATGCTTATTATTTTATGGGGTAAAAAGGGGTGTTACACTATCGACAAAGAGGCATCCTTGTGGCACCGAAGACTTAGTCATATTTTTGAAAGGTGGCTGAATATTTTGGCAAAAAAGGATATTCTTCCTGGATTAAATAATGCATATTTGGAGAAGTGTTCTCATTGCATGGCTAGTAAATAACAAGAGTATCTTTCAAGAGACATTCTCTCTCAAGGAAGTCGATGCTGCTTCAATTGGTACATTTTGATTTTTGTGGTCCATTAAAGGTAAAATTCTTTAGTGGTGTTATTTATTTTGTTACCTTTATTGATGATTGTTCCATGAAACTATGGATTTATGCCTTGAAGATAAAATACCAAATGTTGAAGAAGTTCAAAGAATTTCATGCTTCGGTAGAGAGGCAGGTAGGCGAGATGCTGAAATATGTTCGTTCTGATAATGGTGGTGGGTATTGTGGACCATTTGATGCCTATTGCAAGTATCACAGTATTGCACATGAAAAAAATACTTCTAAATTTCCTCAATTGAATGTTTAGCAGAGAGGATGAATCGAACACTAATCGAGATAGTGAGGTGTATGCTCTCTGAAGCTAAGTTGCCAAATAATTATTGGGGTGGGGCCCTTTACACGGCGATGAATGTTCTTAATTTCACTCCTACTTTTGCTTTGAACTCTGAAGTTCCAGAAAAAATTTGTTTTAGAAAGAATGTCAAGTATATGATCATTTGAGAGTCTTTGGTTGTAAGGCTTTTGTGCATATTCAAAGGATGAAAGATCCAAGTTAGATGCAAAGTGAAAACAATATATCTTCATCGTTTATGGGAAAGATGAGTTTGGTTACAGGTTGTATGATCATGTAGGGAAAAAGCTTATTTGAATCCGCAATATGTTGTTCATGGAAGACCGAAATATTGAAGACACCAGGCCCCTCCCTGCACAAGTACAGAATGCACTACAACACCGGGCCTTTAATTTTAAGGGGTCTAATTTTTTTATAATTAGATAAAAATAATAAATAAATAAAAATATTAAAAACATAAAATTTATATAAAAATTTTATAATTTAAATAATACTTTTAATTTTATAGTGTTTTTTTGGTTAATATACAATTGCATTTTTGATGTGTTATTTTTAATTATTAAAATTAATTTTAATTTAAAAAAAAATTAGGCTCATTTCTTAAATTAAAATAGGGCCCCTAAATTGATTGGGCCGGCCTTGGAAGACATTGATAAGGTAGAGACGACATTGATCAGTTTGTATCTAGTGATGCCTTTTGGCGTGACCAAGGCACCAACTATTTTCATGGATTATATGAATCGTATCTTTCATTCATACTTGGAAAAATTTGTGGTAGTATTTATTGATGACATACTTATATATTCCAAGAATAATGTGGATCATGTGGAGCATTTACGTTAGGTATTGCAAGTATTGAAGGAGAAACAATTATATGCTAACTTAGGGAAATGTGAATTTTGGCTAGATGAAGTGAAGTTCCTAGGGCATGTGATTTTAAAGAATGGTATTTTCATTGACCTATCCAAAGTAGGACTTGTGATAGCTTGGGAAAAAACTAAGAACGCCAGTGAGATAAGGAGATTTGTGGGATTAGCCGGATACTATAGAAGATTCATTGAATGATTATCAAAGATTGTATCCCTATTGACTTAACTTACTAAGAAGAACCAAATATTTGCATGGATTGAAGAATTGGAAAAGAGTCTAAAGTTCTTGTTTGATCAGAAGGAGTTAAATATATGACAAAGAAGGTGGGTGGAATTTGTTAAAGTATCACCCATGGAAGGCAAATATAGTGGCAGGTGCGTTGAGTAGGAAACGAGCTCATCTCTCGGCCGTGGTAATGAAAGGACTAGAATTATTAGATACATTTCGTGACTTAAAATTGAAGGAGGATTCCTCAACTGGTAGTTTACATTTTGGTACAATTATATTTCAAAATAAGTTGGTGAGCAAGATCAAAGCCCTTCAACAGACTGATGAAGTAGTGCAAGAGAATAAGAAACTAGTTGAAGCGGTGAAGGCGCCTAAATTTAAGTTAGACTCAAATGATATGTTATGATGCCATGGAAGAATTTGTGTTCTCAATGATGTAGATTTGCAAAGGTCCATCCTAGAAGAAGCTCATAAAAGCAAGCTAAGTATTCACCCCGATATGACAAAGATGTATAAAGACTTGAAGTAGAGATTTTGGTTTCCAAGTATGAAGAAGAGGATGGCTGATTATGTGGCTTCATGTTTGACTTGTCAGAAAGCTAAGGTATAACACAAGAAGCCCGCTAGATTAACGCAGTCTCTCGATGTCCCATAGTGGAAGTGGGATAGCATTTCCATGGACTTTGTTGTGGCATTACCGAAAACCTTGAGTAAGTTCAACCCTATATGGGTGATTATGGACAAGTAGACAAAGTCAACTCCCTTTAACCAGTGAGAACCAATTATAATGTAGCCAAGCTAGTAGAGTTCTATGTTGGAGAGATTGTAAGACTACATGAATATCATCTAACTTTGTTTCCGATAGAGATACAAAGTTTACTTCTCACTCCTGGGGAGAGTTGCATGCATCTTTGGGTACAAAGTTGAGATTCAGTTCTGCCTATCATCCTCAAACAGATAGACAGACCGAGAGGATCATTCAGACTTTGGAAGACATGTTAATACAAATCGCTACTACTTGTGGAATTCACCTACAACAATAACTATCATACAAGTATTGGAATGGAGCTATATCAGGCTCTGTTTGGACTCAAATGTACGGCGCATTTATGTTGGTACAAGGACGGCAAAAGCTCGATTATAGGACCCAATCTGGTACAACAGATGATTGATAAGTATTATGATTTATACATATAGATGTACTAATAAGTAGTATTATTTAAAACTATAGCTGTTTAAAATTAAGACACCAAAATACAAGACATGTTTCTAATGTTGTAGATGTTATTTGATGTAATGATATGTAAATTTTATGTTGTTTTGTACCACGTTGGTTTTGATGTAAAATATAATTTTTGGTTTTTAATGCAATTTTTGGTTTTGTTGTAATATAATTTTTGAACCATTTTAGTTGTCAACTGTAAATATGGTTTACAAATATTTTGTATTGTTGTTTTTGCTCTATTTACGATTCAAAAAATACAGGTTAAAAATTTGACAATTATGTAAAATCAAACAATTATATTTAAAAAAACAAATAATTTCACTACTGTAGGGTGTTTTAACTAGGGTTATATATATATATATAAGCGTACTATTCAAATTAAACAAACCCCTAAAATGGCGTTGCTGGGTATCGAACATAAGACCTTAAATTATTTTGTTATGGTAATTTATTACAACAGTGGTGACATGTACCGCACTTGCGAGCTTATTACCACTGATAGTATGTCGTGGTTGTAAGTAGCCCACTTTCAACCAGACACTACTTTACCACACCCTCAGTCATAGTTATATCTCTTTTACTGCCATAATAATGTTTAAATTACACGTGACATATACCATGAAATAAATAATGAAGCATTGATATTAAATATTCTACGTTAGTGCCACATAACCTTGTTCATTGACTTTGATTAAGGGGATGTGCAGATATCACTAACATGATTAAGTTTGTATAGTTACGAGATCACCATCTCTTTTAAAGTTATCATATCAAAATGAAACTGAAACATGCAATGAATATTGTATCAGGATGTGAATACGAGAGAACTCACACTAAAATCAAAATTTTTCACAAATTTAAAATCTTAATATTTACATAATTTTCATAATATGCGATGAATATTTGCATGAATAATTTCATAACTTTACTTATAGGTAATGCTGATTTGATTAGAAGTGTAAAGGAAAAGACAGCTGAGTTGCTCTCCAAAATAGAAACTGAAGAGAATATTCTTATGCAAAAATCCAAGATAGATTGGATCCAATTGGGGGATGGTAACAACAAGTACTTTTATGCCAACCTTAAGGAAAAGAACAAACAAGTTACCTTGGACAGACTTGAAGATAGTAATGGCACCAGGCTGACAGATTTTAAGGATATTGAAAAAGAGATTTTTCAATTCTATGGAAATCTGGTGGGTACTAGTACATCACAATTACTTCATGTGGATATTGAAGCTATTAGGAGAGGTCCTCTACTGAGCACTGAGAAGGCTAATAGCCTTATATTACCTGTAACTGAGGCTGAAGTGTGGCAAGCTTTGAATGGTATTGGTGATTGTAAAGCTCCAGGTGTGGATGGTTACAATGCCAGATTTTTTAAACAAAGCTGGGAAATCATTGAGGATGATGTTCTTAGGGCTGTCCAAGAGTTTTTCTGCCACAAAAGAATATATACTGAAATTAATTGCTCCTTGGTCACTCTTATACCTAAGACAAAGAATGCAAAGCTTATAAAAGATCTTAGGCCCATAGCTTGCTGCTCTACTCTATACAAAATTATCTCAAAAATTCTGACTGGAAGATTGAGCAGAGTTGTGGGGGATATAGTGGATGTAAGTCAATCTGCGTTTGTCCCAGGCAGAAACATTCAAGACAACATTCTGATAGCTCATGAGCTTGTGAGAGGATACAAGAGGAAGCATCTCTCCCCTAGGTGTACAATCCAAATGGATGTACAGAAAGCATATGATACAGTGGAGTGGATAGCCTTGAAAAGCATTATGCAAGAGTTAATGTCCCTGCACAATTTGTTGATTGGATAATGCTTTGTATTACCACTGTTACCTATAGGTACACTATAAATGGACAAGTGAGTAAAACTATGAGGGCTAAGAGAGGTTTGAGACAGAGGGATCCCATATCCCCCATTCTTTTTGTCTTAATCATGGAGTATCTTCATAGATGCTTGGCTAAATTGCAAGACAACCCTGAATTCCATTTCCAACCTAAATGTGCTAGATTGAAAATCTTTAATATCTGCTTTGCAGATGATCTTCTTTTATTCTCAAGGGCTGATTATGTTTCTATTAAGTTGATGATGCAGGTTTTCAACCAATTCTCCAGGGCAACAGGTCTGGTGGCTAACCCGAGTAAATGTAAAGTTTACTTTGGTGGTACTAATGTGGAGGAGAAAAGCAAGATTCTGAACATAACTGGCTATGATGAAGGAGATCTACCTTTCAAATATTTGGGTGTTCCACTTTCAAGTCGAAGGCTCAGTGTTGCTCAATGCCAACCTCTGGTGGATAAAATTACGGCTCGCATTCAGCATTGGACTGCACATCTGTTAAGTGCTGCAGGCAGGTGCCAATTGGTGAAAAGCGTCCTTTTCTCAATCACTGCTTATTGGATGCAGGTATTCCCGATCCCCACAAAAGTGATACACCAAGTGGAGAGTATCTGTAGAATGTTTCTGTGGAGTGGCAAAGGTTCGGACAACAAGAAGGCCCCAATTTCCTGGGACAAAGTTTGTGATCCAAAGAAGTCGGGTGGTCTGAATATAACCTCCCTGAAGGAATGGAGTCAGGCAACAATGATGAAATTACTTTGGAATATACAGGGAAAAAAAGACAAACTGTGGGTAAAATGGATAGATGCTTACTATGTGAAAGGCCAGAATTTCCAGGTATGGGCTCCACCTCAAGACAACTCCTGGATTTTGAAGAGAATTGTGAAAAGCAAAGATCTTTGTTTGCAACAAGCTGACTGGCAGACCACTCTTGCTGAGGAAAAATTTATACTAGCAAAATACTACCATAGGCTGCGAGGAGAGAAACAACAAGTGGAATGGCATAAGATTTTCTTCCAAAATATGGCAAGGCCTCGTGCCAAATTCCAACTCTGGATGCTCCTCATGGGTAGATTGGTGACAAGAGATCGACTCTGTAAATTTGGTATGAACATCAATCCTTCATGTGTTTTCTGCACTGAGATGGAGTCTATGGACCATCTGTTCTTTCATTGTCGTGTGACTCGGGAGATTTGGAAGAATATATTGATGTGGGTTGGCTATACGCGTATGCCCCAGGATTGGAATACTGAAAAAACGTGGTTGATTCAGGAAACAAGGAAGAAAGGTTGGAAACGAATTTTGCTGAAACTGGCTCTTAGTGAAACAACATATGTTGTTTGGAGGGCAAGGAACATGTCATTTTCAATGATATCCCTTTGCCAACAGATATCAGTGACCGGATAAAACATATAACTGTTACGCGCTGCTATTTGCATAGTATGCTTAGAACAAAGATTGATTATTTACATAATTCCTAAGTTGCTAGAGTTAGAGATTCTGGTTTGTGTTGTTAGGTTGTTTGTAAGGCTTTTGGCATGTCTGGATCCTTGAGATCGACTGTGTTTATCTGGTTTTTGTGGAATAAAGATCTATCTATTCTCCAAAAAAATTTCATAACTTTACTTTGAATTTTATAACTATAAAATTTATATAAAAAATTTTAGTTTGTAAATATTTTAATTTTAATTTCTATAAACCAGATTATCAGTTATATGATCTGACTAGTGTTCCCCTAATCTAGGAATAACCCAATGACACAGTGACTTGACAAAATTGATGACATTCCGAGTGTTTTAAAATATTGATTTTAGTGTATATGAACTATATATGTTTGAATATATCTCAGTCAGTATTCAAACTGCTGCTACGAGTACATTATTCACAGGAGCAATTGTAACAACCAAAATTCAAATGTTTGCAATCGTATTCAGACGGGACCGCAAAAGCACTTTAAAATCATACTTATTATTAAAAAAGGTAAGGTCGCACTCGCAAATGACACAAGTAAATATACTTGAAGTAGCTAGCTAGCTGTAGTAAACATATTGAATGAAAATGATCAACAATAGTACAAAGCATATATATATATATATATATATATATATATATATATATATATATATATATATTTGTGTGTGAGTTTTTTTGTCTTTTCTTTTGTGGTCTGAAAATGACCAACCAGCCACTTATTGTTATTATTAAGAAGAAACAAACCATATAGAATATGGTTGCAAAAATAAGTAAGATTCAAGAGTGGCTGGAAATAAAGTAAAAATATTTAGCAAAAGTATAGAGAGAATTAATGGAGAATGATCAAAAGTCCCAGTTCCAAAGGAATGGTTGATGAGAAAAAGGGTCATCATCATAAACATCATCATCACCTTCACCTTTAACTAGTTCCTGCTGAATGCTGTCCTCAAATAGTGGTAGCTGTTGTGGTAAACTGAATAACTCACCCGAATTCATTTTTTCTAGATCAGAATAGAAACCACCATAATTTTCAGACCCAACAAAATTGGCATCATTACTTGAACCATCCAACACATCCAAAAATGTCCAATCAATGGAGTTCCGAACATTATCATGCATAGTAGTAGTAGTGGAAGACGAAGAGCCAATAATTTCAGTCACAGTTTTGGATTGATCAGTATTGTTATTATTATTAATATTATTATTATTACCATCAATAACAATTGGTGGTGTTTTGTTGGCAAAGTTAGCAGCAATCTCTCGAATCTGTTGTGGATTGTTAGAAACTGTTGCAGTGTTTTCCAAATGAAAAGGTGAATCAGGGAAATTGAAAGTTGCATGACGACCACGAAGACAGTAAAGTGCAGCATCGAACGCTCTTGCTGCTTTCTCAGGAGAATCATATGATCCTAACCATATTCTTTCACGGCTATTTGGTAGCCTTATTTCACATACCCATTTTCCCCACTTCCTTTTTCTCACACCTCTATACATCTTCTTGTTGTTATCATCATCATTACCACTTGAATTGGTTGAAGAAGATGGTGTCTTACCTTTCACATGATCAGTGGTGATATCCATTTGTAGTATAGTAGTAATAATATAGTTAATTTGAATTAACATTGGAGATTAATGATTTGTGTTGTGGTTATAAATAAACAAGAATCGATATAGGTTAATTTGAAGAAATTTTGAATTTGAATGAAGGTCTAAAGTATTAACGTGTTGATCGTATTGAGCGTAAAAGGAGTGTTTTGTGATATAGGTAGCACTATGGATTATGTTATGCTGAATTGATAGAGTCGCAGGAATTGTAGTAGATTTAATTAGTAAAATACGCGGTAGGCCCAACTTTTTATCTTCAAAAATTAACTTGTTCATTTCACATATCATAGTATCATCATCGCCATATATAGAATTAATTTTTTCTTGTAAAGATAGATAAGTCATAAGTCTAGTATTTTTTCGGTCAAAAAAAAAAAAGTCTAGTATTTTTTAATTCTTACCACCGATAACTTAGGTCAACTACAACAGGTGGTGTTGCGTTTCATGTGTCTCTTGGACTGTGTTGTGTTTCATGTGTCCCTCAGCTTATGTGGTGTTAGCTTGTCAAACAATGCACAAATAATAATAATAATAGTTATAATAATAATAATAGTAACATTGATTAAAATATTAATAGATAGGAGAAAGACAGTAAGAATTGGAGATGTAATTTACCCTACTTCAAGGCAGTCTCTTAAGAAAAAAAATAAAAAATAATTTCTCATTCTATAACTATTTCATTATACAATACAAACTTATATATAAATTATATTTATAAACAGAATTGATAACAAGAAATAACAAAAATGCTACCAAACTCATTCTAAAATCTAGATGAGTCCCCCACTTCATCTCACCTATTGGATTTAATATAATTCTGAGCCTTCAAATCATCATAACCAAAGCATTCTGCCTTTTCTTTCTTTATTATTTTTTTAAATTTTACTTTAATATTTCTTTTGTTTATAAAATATGGTCATTTATAATTTTACCTTTAAATTTTCTTTTTCAATTACATTATCTAATTTTTTTTTCTTTTACAATTCCATTTCATTGATCTTCCTTTGACAATATATTATAAATATAATTTTTAATTGGTTATGAATCTTGTTCTAGATCGGTCATGAGCTAAAAGTCAAGTAAACCCAATTAACACACAATGTATATGTTCCGCTGCAGAATCTGAAATGAAGCATCTTGGATCGGAGGTTGCGATTGTGGTGCTTCCTGAATCGGAGGATCTTGAACCAACGTTGCTAATTAGTGTGAATCTTGAAGCAACGTTTCTAATATCCGATGTGGCGAATCAAAGGGGTACCTGTATGGTTGACAATCCAATGCTCAAGTGAGTTTAGGGTTCAGAATAATCATAGTGAGAATGGAGATTAGAGATTGTGTACGTTAAAATTCTTTGTGAAGGTATTTATACCTTGGACTCAATGAGCAGGCATAATACGTCGGTCACTGTGGATGCCGAAGGAGTCTGTTAGCAGTTGTGGTCGGCCATTGGGAATGGTTGTCCAGACAACGGTTGGCTTGCACTCTACTTTGATTTTGCCAAAGCATAAAGGGGAACGTGATCATTAAATGCAGTTCAATCTTTGAAACGTTTCGTCGTTTTTCTCTTGACGTGTTACCACCTCCCCGAGAGATGTGTTGTCATCATCAAACAGGGGGAGAATGTGGATCTATGTGCTTACATGTATAAATTTGATAACTCCGCAAATGTTCTTCTTTGAAGTTTTGATGACGACAACGATGATTAAAGTTCGCAGTAATAACTTTTAACTCATTGATGATGGTAACCTAATTAGAGAAACATCTCATGCCTCTTCAACAAAAAGAGACTCAATATTAAAGTGCTTATATGATGAGGAGAATCCAACAAGAATCTTGAAGCCTTAGATAAAGTGTGTAAGCTTAGCAGGTAATGTCTATCTGTCTGAGTGACCCGAGTTTTTTTAAAAGAAAGGAAGTAACTTCTAAGTACTAAGGCAACTCGCAAATACACCTTAAAAATCATTTTCAAACGTTTTTATCTTCAATTTTTTCTTGGACAAGCCAAGTGATTAAAAAGTTGTCCAATCTCTTTCCAAAGCTTTTTTTAACTAACCAATCAGTTGGAAACTTATTCCAATTGATTGGCAAAACTTTTTCTACTAGCCAATGGATTGGAATGTTACGCTTATCGATTGGAGAATGGTTAATCGATTAACTAAGCGATTAGAACATCACCTTTACAACTTACAATAGCTATATATAAAATATTTTTATGTTGGACAAAGTAATTGATAAAAGTTGACTCATCCAATGGATTGGAACGTTATGTCAATCGATTGGAACATTATGCCAATCAATTGACTCATTAATTTGTCCATGGATCATTTCCTTTTTTAGTTTTTCCCACTCCTATATAGAGGAGGCTCCCTTCCTCTTTATTTCACACCACTTTCCAACTATTTACATTTTTTTGGACTTTATCTCTCTAATTTTCTTCTTTCTCTCTCTAGAAAATATTTATTTCACTTTAAATTGCCTTAGTGCTAGTAATTGAAACTTTGCTTGTGAGGAAGAATTTTTGTAAGTGATTATGTTTGTTTAATTCTTACGAGTGCGATACTCTTAAGAGAATTGAGTTTGGTTTGTAAGATAAACCAAAACTAAAATATCCCCTTTGGTTTATTGAGATTTGCCAGAAAAAATTATACTTTTGGTTATTGAAATCATCCTGAAAATCTCTAAGAAGGTGCTAGCTTAGCATGTGGTAAAGTCTGTAAAAATCTCAAGATCATCTTGTATAAAGGTTTGTGGGCATAACCTTCAAAAGATCAAAGTTTATAGTCAAACTCTCAAAAAGACCTCTTAGGGACAAGACTAGGCCGACATTCGATCAAACCTGTATAAGTCTCTAGTGCAATCCCTCTAACCCTATCCTTTTAATTTTTGTTATTTACATTCATTATTTATATTAGCTGCAATTAACTCATACTAAACTACTAACATGATCTTAATCGAGAAAAGTATAAAAGTAATCACAAATTTTAAATACCAAAATTTATTCCCTATTGTGCTTGAAGTCACTTGTCCACCAGAACATGCACCTCATGGTGGGCAAAATCTACATTATAGGACACGTGGCTCATAGGGTTCCGCTGCTTGGTCATGACTAAACTACTTTTGTGTTTATATGAACCCTAATGCAACATGTTTGTATCACCAAAAGCAAAATGATCACTTATTAAATACATGTGGTCAAAATATCACTTTCTCACCATACAAATGTCGACCACGAAACAAAGCAACATTGATCATTCAAATGTATAACAATAATTTTACTAATTGCTTGGACCAAACAAAACTAGTATATTAAATACACTAATGTCACATAATACTTTTCTTATATCATATATAAAATCGATCAACATATTTGTGTCTGTATGGATGACCGAAGCATCACTGCTTCACCATACAAATGTCGGTCACGAAGCATAATCAACATCGAACATCTGAATGCACAAATCATGATGACAATATTTAATTTTTCTTTATTATTTTATTTATTCCATATGTTTATTCAAATGTAAATAGAAGGCGGAGTAAACAAAAACAATCTGACTCGTGGTTTCATAAGTGATTGTAATACCATTGAAGGGAAATTATGAGAAATACGTAACACATAAACAAATTTCAAATTCATAAAATATGGAGATTGATATCAGACGCCTCCACCACATCACACCCAAATCTCAGAACCATGTTAAGAGACATTTGAAAAATCCAGATTCCAGTATTAGGATCTCTGACAACAATTGAAATCCAGACACATTTGTTTAATTTTTTGCGTCAAAACCTTTCCCTGTCACTTCCCCCTTTCATTTCAGAAAATTTACCCAAATAGAGCTTATGAGCATACTTGAATTATAACATTTTTCAGGCATTCTCACAAATTCAACTCTCTTACTTTCAAGCCTAGCACATCTCTCAACCTTTACTTCAGTGCATTCAGTCTAGTATCTTCCATCTCTCACATTTGATAAATTTCTCATTTCTTTATTTTATATTTTATTTATGATGCATGCATTATCTAAATAGGTTGTAGCTATGCCATATTAGGTTACATGGAATATAAATGAAATTTTGGTTGTCCTACTTAGAGTTGCTTTACAATTTTTAAAGTTTGAGCTCAGAGTCCGTGCATGATCTGTTTCGGATTTTTCTGTGCTACTTTGGTCCAGTTCGGATATCAAAATTCGAATTTATCGGTTAGTTTTGTACTTTGGTTCAGTTTTCTAATGCCTTTTTTGATTATGATATGATTTTTCTTGTTTGATTATAGGAAAAATGGGTGACAACCAAGAAAGAATGAGACATGGTAGATTAGTCTAACATGCTTCCATTTGTATGGAGAAGGCTAGACCCTCGTCACTCACAGTTGGAGAAAATTCATTTGATACTGACACATGATCTACTCAAGTTCATGTGTCTCTAGCATCATCTTCCCGGATTCTTGGTTCCCCTGCATCCCTAGAAGCCCATCTTGCCACAGTCCATGCTACAATATCATATGTTGTTATGCCTAATGATTTTTTGGGAGCTCCCCGAACCTTTCACTACTTTCCCTATATCCATACCATGCTACTAGGCACGTGTGAGAATAAGTTGTAGAATAAATCTTCAATTTCTCTTTTAAACATCAATGTTATAATATTGAATTGTGTGACACTTATGTTTGTGTGTGTGTGTGTGTGTATATATATATATATATATATAGTATTGTGTTACGTTAAAATGTATAAACCATAGTAGGAAGGTTGCAAAGCTAGCATAACTTGATAAACCATGGTTTCAAGATGTCTTGCAACTATTTACATCTATCCGGGCTAGAAGATTTATGCAGAAGTGTACATAGTTATATTAACCATGGTTTGTTTGCTTTTGTCGAGAGATGGCACATAGAGACGTCGTAATTTCATCTTTCGATCATTGATTTGACCACACTTGATGATGTATCATGTCTCATACATATTTCAAAAACAATGATATAATGTTTATTAAAAAAAGTCAAATTTATTCTAACTTACTGTGTAATGGTGTAAAGTATTGTAATAGGTTAATCAAGATATTAAAATATGATTTTTTTTTTCATTGTAAAGAATCACAAAAAATATGCCGGCAAGACAAATCTGATTTTTTTTTAACAAAAACAAGGGTTTCACTTTAATGAAGTGATTTTGTGTATAATAGGTGTATTTGGATTTTGAAATCCAAACCATATGAATGATATTTTGGAGTTCCAATAGGATGTTTTATCAGTACATAAAGTATAAGGTGTAGATAACGAAACCCCTTAAAAAGGATCCATTGAATAATTCTTAAAAAATATAGAGATTTTTATATGCGTCACCCTTACTCATCATACCTTACACTCACAAATATTTGTATTGCCCAAAATGTCCTTTTCATTATTTACTCCATCTCAAAATAATATTTGGTCTAAAAAGTACACTAAAAAAAAATGGTAAAATTAAAAAATATGATAGTAAATTTAAAAAATACGATAGTTTTTCAGAATATTAAATAAATTTTTTTTTTACATTTTTATCGCTTTTTTAAAAATTCAGTTTTAGTTTTTTATTGGAATTTTTAAAAGTACGACATATTTTTACCGAATTTTTAAAAATCTGATAGTTCATATTAGGCAGGCCTGTGAAAAAATAAAATTAACACTACCGGATATTTTAATAAATGTGATATATTTTATAGTTTTTTGGATTTTTAAAAATTTAGTAGTTCACTTTCAACATATTTGATAAAACCGATAAAAAATCATATATTATTTTTCTAAAAATCTATGATTTTATATCAGATTTTTTTAAAAATCCGATATATAAAGTATGATTTTATACTGAATTTTTTTTTGAAAAATATGATGTATAAAGTATGATTTTATACCCATTTTTTAAAAAAATTGATATCAAATCATAAATTTTTCGAAAATTTTTTAATTCCACACTAGTTTTCGAAAAACAAGTATAAAATATGAATTTTTCTTCACCCACCTCCCAACCTTCTTGCCCACCCATGGTGATTTTACCACAATACCCCTTGTTTCGGAAGTTCATTTCCGAAACTGTACTTTTTTTTAAAAAAAGGTGTTTTCGGAAATGCATCTCCGAAAACGTGTTTTTTTTAATATAAAATATTGATTTCGGAGATGCATCTCCGAAATAAAGTTACATTTTCAGAAAATGTGGTGTTTCGGAAGTTCATCTCCGGACGCACCCCCCTTGGGGAATTCGGAAATGAACTTCCGAAAATATGTCTGGACAGAAGAAAATGAAAAACAACAACAATTCGCTTTATTTAATCGGGTGAAGATTACAACGATAATATTACATATAATTAAAGTTACATATTGTTGATCACAGGTAGGTGGGGATGAGTCAACATTTTGATAACATCGTCCGCCGATCTTTGAAGTTTCGCGTCCAACTCGATCGGGCCCTTCGAAGAAAATCGGTCGAACGTTGTCCACAAAACCGCCAAATCTTCGTCGTTCTTGATCTCAAAAGGTGTGAACTTAATGCCTCCCTCGTCGTTAAGCGATGGCGAGCGGTACTCGAGCTTGACAACCTTTCGATTCTCGGGATAGCGCAAAAGAGTGTTGAGCGACGGTATCAACTCCGCAAACGGCGTGTCGCGCGAGAAGCGAAATTGGAACGGCATCGGGTAGCCGGTTTCAAAGTAGACGAATGCTAGGTGGGGGTAGGTTTGTGTCATTTGTGTTTTGTGGTGTGGAGAGGATGAAGAAGAGTGTGTATTTATAGACTTATTGGAGCATTGATGGCCTAACAAACCTTATCCTGCCTCAGGGGACATTTCGGAAATGAACTTCCGAAAATAGGCTCCAGACATGTATATTTCGGAAGTTCATTTCCGAATTATGCAGAAACAGACATAAATTTTGCATTTTGTTGATTGCTTAGTGTGTTGTCTAAATTGAACATATGGAATTGACATTAACCATAAATTAGACAAGCAAGTCATAAAACATAATTATATTATACATGTATTGAATCGGTCCGATTTTACATGATAAACAACAATACATACAAAAAATGAACCGGAACAAACTAAAATTCACCGAACCAATCGGTGGATCCTAAGTCCAAAATAGGCTCATTCTTCGACCGCTCTCTATTTTGCTCGCGCTCTTGGCTCATCATTTCTTCAAACTCCGCCATTCTTGAAACAAAAGGATCCGGCCAAGTTTCCGCCTTATTTGAACGATGTGCGGTCCATTGACAACAAGTAGCCGGTATAGGACACCCCGGTTTCAAAAACACTTGGACAAAGTGCCGCGATCGTAGATACCCGATGCATATGATTCGGCCCGACGAGTCCAATGGCGGTCGACTATGAAGTGGAAAGAAAGTCTCACTTAGTCCAAACCTCGTCAAATCGACGCATACAATATCATATGCACTTGCTATGAGATGACCCATATCGGGGAATGACATCCACTTCGAGACCGGAGCGATACCGGTAAGTGGTGGAACAAGTGCATCATGAATTTTTGCAAACTTTTCTTGATTTTCATATAGTCGGCCGTAGATGTCCCGATACGAAGTCAACTCCGCAAGAAGTTCCCGTCGGACTAAAGTGTGATTATTTTCCCCTTTACCGAGCAAACCCGCAACGGCCCGATATCCACAATTGCCGTCTCCTCCAACATCAACGATGTTATCGATATATTTGTGCATAAAAAGTGGCATCTCATCAATGTAGACAATGGGTGATTTTTTTATCGGCGGTGTGCGAGGTGGCTTCGAAATACGGGCACCTTTGTTACCACTACTCTTGGACTTAGGTGTCTCATGAATTTCCGGTAACGATGCATCAACATGTTCAAAGTAGGAAGGAAATCGTTTTGTTGATGTGTCATCTTGTGTAATTTTGGACTTTTTCGGTGCACCTTTAGTCTTAACCGGTTGAGATGGCGGTTTCAAATCGGTGGTCTCCGGAAATGCGATCTTTCGCAATTGTTCTTTTATGTGCATTTTTGTTGTGTCGTGCGCTTTAGCAAACTTCTCCATTATCACTTCCAACTCGTCGGAGATGGTGATTTTGGAGTCATTTTCTTTCGGCGGGTCAAAATCATCAAAACGAAGTTTCTTCCAATGGTCGGCTACCTCATCCATGCGTATGGGTGAATTCAAATTCTTTTTTTTTGCAAGTATACAAGCACATGGTAGGCTGTATGTCTTTCATTGTGTTGATTTTCAAGCATTTGGTTCACGGTGTCCCATCCCCGACACAAATCTCCCTTGCTATCACCCAACCACCTCTTGAAGACCGCATGTGCGGATTCAACTCGGTTAGTCGTGGTGCAACCAAGATGTCTAACTCGATTTGTCCAAGCGCACACGACTTTTTCTCTAACTTTGTCAAGAATGGTGGATTCGACATAATGACAAAAAGTCTTAAGGGAACCACACATTGACCTAAAGTGTACCAATTTCTCGGTATACACATCTTCGGAGTAGGCATCCAAAATTTCCCTCCATGCCGCCATTATCCTATCAACCACAACACCGGCTTTAACAATTTTACCGTTTTCATCCGGCCTATCTTTTGTCCCAACCGCGGGTTTCAACTTGCTTCTCACGTTGCAAGTTATGTGATACCGGCAAAGTAAAGCGGTAGATGTCGGAAAGACGGTATCGACCGCATTCATCAAAGCATTGTCCCGGTCGGTGACAATGACGTTTGGCATAACCGCTTGATCAACTAACAAAGACTTGCAAATTCCCAAGGCCCACGTAAAGTTGTCTTCTTTTTCACACTCCAAAAAAGCAAACCCCACCGAATAAGTCTTGTCCGTCGAGGTAACACCGACTATCTTTAGAAGCGGAAGCCTATACTTGTTGGTCTTGTACGTGGAATCCATCACAAGAACGGTTGGAAATGTGTTGAATAATTTGATACTTTCGGGATGAGTCCAAAAAATATCACGCACGGTAACTTTGTCCTCGGAGGTTCGGAAGCTTGAAACATAATTGTTATCGCCTAGAAGTTTCAAAAGTTGTTGCATTTCCGACCGAGGGCCCATATTTAAAACCTTGAGATTGTGCGGTTCATTGTAAACTTGCTTGATATTTGAAACGCTATCCGGTTTCTTACGCTTCAAATCAGCAAGTATGTTGCGAGGCGCCACTTTGACTATCGTTAGGTCCGATATCACATTCCTCTCTTCGCGGGACAAACGACACGCCATTGGATGCCCGTGTAACTTGACATCCAAGGCATGATTGTGCATTCCACAAATCACGGTTAACCGCCACAAATCATCAACCCTCCGAGTGGCACGCAACTTAAAGGGACATCCGCACTTTCTCGACCCTGTGTCCTCGTGTTTTAGCACCCGGTTTGATTGTACATAACTACCACCCCGTTCGCAATTCAAAACAACGAAAGCTTTCCGCCTACTATTTCCGTTGTCCGACCTTAAAATAACAATTGCAAATCCATTTTTGTTAGCTTCCATCCGAACCCAATCAAGCAATTGTTCGCGATCGCCGAAGCTCCGATCAATTGTAAAATGTTGTCGAACATCGACCGTATTGATCATAGGAGTAACGTCAATAACCGAATCGTTATTAACGTTGAAAATTTCCGGAACTAATACTCCATCGTCTTGCACAATGTTGTCCGGATGCACCATACCTAACAAATGAATAAATTATCAAAAGTTGGCCAAAACTGTTTTTTTTTACTGCCAGGCCTATTTTCGGAAGTTCATTTCCGAAATATGTTAGGTAACATATTTCGGAAATGAACTTCCGAATTATATCAGTGTTCAGCAGAATTTTGTTGAATCAATGTAGTGAAATAGGGAATGAAATAAGTGATGTTTACATGAAATTGTAGCTTTTTATGCTCCCTTTAACGTGATCAACGGTTTGAAACTTGATTTTAGGACGAAAAATGGATGGAGATTGATTGGGTTTTGTGGAGGGTTTGGAAAAGTGTTGGAGAAAAATGATGAAATAGTGAAGGAGGGAAATTTGTATATGCAGAAATATTTTCGGAAATGAACTTCCGAAACATTAACGGTTTTGACATCTTCGGAGGTTCATTTCCGAAGACAAAAAAAATTCAAAAAAAAAAGCGCTTCGGAAGTTCATTTCCGAAGCAGGGATAGTTTTGGTTTTTCGCTGGGGGTCACCCCCATAGGGAGGTGACTAAAGAAAAAATCTAAAATATATGTTTTTTACATCTGTTTTTCAAAAATCCGATAAAAATTTATAGACCTAAAAAAAATTAATAAAATGCCATAAGTTTTTCAAAATCCGAAAAATATACTTTTTTTAAAATATAAAATTCACAAAAAATATTAAGATAGAAACTCGCCTATATAGGGTCCATGTTTAAAGAGAATTTCTTTATTGACGCCCTTATGGGGGCGACCCCCAGCAAAAATCCCTAAATACCCCTACTTCGGAAATTCATTTCTGAAGTAAATTTCTTTTTAGATTTTTTCAGAATTCGGAAGTGCACTTCCGAAAATATCAAACAGAGGGTATTTTCGGAGATGCACTTCCGAAAACACCCATAGTCAGACACATAGCAGCATTTTTTCAAAACAGACAAAAGTGGTGGATGGAGGTTATAAGTGGTGGATGCAGGTTCTGTAATTTTTCGGAAGTGTACTTTCGAAACTTTTAGAAATAGGTGTTTTCGGAAATGCATCTCCGAAAACACCTTCCATTTGATATTTTCGAAGATACATTTCCGAATTTTAGAAAAATCAGGAAAAAAAAAAAGATTTTGAAAATGCATTTTCGAAACATAGAACATTTTGGGGTTTTCGCCGCAGGTGACCAAGAAAGTAGGGAAGTGGATAAAGAAATTCTAGGTTTAAATATAGGCGTCAGGTCAAAAAACTCAAACCCAGCCCACTTTACAGTTAGGCCCAATCAAGAAGCAGTTTTCGTCTCGTCTTCGATGAAAACACTGTTTAACAATGTCACTGAAACAAAAACACAAATCCTTAAACCCCAAAACTTCGTGAAATCAATGCGTTTCGGATTACCAGAGATCGATTCATGGAGAAAAAGTTGCTGCCATTCGCATTGGGAACGATGGATGACAACAAGCAAACGAGTCCAAGACAGAAGCAAGAAGAAACGGGTTCACGAACTCGAAGTAGCAACCGAGAAATGGAAAATAACCTCCAAAATCATCTTCCTAATGGAACTCCTCAAACAAGAACCAGAAATGGTTATTCCCGTTCGATCCCTTTCTCATTACAGAAAACAAATCAACCTCCCCAAACCCCACAGAATCTCCGATTTTCTTCGCAAAACCCCGAAGCTTTTCGAACTGTATAAGGATCGAAACGGTGTGTTGTGGTGTGGTTTGACGCATAAAGCTGAAGACTTGATGGAAGAACACAAAAGGGTTGTCGAGGAAAATGAGGATAAGGCTGCTGAATATGTTACGAGGTTTCTTATGATGTCGGTTGATAAGAGGCTTCCGTTGGAGAAGATTGCGCATTTTAGAAGAGATTTTGGGTTGCCAATGGATTTTAGAACTCGTTGGGTGAATCAGTATCCTCAGCTTTTTCGTGTTGTGAAGCCTTCTCTTGAGGATGTTGAGTTCTTGGAGCTTGTTTCTTGGAAGCCTGAATGGGCTATCACAGAGATTGAGAAGAAGAACATGCCGGAAACTGAAACTTCGCGCAACCCGGGTTTGCTTTCGTTACCATTTCCTTTGAAATTTCCTTCAAATTTTAAGAGGGTCCATAGTTATTATGGAGAAAAGATAAAACTGTTTCAGGGTAGATCTTATTTGTCACCTTATGCTGATGCAAAGGGTTTAAAACCCGGATCTTTAGAATTTGATAAAAGGGCTGTTGCTGTGATGCATGAATTGCTTAGTTTTACAGTTGAGAAGAGGCTGGTGACAGATCACCTCACTCACTTTCGTTGGGAGTTAGTTATGCCTCAGAAGTTGATGAGGCTTTTGCTTAAGCATTGTGGTATCTTTTATGTTTCTGAGAGAGGGAAGAGGTTTAGTGTGTTCTTGACTGAAGCTTATGATGGTTCGGAGCTTATTGAGAAATCTCCTTTGATTCTGTGGAGGGAGAAGCTTCTTAGTCTCGTTGGTTATAGAGGGAGGAAAAAGAAGTTTGAGGCGGATACTGAGAGTGATGAGGAAGGCGGTGATGGTTTGCGTTTGCTACAGAGTGGTTCTGATGTGGAGGATTTGGATGTGGAGCTTGAGCAAAAGGATACCTTGGAGTACAAGGATCCTTTACTCGAGGATGATTCTGAGATGGATGTTAGAGAGATTATGTGAACGTGACGAAACTTATAACTTATTGTGGTGGAAGTTTGTTGTATTTCAATTCTAACTTCAGTGTTCTCAAGAACTTTCAATTGATTTCCTCATTGTAAGTCGATTTTGTATCTGTAAACAAAACTTGGTCTCTTTTATACATGAAAAGATGTATACCGAATAAAGATTGTACTTGTACTTGTGTGCATTGTTAAATAGTGACTATGGTATGATGGGAAATGAGTTATTTTCTGGCATTTGGGCACAGGAAAACCTAAACTGCATGTTTACATACACAGCTGAGTACTATATGCAGTGAAACATTATAGGTGACAATTAAATGCATAATTCTAGGCTCTAATGTTATTGAAGGGTATCGACAAACTTAGTACTCGTTTCCTACTGATGGTCTCATCTTTACGTAGTAAAGATGAATGTATTAACAGCATAAACAGTGATATGCAGGACATTTTACATCTTTGCCTGGAAATGAATTCGTACGAAGGACATTTATCATTACTGGTTGCATTCATATGATTTTTGTTTTGAGTACTGATGTTCAATAAGGAGACTTGATGTTTGCGGGCCGTGGCCACTGTGAGGTGCTGTTTGCATGTGATTGTTTTAAGTTACAAAGTTGTCCCTGGTAAGTTTGAACCTCGAATGTGCCTTTCGTTTGTTAGTTTGGTCATTGAATGCTTCTGGGGACTACAGTGATATCGCTTCACACATATTAAGGAACCAAAATGAGGATTTACTCTCAAATTATTGAGATATTTAATAAGTCAATGGCTTCTGTGATGTATACCCCATTTAATTACTTTGAGAAGTTAGAATGTCAATTGTGCTTACGTAGCGGAAAGTCAAGAATAGCAAATCTTTTTCCTGTTATTTTCAAAACATTAATTTAAAGTGATAACTAATTGATGTTTATCTATTTTATGTTTATTTTTCTGTGTCTTAAGTTACTAGTATATGCTTGTAGTGTTCAACTTTGCCTAGTTGGTTGAGTTGGAATGAAACTTCATCTCTGTCTGCTATGGTCCTCCATTATTGACCATATTTACTTTGCTTCCCAACTTGCTGTATGTCACTGTCAAAATTAAATGGAAGAAGCTTCACAGCCTCACCTAGATGGATGGATGAATCTTCAAAACATTACTAGCCTATCTGCTTTGCCCACCCTTTTAAAAGGCAGTGTTTGTTATAGAAACTTAAATGTGCATGTGCTGATCTTTGGAGTATTCAATTTAACTTGACATTCTCAAGCTTTTTTCTTGGCTAAATCAATTTTTTTTATGAAATCTGAGTCTGATTCCTTAGTTATGAGTTACTAGTATGATTCAAAATTTATGTGTCACCGAAGCTTCATTCCATTTGATTAATTTTGTCAAAATTAACAGCTTCTCCAGTTTTCTTTGTTGATTAATGTTGCAAGTCGAGTTTTCAAGAGTTTGACAAGAACTTTAAATTTAGAACGAGCAGTGTGTCCAAATGGAAACTCAAAAGTAAGGAAGATGGAAATATGGAATTTACACTAAAAATGAGAGTTATCTATGTCATGTTTTTTCAAATCCGAAATGTCTTATTTATAGGTTAAATAGTGTTGTTTTATAAGGTTGCGACACTTGATGAAATACACTTTTTCACAAATGCTCAAGTGCCACCTACAAATGTCACTAGTGTCTCCATTCTCACGCCCCCGGTCCTAGCGCCGTTGTCGAGGACCGACCTCACACTTATCCATGTCGAAATTTCTTCTCTTTAGCTCCTTGTTGATGGAATTCAGCCTATATTCGAGTTTGTACAAGACAAATAAAAACTCGAAAGTTGGAAAGATCAAAATCTGGAATTTACATCGAAGATGAGAGTTATCAATGTTTTTTTCTTGAATCTAAAATGCCTTATTTTTATGCTAAATGATATTTCACAAGGCAGCGACCCTTAATGAAACACATTTTTTCACAAGTGTTCAAGTGCAGCCTACAAACTGCCACTAGTGCCTTTACGCCCACACCTCTAGTCTCGATCCTGAAGCCGGTGGCGACATCGACGACGGTGAGGGGGAATATGAATGTGACAAGTGACATAAGTCTTAGGACCACCACACTTATTCATGTGACACTTTCTCCTCTTTACTTTTTTTTTTTTTGGTTTATCTCCACTGATTTAGTCTAGGAGTCAATAAATATAACCTTATATAAAAAATATTAAAGTGAGTTAAACATTCCGAGATTATTTCTCATACATGAAATATTCATTTAGTCATTCCAAGCAAATTTTCTGTTATTATTGAAACAATGATCACGTTTGGATTCTAATTACAACATGTAATACTACGTAGCAGCTCTAATCAATCTTAGTATAATTTTTTAAATTGTTTATTGCTTTAATGATATACTTTTCTGTATTATTTTCTTGGATATGGATAAATTATAATAGTATTTAAAAATTTGTTAGAATAAAATATTTGACCACATTAATAATAAGGACGAGGAAAATAATTGACCATTTTAATGAAGTTTATTTTCCTTAATAATTCATGTAAAACACACGCACATAAACAATAATTTTTTGTGTTAGTAGAAATACCTAACAAAAGAAATAGTTTTAAAAAAACAAACAATATAATATGGTCATCGAATGTCTCAACTCAAGGGACTATAATGACACCGCTTCACCTATATTTATATATAATTATGAACCAAAATAACGATTTACTCTCAAATTATTGATGAGATATTTAATAGGTCAATGATATGTGTGATGTACACTATTTAACTAATTTGAGAAGTTAGAATGTCAATTGTGCTTACATAGCTAAAAGTCAAGAATAGCAAAATCTTTGTCCTGTTATTTTCAAGTCATTAATTTAGAGTGATGTTTATCTATTTTATTTGTATGTTTTTCTTTCTTTTAAGTTACTACTAATATGGAGACTTGTATTCAACTTTGGCAAGTTGGTTGTGTTGGAATCGAACTTTCATCTCTGTCTGCTTGCTATGGTCTTGATGTATGTCACTGTCAATATTAAATGAAAGAAGCTTCACTGCCTCACCTAGATGGATGGTTGAATCTCCAAATCATTATTATCCTATCTGCTTTGCTTACCCTTTTAAAAGACAGTGTTTGTTATAGAAACTTGAATGTGCATGTGCTGAACTCTGAACTATTCAATTTCACATGACATTTTCAAGTTTTTTTGTGTGGCTAAATTACTTTTTAATTAAATAAGTTTTTTGTCCCTATAAATATTTTAGCTTTTATTTTTAGTCTCTTTCTGCCTTTAGGCAACGGTTTTACAAAAAAACCGTTGCCAAAACCAGTTAAAACAGTTGCCAAAACTCAGGAGGGACTAAAAATGAAACTGCAATATTTATAGGGACCAAAAACTTATTTAACCCTAACATTTTTTTTTGTAAAATATGTATATGTTTGCTTAGTTATTATGAGTAACTAGTATGGTTTAAAGGTAATTTATAGGGGTGGCCAAACGGGCCCGGCCCGCGGAGAAAGCCTGTTTTACCATTCATTTTTTGCGGGTCGAGCCTGAATCTTGAACCCGCATATTTAAGTATGTCCGCCCCGCCCTGCACCATAAAAAAAGGAGCGGGCGTGGGTCGGTCACGGACAGCCCGCGAACATCTTTTGAAGAAAAAATAAAAATAATTTTATGATAGTGTAAGGCCCATAACAAAACAAAACAACTCGGCCCATTAAAAAGTTGAATTAGGGTTCACTTACTAATACTATCTCTCTGCCTTTCAAAAGCAAACGTATTATTACTTCGTCGTCCTCAGTAGCTACTCTCTCCGTTGGCGGCAACACTCACCCACTCAGGTACCATGCTGCATAGTTTTCAATGAATGGGTTATCACTTATCAATATAATAATTTTCACTTATGAATGGGTACCATGCTGCTTATTTGTAAACAAAAATCCGAAGCCTCTATTGTATAATAATTTAATGATTTTCTTATGCTTATTTTTCAAATCAAATATGACAATTCATAGGTGATAACTTTTATTTATTTTCTATGTGATTTATTTATTTATTTTCTATGACGATTCATATCTGAAGCCTCTATTAGATAAGTTTTATTTATTTTCTATGTGATTTATACTATATATATATATATATATATTTATTTGATGATGAGAGTTTTTCATGAAATATATTTGATATTATAGTTGATAATTTGGTATTGGTAACTTGGTATTATAGTTGATAACTTTGTATGTCTCTGTATACAGCAATTTATAGTGATAATTTGGTATTGGTAAAAATTTAACAGCAATACTATTATAACTTTTTATTATATGTCCTAACTTTTTAATATGATTGAATACATAGGTGATAACTTGAAATGGATTTACAAACTGTTGGTAATGAGATTGTAGATGAAGTGAATGTGAATGTGAATGTGAATGTGGTTGATTTGAAGAATCAAACTATTCAAGGGGAAAATGAATTAAGAAACACCGAAGATAATGTTTTACCTAAGTCTAAGAAGGCCAAAACGTCAAGTGCCGATTGTTGGAAAGTGTTTACTAAAGTTGGGGTGGATAAAGATGGGAATCCATTGGCTAAGTGCACCGGTTGTTCAAAGGTTTTGAAGGGTGGCGATAGGAATTATGGTACTACGACTTTGAATCTCATATGAAGAAATGCACTAAAATCAAATACGGCGATGTAGGTCACGTAATGATCGACTTGCAAGGTAGACTCAAGAATCTTACAATAGATAAAAAGGTTTCTAGGTCAATGGGTGCTGCTGCAATCATTGCACATGATTTGCCGTATAAATTTATGGAGTTTCAAAAAAATTAGAGATTGGATGAAATATTTGAACCCTGAATTTTCTCCTATTTCAAGAAATACCGCTAAGGCTGATGTTGATGAAATGTTCAAGACAGAGAAAGAAAATTTTAAGAAAGTGTTAGCTAGTATTCCCTCTAGAATTTCATTAACTTTTGATATGTGGACAGCTTGTACAAGTGAAGGTTATATTTGCTTGACTGCTCATTATGTTGATTCTAACTGGAATTTGAAGAGTAGGATTCTAAACTTTTGTCATATGCCTCCTCCACATACGGGATCTGAGATGTCAAAAAAGGTTCTTGAACTTTTATCGGGTTGAGGAATTGAGAAGAAGATTTTTTCACACATTAGATAATGCTTCTGCTAATGATGTAATGCAAGCTCACTTGAAAAGACAACTTGTATTACAAAATTGGTTATTAGCTAAGTGAGAGTTCTTTCATGTTCGTTGCTCAGCACATGTTTTAAATTTGATTGTCCGAGAGGGTTTAAAAGTACTTAGTGACGCATTGGAAAATATTAGGGAAAGTGTGAAATATGTGAAGGGCTCTGAGGGTAGAATGAAAAATTCAAGGAATGCATTGAACTCGTTGGTGGTGTTGAAACATCGGCTGGTTTGTCTTACGATGTTTCCACTAGATGGAATTCTACTTATTTGATGCTTCAAAGTGCATTGAATTACTGACGTGTATTTGCAAGTCTTAGTTTTCATGATGATAATTATAAAGTTTGCCCTTCAGAAGAAGATTGGAAAAGAGGAGATAAGATATGCACATTCTTGTTGCCATTCTATGAGACCACAAACTTGATTTTCTGGAACGTCTTATCCTACTTCGTATTTGTATTTTTTGCAAATTTATAAAATTCAATGTGTTTTGATGGCAAGCATGAAAGATGAAGACACTCTTATTCGAGACATGGCTGAAAGAATGATGATCAAGTTTGAGAAGTATTGGAGTGATTATAGTGTGGTTCTTGCTCTAGGAGTGGTTCTTGACCCGACGATCAAGCTTACCTCTTTGGAATATATGTATGAAAAAGTTGATCCACTTACCTCAAAGCTTAAAACAGATGAAATTAAGCAGAAGTTGTACACTCTCTTTGAGATGTATCGTCGTCTTCATACTTCGTCGTCCACTATCTCTCAAACTCTATCTTCCATCACTAGAGGTGAATCAAGTTCACACGCGTTCACTAAGAGTTTGTTCAATGTAAGTATCTTGCTCTAATTTTTAACTTATTTTAATGTTATATGTTGTAAAATGCTTAAATAACTTGTTCTAAGTTGCTCTAATTTGCTATAAATTGCTGTAATAGGCTGTAAGTTACTAAAAATTGTTGTTATAACCTGCTGTAATAGGCTGTAAGTTGCTATAATATGCTATAAATTGCTATTATAATTTGCTGTAAGTTGCTGTTATAAGTTGCTGTAAGTTGCTGTAAACTGCTGTCATAACTTGTTAGTTGTTGTAACTGCTGTAAGTTACAGTAAGTTGCTGTTATAAGTTGCTGTAAGTTGCTGTAAACTGTTGTTATAAGTTGCTGTAAGTTGCTGTAACTGCTGTTATAAGTTGTTGTAAGTCTGCTGTAAGTTGCTGTAAATTACTATTATAAGTTGTTGTAAACTACTGTTATAATTTGCTATAAATTGCTGTAACATATTATATTATTTTCGTTTTTATCAAAATAGGATTTAAAAGTTCACAAACAACAACTTGCAACAGAGACCAGAAGTCTCAACTTGATGTTTATTTGGAGGAGGCAAGTGTGGATTTGAGTTATCAAAATTTTGATGACTTGAATGTTCTTCAATGGTGGAAGGAGAATTGGAATAGGTTTAAAGAGATCTTTATTGGCACGTGATTTGTTAGGCATCCCTTTTACTACTGTTGCATCTGAATCTACTTTTAGTATTGGTTCAATCATTCTCATCAAATATATAAGTCGCTTGTTATCGAAGAATGTAAAGGCACTGATTTGTGCTCGCAATTGGCTTCAAGATTTTAATAGTTTTAGTACATAATCCAATATCAAAGTTTCTTTTACTACTTTGTGATTTTTTACAATATTGTTAATTTTGTTACTTACATTAAATTGTTTTATAGATGTAGTGGGTGATGATGAAGATAATGATGATGGAAGCTTGACGAAAAGTATTACAACAGGAGCATCATTTGTTTCAGGGGTGTGCAAAAAACTAGTAACCATGAACCAAATCTATATCCAAATTAAACCATATTTAAAAACCCAGCCCAAATTAAAAAATTAAAACCAGAGGCCCATTTATCAAAACAAAAAAAAACCAAAAACCATTATTCAATTTGGATCACATTATCGGTTACCAAATTTGAGACAAACCCTAATTCCCAAACCCTCTCTTATATCTCTTCTCTATCCGTTGAACCTCACCACAGGTCTCAATCACAATCCAAACGCTGTGTATCACCCTCTCTGTTCTTCACTCTCCACTTCAAACGTTTACTACCATTGACCTTTCTCAGAAAAATCAATTCTTTTGGTTTCTAGTTCGCGTTCTACGTCGTCGTTTTGATCTACTCAATTCCGATAATCTAGGGTTTGGCTTTATATACGAAATGACAACTATGGAGAGCTTGATTGGGTTGGTGAACAGAATCCAAAGAGCATGTACTGTGCTTGGTGGCTATGGTGGCGATGATGGTAGTTCGTTTTCTTCTCTTTGGGCAACTGTAAAAACTAAGTAACCACCGTGTGTACTCACAAAATGCAGCGCTGTTAGGGTTTTGCAAAAATAGTTTCCCACTTTTCTTCACTCAAAAAAACTGGTTTTAAACTGGTTTTTTTGTAAAACTGGTTTTTCAAAAGAAAATAAAAACTGGTTTTGAGAGAACCGGTTTAAAACCGGTTTAGAACCAAACTAAACCATATGTAAACCGGTTTTAAAAAAATAAACCAGTTTTAATAAAATAGTTTTAAGATCCAAACCAAACCATATATATGGTTCAATTTGGTTTGGTTATTGATCCATGCACACCCCTAATTTGTTTATGACGTAGATGAAGATTGATTGGTGCATCACTTTTTGTTGTAGAGAATTTGGAGACTTTGGTGTTAGATTAAACTATTTATGACTTATTTACTAACTTTTGCGAATTTGTGGTGTTGAACTTATGTTGAATTTGTGTTGTTGAATTTGAACTTAGGTTAAATTTGTAATATTTAAGGTTTGTTGAATTTAATTTTTGGATGTTGGATTTATGATAGTATTAGAATTTATGAGTTTTTTAAAAAAAAAATTATATCATGAGTAAAATAAAACTTTTTTTTAAAAAGAATAGCGGGCCTGCCTGCATGCCCGTCAATAAATGGGACGGACATAGAAAATGAGCCCGCACCTCCAACTTTGACCGCCCCGCCCCATTTTTTGCGGGCTTATGCGGGGCGGGCTTGCCCGTTTGCCACCCATAATAATTTATGTATAGATGAAAATTAGCATATTTAGCTTACAAACATGTTGAAGTATACCTTGGGTTCAGTCGGTTCGGTTCATTGATCCATTCATTAATGTTAGAATATTTTATATTAATTTGGAAATCATATAAATTAATATAAAAAATATTATAAAATATTTATAATATTCTAAAACATATTATAAGATATATATTTATAGTAGTATAAGAGATATTATAAGATATTTATAATATTTGAGAGATATTATAAGATTATAATAATATCTTTTATTCCAATAATTAAGGAGATATGATTCTGTTATTATAGTGTGACAATCTTAGACCTTACTGAGAAAATAGAGTTTGTTTTTTGGGAACTATGATCATTTGTAATCTCTTGAACAACTTTCTGAGTATAGTGAAATGGAGAGTTGCTCTCTTCCAGAGTAGATCGTTTGATCGAACTGAATAAACAAATCTTCGTCTTTTTCTCGCCTTATTCTGTTATATTATCTGTGTACGAATCATTATTGCTGTAGATTATTTATTTTGGTTGCTACTATTCTTTATCTCACAAATTGATATTGAATTTTGTCGTAATTTACAACAAGATTCACAACAAAACAAAATATAATAAGATATCCATTAGTTAATTTTTGTGAATGACTGAATTAATTTTTTATTTGCAGAATTCTACCTTTAGTTTCTTTTATCAATTTGGTCCCTTAGAAAATGGAATCGAGTCTCAGTGTGTTTACTTATACCATTATTTCTTGTTCAAGCAATTAATAATGAACCAAGGATCATTTCATGTCATGCTTACTACATCACTCTTGAAAGCAAAAAGAAAGGTAGCTTAATTCTTGTTTATTCATGCTCATTTAAAGTCCATGTTTATGACAAATTTTGAACCAAGTTTCTCAATTGTTTAAATTGCAAATCAAGAGAGCATTGAGATTTAAACCAAAGCAAGATTTTTAATCGAGAGAATTTGAAGTTCATGTTCTTTCCAACATGTTTGTTACACGTTTCTAATTTCAAATTCAAATAGGCAAAACAAATTATGAATTGAAATCAAACTTGAATTGCATTTTCATCCTAGCTTGTCACACAACATTTACACCATCATCAATTCAATTCATAACAAATACAAACTGAATCAAAAGCCAAAACAAAGTTCAGAAAAGCAAATTCAATTCAATTTTGAAATGAAATACAAAATGAGGTGAATAAATTAAAACTGAATCTCATTCTCGTTTCATTTGAATTTGAATTGATAAAAGTAAGAGTTTACAAGAAACTGCATCGCATAGGACTCCTCACAAAATTGCACACGCTTTGCTCACCCTCTACACAAAACCAGGGAGGTTTTTCACTCACTCATAACAGAATCAAATTCACTCAATTGGCCTCAAACGATTATTATAACAAACTCTCATCTCACACACTAGAATGCTCTCATTAAAACCTAATTCCCTAGCCTATATAATACTCTACTCATTTTTGCTTAAAAAAGAGAAGAAACCATAAAGCAACAACTACACCATTGAAAACGTAGTTGTCTCAAGCTTTACCTTGAAGTTTTGACTGGATCAAGCTTACTCCTCATCCTAGTGTCTCAGCAACAAACACCATAAACCAAAATTTGAAGAAGAGAAAAAGAAGATAGAGTCAGAGTAGAAGAAGGAGCAGTGGAAAAGAAAGAGAAGAAGAATGGATTAAAAGTATCTCTGAATTTAGGGATGGCAATTTGACCAATTCCTTTGCTTACCCACAAAAAATACCCACCACGGATATGGTAAGAACTCGCAAAATAGATATGAGTAAAATATGCTGGTATGGATGCGGACACAAGTACCTTACGCTCCGCACTACATATTTATATAATATCATTTGTATTATTATATAAAAAATGCACATTTATCAATTTTAAAAAAATACATCGCTATTAAACTATTACACATTTTAATAAAGATGTTTATTTATTTCTTAACTCAACAATAACTTCCATAATTTTTTTTAATATTGTTAAAAAAATATGATATTTAGTAATTAATTAATTTAATTTTACTACAAACACAGGTAAATAGGTACGAGTATGTGTATTGAGGTACCATATGATATGGGTACGAGTATAAACATTGGTGCCCACACGGGTTTGGACTCGCTTACGAGGATTTTTTTATACTGCAGGTATGGGGACGGGTACTAAAATATCCCGCCCATACCCTTTCATTGCCATCCCCACCTGGGTTTTATTCCCCTTCTCATTCGTTAATTTGTGCTAATTTGATTTTAATCAAAATATTTAATGAATTGGGCTTTTTAGGGGTTTTGTGGGATTTAGGATTCAATCTGTTTTGTTTGTTGTTTTGTTGTTGTTTCTAGTGTTAGATTCAGGATCAGAGGAATAATATTGTGTTAATAAGTATGTGATTGATTTGAGAAATTTGAGATTATGAAGAAGTTCGATTGGAATTTTGTGTTTGAACTTTTGTGAGTTGATCACTCCTTTAGGTTTAGGCAAGTTTTTGTTTCGATAAGCTTTAGGAATTATCTCTTGTTTGTGAACCAAGCCACACTACAACCTTGAAAAGCCCTTGTAATTCTTGCCTTTGTATTTTCAATATGATTTTTGGATGAATGCATAATTTATTCTTTTGTTTGCAAGATTGTTGGATGAGTAGCAAAAGTCCTCACCTTTGTGTGTTCTTCATTTACTGGTGAATTTTTGCTATGTGTGATTCATGATTGAGCTTGTTTTAGAATGTTTAGCATGATTTTGATACTTAGGATTCATTTTGTTTACATGTTTTCATTGTAGGATTATGGTAAGTATTTACCTTGTTTGTGCGTTTTTGTTTGAACCATACATTTGTTTTTATTTTCGAAACTTGTTGATTCACGATTCTTTAGTTTATTACTTTTGATTCTTTGAGTTAATTGATTTTTGTTTGAGGACAAACAAGTTTAAGTTGGGGAGAGTTGGCACCATTTTGTTGATAGTTGCGGTTAGCGGCTCTCAAGCAAAAACCTGAGTAAGTATCTTTTATCGTCTCCACAAGGATTAATGCAAGGAAAAAACTACCGTTCAATAGTTTCAGTCCTTCTAAGATTGGATTAGGGTTTTTGGAAGAAAAATGCAGGAAAAGTAAATAAAATCAATAAAGAAAGCGATAAACAATCAATTGTAGCTTAAGATAATTCATTCTGGAATTGCTTTTCATTCTACCCGTCAAATACTTAAACTTGCCGATCAATTGCACTCAACCAACCGTACGCATCAAAATCACCAGGTATTGCTCACACTAAGGCTATTTCTAACGCAAAGTGAGACATCACCCATATTGCTCTCGGATGCGATTTCGCGCGCAACTCAAACAACCCAGATGCATTTCAAAACCGACACCCACAATGATTATTAGCTCTTAACCTTTCTCTAAAGTCAAGAAACTAATAAATATCATTCCTTAACCAATAAACATGAAGTTTATCTCTAGAACAACCCAAACCCCAAACATAAATGCTAAAAAAGTCAAGGAACAAGATCAATTAAGATTTGTAAAGCAAGCATATATACAATCACATGATCAACAAATATACATATAATAAGAGTAAAATATATATACAACACCCACCATTGGAATGATACATAGGGAAGAAGGAGATATTTTCCCAATGATGTTGGGTAAACTTCTAAACTACAAATAATTGGATCAGAGCTCCTCCATGGAGAGAAGAGATGATAAAACCTAACAAAATCAATTTTAAAAAATATATACAAATCTGATTTACGAAGACCGACCTAAGCGAGCCCTCATTTATTTGAGCTAAACCGCTTATGGGAGAAAGTATATGGACTTGGAAAATTGACCGCGCTTAATGAGCTGACCACGCTAAGCGAGCTTGCGATACCAATTATGCTTCTGTTATTGAAAATGATAGCACACTATAGCTTGGGCTTAGCGGGCTCTGCAGAATTTTGGTTCTTTATTGCTCAAAAATTGCACAATCAAAGTCGTGCCTTTGACATACACATCAATACCTATATGTATAAATAAACAAAAACGTACGCATTCATGCTCAAGTTGAGGAAAAAGAGAAGATAGGTGCCACAAAACTATATACAAAAATAACTACAATTTGACGCTTATCATGAGGCTTATATTTTTCGTTCTTTAAGGGTTTTATCGATATTTTCCCTTTCCTTTGAAAAAAAATAAACTTTGGTGGACACTCTGATGTATTTTGAGCGTTCGTTACGCTCGGTTATTTTTCGCGCCGCGACACAACAGTGAGGAAACATTCCTTAATATGAAAAAGAAACTAGAAGCGGTTACTTGGAATGCAATTATGAACGCACTTTCAACTCTTAAAGATGAATTTGAATTTAGATTGGAGGATGGGAACTCCTCTTTCTGGGTTTCCAATTGGTTTGGGGTAGGGAAATTTGTAGAGCATGTTCTCTATGTGGATATCGACGATCTGGAAATGCGAGTAAATGATGTTTACTTGGTTGGAAATTGGAACTTCATCTTATTATATACTAATATTCATGTGATTGTTTGTGACCTCCTAAAAGTGTTTCCCATTTGTTTGAATTCTCTAGTTCCTGATCAGTTAACCTGTAAAGGCAATTTAGACGGTATCTATACTCAGGATGGTTATAACTTGCTCAATAGACTTGAAATTATTTAGAATGCAACAGATAATAAAGCCTGTTTGATTTAGTTTGTAAAACTGTTTTTTAGCTTTTAAAATTTGAAAAACCATAAAACTTGCTAGGTAGTATAATATTGTAAAATAAATTTTGAAAACTATTATCTATTTAAGAGTTTTAAAAAATAAAAAATAAAAATAGATTTTTGAAGTTTTGGTTTTGGATTTTTAGTTTTTGAAACTAGAAAGAATAAAAATAAGGAAAAATTGTACAGTTTTCATTAATTACAAATTTATAATATTTTTCAACTTTAAAACACTTTTTAAAAGTAAGAGTACCAAACATGTTTTATTTAATTTTGCTTTAAATTTTTTTAAAAAAAGTTATTTACAAAATAGTTTTTAAAAACTAAAAACTAAAACACATTCAAACGGGTCCTAACTCTTGAAAGTGGGTATGCATATTCCTGCTCCTGAGAAGGTGAAATTCTTTCTTTGGACGACTTTACATAAGTTTCTTCCTACAAGATCAATGTTGTGTCATCATGACATGCTTCAGACGAATCTTGGTCCTAGATGCAATCAGGACACTGAGACGACTCTACGCTGCTTCAGAGATTGTGAATTTGCTACCCGCTTTTGGAAATCTATTGGCTTCTTAGACCCAATATTCTTGTAAGGGGATAGTTTATATGATTGAATTAGACATGACATCAATGGTTGCTCTATCTTTTTGGCTGCTTACTGGTGGTTGTGGCATGCTAGGAATTTGTGTCTTGCGAATGCAGTGGTCTCTTCCTATACTTTGAAACTCATCACACTGAATTATGCTAAACTTTTAGCTAAACATTTTCTTAAGCATAATACGTCACATCCAACAAGAACGATCACATGAAATGCATACAAAGATAGTAATAGCATTTTGGAATATTGATGGCAGTAGCCTCAATCAAACTTCTTCACAATCTCAAATTTCTCAAACCAATCACATTCTTATTAACACAAAATGCCAATAGGAGTCTTTTTGGCATGCTCCATTGAGGTATGTAAAGTCAACACACATTCTCAACTTCCTAGAGGCCTTCTAGACTAGGACAACATTAGAGAGTCATTCTCTGTATTTTACTTTAGAAATGAAGTAGTCGTCTAACAGTCCTAAGACCGTGCTAGCAGTTGCCATGAACTTCTCTAGAGGTTGTCTTTTTTTTTCGTTGAGAGATATATCGGGCCATAGGATCGACGTTTAACTGATGGAAGGCTAGGGCGGGGTCGATGCTAGTTATTTCATGGGGAAATGATAAAGGGATTTGTGTTCTCCTAGAGACATTCGATTAGCGTATATTTTACCTTGGAATGGGTACGGATCATATCTTCACAAATTGGACGGGATTATATCGAGTTAAATGACTTTGAAATTGCCATCCGGGATTGGTCTGACTTAGTCTTCACATCCGTTAAGGTCAACCTTATCAACCCTTCCCAGAACTTCCTCTAACACTACCGAGGTGGTGAAGATATTTTCTAGTATAACTTCACGGATATGTGTTGCTGCTTCCATGTCGGTGTTAAGTAAGATTGGTTTCCCAACATCGATGTGATATGTTACTTTAAGGTGGACTGAGGTCTGAGGAAGCTACGCCATCCAGCTTTGCTAAGAAGGACCTACCGAGGATGCCTTTAAAAGAACTCTTACATGGAACTACCAGGAAACCGAGGGTTACTTTCTTTCGTCGTCCCTTTCTCCAATCGACAATGGTAAATTTTCCATTCCAAAAGGGTGAGTTACAGAATCATTAAAGGGTTGGAGATTTTTGTCACCGCGTGGACATAGATTTAGATGGTGGAGTCCTAGATGCTCGAGTGTATCAATTGTAAAGGACGTTATACAAACTCCCACCATCCATGAGGAAACCAACTACTGTGTAATCTGCCACAATAATTGTTATAACTAGTGCTAACTTTGAGTTTGGGATTCCATTTATCTTCTCGCGATCTCAAAATCCTAGCATCATCTTGTATTTACTTTGTGATATGGTATCAATCGTTGCTTGGATAAGGCTCTCCTGTGGTGGATCTCCATCATACATTGCTTTCATGCAAACCTCATCGACTACGGAGAGTTGAGGTAGTGCGAGATCGGGGAATTCAGCGGAGTTCTTCGGTGCGATGAAGAATGTTATCCTCTTCATCTTATAATGGCTTTAGTAGAGATCTGGCTTCTGGATCGGGTATGATATGATCGTAGAATTTTGAGGAAATTAGAATTCAATTCCCATAGATGACACCACTACTCCGTGCAAGAACTAACATTGATGTTGATTGGTGATATTGGACCCTTGAGGCGATGATGTCGATCTCATGTACGGTGGCGCGAGTGGACATGTAAGGTTAGCACTCCAACGCCCAAATTAGTTACAGAGTCCAAGATGAGTGAAGTTAAAAGTGGAGATCTGAAAGTATAGCTTAAATTTCACGTTTACATTAGATAATTTCAATTGAGCTATATGTGGTTGGACTTTGTAGTCCCCCTCAACCCTCTAAATATGCCTCCATTCTTTTTACCAATACGTGATAATTTTCACCAGACACAGACACAGGTAATGGTAGGATTCAGTAGAATGTTTAAACTTTTAGGGTAGATTTCACTAACAAGCCCCTTTTAAGAAGAAGACTCTAAATATCAATTTATTACTCAATAAGCGTGCGGGTCTCCAAAAAAATAAGAAGAGGAAAACTATATTTCTTTATCGAACACCAATTTACTTTAAAATTACAAAATTATAACTGAAATAAAAATCAAATGTTGAATAAGTAACTCTTAAAATTCAACGACTAATTTATTACCTAATAGAAAACTAAAAAATTAAGACAAACTCTCCTAAATATGTAGTCAAATTGTGCAGCTAACGACAACAATAACTTATACACATTCAAGATATTAATTAAATTGATCTTTTTTATATATGTAATCGATTATTATTATATGATTAGTCTTTTTATGAAATGTCGTTACAAATTTAAAAAAAAAAAAACAATGTTTCATGACATGTCGTGTTTAAAAGCTAAAAATAATTTAACAAGTTGTATTGTATTGTATCTATGAGACTCACTGTTTACTCAACTGTAAGCAACTTCAACTTGTGATGTTGGACTATGAACTATAACCATGAAATTAAAGTTTTTTCAGAACTGAGCACCTTGACAATACATTGAGCAACTATTGAGTAATCAATTGTGTTCCTGCTCTAGGAACATCAACCATCGTTCATTGTATATGTACAGGACCCATACCGACTAAGGAAAAATTACTATATTCATTTTATGGTTGGTGGATATATCTGTATGGTCCTAAAACATAAAAAATTTATAAAATAAAATAATAAAAGAAAAGTCAGTTTTTACAGGTCACTCTGAATTGGTTAGTTAGTGGGTTGTTGTTCTTGTATGTGCTACGCTTTATTTGTGAATATTATTCATAAATACAGTATGATGAAAATATGTTAGTTAGATTTCACTATATACTGTGTTTTTATATTTTTGTGTATCTTTTTGTTGTTGATATTAACTCATCAAATCTTGGTATAGAAATCATGTAATGTGTTTCATCCTCATGTGTTGTCTCGACCCAGTATTCTTTTTGAGGAATAACAATCATAACAAAACAAGTCCAACCCTAAAAGTGTTTATTTTCTTTACATTTTTGAATGGTATTCTTTTGGGTTGGACAACTTAAATTGTTAAGGCCTAAATCAACTCAAGTTTACTTTACATAACTTAACGTATAAAAGTCATATTCACTGAAATGCAAAGTACACTTTTCTGATATCTATTTTGATCACAAACATCTTGAATATTGAATTAACTCGGACATTGGAGTGTTAGTCTTGCAGGTCCACCCCGCACTGCTATATCGAAGATCAGCACCAATGGTTGGATTCCATATCATTGACTCCCACCTACTTCTGTTTGCAAAACAGAGCGGTGGTGTTGTCTAAAGGAATCGACTTCTGATTCCCGCAAAATTCTACGAGCAAATCATCTTTGATCCAAAATCAGATCCTTGCCGGAAGCAGAGAAAAAAAGCGGCAACTCTGCGAATCATGTCAAGGAGATATGTTCCTTCCTTTGATCTAATTCTTTATCACCGATCAAAGAGATTTGTGGTGCAACGATATCCAATACATGCCCCCCTTCTAAGGATTTTTAGATCGCAAAAAGATCAAAAGAATTTCAAACTTCAATCTTCCTCTAATTCTAGCGGTCACTTTTGTTGATCAAAACCGGACAAGATAACTCATCTTTAAGAATATTCTCACGTTGGCAGAGAGCGGATGAAGGTCTAAGGAATACAAATACGCTCGACCTAGACGCACGCGAGGATGAAGTTAGACCCATTCGAGATCGTGAATTTGAATTTATGTTGCTCGGCGATAATCCTATCTAGTTGGTAAAGATAGGATCTGGGCTTCCCATGGAAGTAAGCCACCCTAATTGAGTGTCTCTAGGCTAACACATACCTTTTAATTATCTTTTCACATGAGATGCCTGACATCAACCCTAGTGTGGCATGCCATCAATTGAATGTGGATTCTGGCTCCCGTTATGCCTCCTAGTGACAAAGGAGGCAGTCCCCAGAGAAAGCTTAAGCTATCGCAAGCACGGTGAAGGGCCTACTAGATACCAAATTAATTTTTGAGGCGAAGTATACAAAATGGTTATCCAATGTTATCCTAGTGAGGAAAGCCTCGAGAGAATGAAGGATATGTGTTGATTACATAGATCTTAATAGAGTCTGCTAGAAGGATTCTTACCCATTTTCAAACATTGACAAGCTTGAAGATGATTCAATCGTGTATCATTTACAATTATTCATGGATGCCTACTCGGGGTATAATCAGAAACATATGTTTGAGCCTAACCAGATAAAGAAAACATTCATGACCGAGCATGCCTACTACCAATACAATGCCATGTCCTTTAGGTTAAAGAATGTCGGTGCCACATATCAGAGGATGATGAACAAGATATTTCAAGATGAGATATGGGAGGCGCTGAAGGTGTACATGGATGACATGATTGTAAAATCCAGTCGGGAGAGCTTCATGCTCAGCACCTCCAACGAGTGTTCAAGAGGGTCCGATAATATAACATGAGACTTAATCCAAAGAATTTTACCTTCAGGGTAAGAGCCATAAAATTCTTAGGCTTCTATCTGACTGAGAAAGGAATCGAAGGAAACTTCGATAAATGTGAAGTAGTGATCTGAATGAGCGCACCAACTTCAAAGAAGGAAGTCCAGAAATTAAATGGTATGTTGACATCCTTAAACAAATTCATTTCAAAACCCACCAACACACTTTTCCTTTCTACATGCGTTTTAGAAAGAAAGAAAATTTTAAGTGGACAATTGATTGCAAAGATTCATTTGAGTCTTTGAAGAAAATCCTGGATACACCCCTGATACTCACTCAGCCACTTCTGATGGAAACATTGTACATGTTATGGAACCTTGTTTTGCAGGTGATATGCTTTAACAAGGACAATAACTTTTGATGATGACAACTAATATCTTCTAACAAGTTAAGCATAAGCGATTAAGAGGATAAAGATAAAGATATAAATATTAGGGTTTGATGGAATTGACTATCCGATGATGGAATTCAAATGGAATACAAACTTAAACTTCGTCTCAGGTGAACTCAAACAAGTGTCTACAAAAGAGAGTATCCAAAAAAGTATTGAAATGCAAGAAACCTCTACCTTGATTTGTCTAAGTGAATACATTGTAAAGCATATGTGAGTTTTCATAAAAGTGCATGGAAAAATCACACATGTGCACACACGTACATAAAAACATCTTTTCAAACTAACATTTCTAAAAAAAAATATTTTCAAAGATATCTTGAAGTTGTGCCAAATGAGGTAGGAGCTTTTAGAATAGCTTTGGAAAATGTTTTGTCTTTCAATCAATTGATACATTAACCTAATCGATTGGGTCAGTTCAAAATTGAATCCTAAGCGATTAGGACAATATCTTAATGATGTGCAACGACTACATATATTTTCTTTCATTTTTGAAATTAACAATTGAATATATTTAGGGTATCTAATTGATTAGCATTAGGTGTTAATAGATTAGGAAGTATTAAAATGTATTAAAATAAATTTCCTTTTTGAGCCAACCTCTAGCATATAAATAGAGGTCCAGTCTCTCATTTCAAATCATCCAAAACCGAGTTTCATTTTACCCTTCTCTCTCTCTAAAATTCTCTTATGTTTACTTTCTCTCACTAAGTGTTTGGCCAAAGTGCTTGTAGAGAAAGTCCTTTCTGCAAGTGAGTAGTTGTAATTCTAGAAGGGTCGATTTGTAAGTTCACCAAGGAACTTTTACTTATACCTTGTTTAACGAACCTTTATAAATCTTGGTGTTCTCTATTTACCCTTAATTGTTTACTTTCCAAAATTTATATTTTGCTAATTTATTTTTTCCAGTGCTTAATATTAAAAAAAAATTCAAAAATTATTTTAAACTCTGATTTTAATTCTAAATTTTGTTCAAAACCATGTTTTTTTGAACCACACAATTCACCCCCTCTTGTGTGTGAAGTCACATGTCCAACACCTGTATCTAGCAGTCGTATAAAAAGATGTGAGTGCCATCTTGATCAGAGAGTCATACTTTAGCCTAAGCCCCATGTACTTCATATCAAAAGCCCTCACGGGGGAAAATACACTATACCAAAAGATAGAAAAAACAACCTTGGAATTAGTGACAACATCATCTAAGCTTAGAAGATACTTCCTTGCACATTTCATAATTGTCTGTATGAATTTACCCCTAAAGCAAGTGCTTCACCGGCCATACTTGACTGGATGTTTGAAGAAATGAGCCATAGAATTTTTAGAGTTTGAAGTATCTTTCGAAGCAAGGAAGGCATTGAGCTCAGTTGTTCGCCGACATCTTGGATGAAATGACCCTTGTACCTCAAAGGTTAGATCGCACATGAGTGATATTCACGAACGGATTGTCTAGTAGTAAAGGAATTAGTGCAGGCCTAATGGTGATAAACAATTATGGGCTTATGGTGGAAGTTTCTTTGAGGTTCGAGTTTTCCACCACCAACAAACAAGCTGAGTATGAAGCAATAATTGTAGGGATAACATTAGTTGAAGAAATGGGGGCCGAATACATCAATTTGCAAACATACTCCCAATTGGTTGTATCTCAAATAAGGGGAAAGCCAGGGCCAAATAATCTTTATTGCATTGATACCTCAAAAATAGCCACCAAAAAGTTGGCAAGATTCAAGGCATTTAAAATCGCTCATGTACCGCGAGAAGGAAATAATCACGCTGACGTACTATACCAGTTGGCCGGTATAAGGAGCCCAGGGTTTAATCACTCTTTCATCGAAGGATCCAGAAAAAAGCCAAGCATCGAATCGTTGGGAAAGATAGTGGCAGTCGTGGATGGCACTGCCCCACCTTCTTGGATGACCCTGATTCAAAAGTATATTGAGCTAAGAATTATTCCATCAAATTCGTCCAAGGTGACTTTAGAAAATAGAAGGGAAAGTGATTACACGGAGGTTGAAGAGACTTTCTATAAAAGAGGTCTATCTAAATCCTTACTGAAATGCTTAAGGAATGAGGAAACCGACTACGCCCTTCTAGAAATACACGAAGGGATAGACGAGCACCATCTAATGGCTAGGGTATTAGTCAATAAGATTCTGAAAGTAGGGTATTTTTGGCCTACCATAATCCATGACTTCCAGGAATACGTGAAAAGTGTGACCAATGCCAATGACATGGGGGTGTCTTTAACGCTCCATCTATAGAGTTGAATGTTCTGACATCACCATGGCCATTACTATAATGGGAACTAGACGTCCTTGACCCATTCTCCCCAGCGCCAGGTTAACTCAAGTACTCGATCGTAGTTTTGGACTATTTAACAAGTGGATTAAGGTGGAGGCACTGGCAAACATCACAACATCGAATGTCTTTAGATTCTTCAAAACAAACATACTGGCTAGGTTTAGGATCCCTTAAGCTGTTAGGATAGATAATGGGACACGTTTCATCAATATAATATTGATAAGCCTCTTAGAAGAATTGAGCATCAAGCAACACATTATGTCAGTGGAACATCCAGAGACGAATGGTCTGGCCGAAGCGGCCAATAGGGTGCTAGTGATAGGCCTATAAAAAAATCTAGATCACCATACAAGAACACAATATTCACATCTATCTATTCAAGTTTAAGATCAAATTGTGCCACCATGGAAAGCAACATTCGAATGGACCTATACTTCACAACAGGAGAAAACACATCATTGAAGTCGAAACCTTCTTTCTGAGTGAAACCCCTTGCGACCAACCTTGCCTTGTATCTTTTTGACGCCACTCCTTTGATTCCATCCTTAACTTTGAAAATCCATTTGTAGCTGACTAAACTTGCTCCAACGGGTTTCTTGATCAATTCCCAAGTATTGTTATCATGAAGTGATTTCATCTTATCATCCATGGCCTTCATCCATTCAGTCTAATTTCGACTCATCATAACTTCCTTATAGTCTCTAGGTTCTTCGTCTAGAACCTCATTTGCAGAGATTAAGGCATAAGCTATAAGATCTGCATACCCAAGTCTCTGAGGTGCCTTTATGACTCTTCTCGTTCTATCTCTTGCCAATAGGTAGTCATCGATAGTTTCCTCAACTTCCTCAGCATCTTCAGCATCTTATGCTTCTTCTTCGACTTCATTTAGATACATAATTCAGCATTAACATGCTCCACCTCAACAGGAATCTCTCCCTGTTCCAGCTCTTCGTTAGATATTTATGCACTTCAACCAACATCATTAGTTTTCTTTAAAGTCATTTCAGCTTTATTGAAAACTACATCTCGACTGGAAATACACCTCTTGTGACATGGCTCTAGGCACCATAGCCTATAAGCTTTGACTCCTTCAGGGTATCCTATGAACATGCATCTCAGAGCCCTAGGTTTGACCTTTACCTAATGTGAGCATAGGCTACGCAGCCAAATACTATAAATTTGTCGATATCTGGTGGATGTCCCGACCAAACTTCTCCAGGTTTCTTCATACCTAATGTAGTCAAAGGACATTTGTTTATCAAATATGTTGCTGTCGAAACAACCTCTACCCAAAACACCTTCTTTAACCCAACACTAGTCAATATGCATCTAACTCTTTCTAAAATAGTTCGATTAAACCTTTCAGCCAAACTATTTTGTTGTGGAGTACCTACAGTAGTTTTCTGCCTTGCAATACTAGAGGCATCACAAAATTTAAAGTTCAAGGCCATTGTCGCTTCGCAACCTTTTAACCTTTCTACCACTTTGATTTTCGACCAGAATTTTCCAACTTTTGAAGTTCTCAATAGTTTCATCCTTGGTATTTCTGAATGAATACCCATAACTTTATGGAATAATCATCAATTAAGGATAGAAAATACCTTGCTCCTGAATGTATGGACACCTTGCAGGGCCCCAAAGATCAGCATGAATGTAATAAGGGGATCCATGTGTTCTTTGTTTTCCTTTATTGAACTTCACTCTACAAGATTTTCCTAGTACACAGGGTTCACGAAACTTCAGCTTTTCGACTTTGTCTCCACCAAGCAGATTTTGTTTCCCTAATTTGACCAGACCCCTTTCACTAACATGGCCTAGTCTCATGTTCCAAATCTTTGTATTCAAAAAAGGTTTCGTGGATGCAATATTTATCGAACCACTTACAACTTCAGCCTCAAGTGTATACAAGCATTGTTTTTTCACGCCTCTCAAGACTTCCTTCAACCCCTTCATGACTTTTAGGATACTCTTCTCTCCTTGGAAAACATATCCTTTCTTGTCGAATTCAACAAGAGAAATCAAATTTCTCTTTAAATTAGGTACATGCCTAAATTCACTCAACAACTTTGTTGACTCATCATGGAGCTTGAATCTCAAAGATCCAACACCTTTAATCTTATAAGCTTTGTTGTTTCCCAGCAATACAGACCCACCATCTTGATCTCATAATTCCCCGAACTAGTCTTTGTTTAGAGTCATGTGCCAAGTGCAACCTGAATCCATAATCCACTATTTTCTTGAGTCGTAGCTTGAAACCACAAGAACATCAAATGAGTCAAAATCATGTTGAACAATGGTTACGTTGCCATTATCCTTACCTTTATGATCTTTCAGGCATCTAGAGCACACCTTTCTTTTGTGACCCTTCTTCTTAAAATGATAGCATTGAATACCAGATGTTTTGCCACTATAAGACTTCTGCTAGCTTTTACCTTTTTTCTTGTCGAACTTACCATCCTTTCGTAAGAATTTCCCCTTAATGGCCAAACCTTCACTAACCATTGAAGGTTTATGCTCATTTCATTCGTTCAAGTCCTTAGAATACAAGGCATATTGAACTTCTTCAAAGGTCAAGGACTCCCTTCCATACAAGAGAGTTTCTTTGAAGTGAGCATGTGATTTGAGCAAAGCGCACAACAACAACAACAGCGCTTGATCTTCATCATCGATCTTCACATCAATATTTTCAAGATCAAGAATCAGCTTGTTGAACATATCCAACTGCTCAGCCAACACTTAGTCTTCAACCATCTTGAATGAATACCAAGCTTGCTTCAGGTAGAGTAGATTTACCAAAGATTTGGTCATGTACAAACTTTCAAGTTTCACCCATAAACCTGATGTCGTTGTCTCCTTCGATACCTCTCGAAGAACCTTAACACCAAGGCTCGATAGGATTGCGTCGTGGGTTTTCTCTATCATGACAGTCTTTTTCTTTTTCTGTTAATGCAGCATCCATAGTTTTAGCTCCCTTCAACGCTTCCAAACAACCCTGCTGGACCAGTAGGGCTTTCATCTTCAAGCACCACAGATCGAAATCGTTCATTCCGGTGAACTTTTCAATATCATACTTTGTTGAAGGCATCTTCTCCACATTCAGCGCTCCAATTTATTGTGAAAACGATGCCTTAATAAATAAAGTATAAACTGTTTCTTTGTGATCAAGAAACACACAAGAGTAGAAAAGATGATAAAAGAAGAAGAACAACAAGGATTGAGTATAACTGCTTTTCTTTACTTTCTCTTTCAATCAAGATTACAAGTGTTACAAGAATAACAAATAACCCTCTTACCCTAAATTAGGATTTGTAGTATGCAATGATGAGAGACTAGTATGCTATTTATAATAAACCTAACATACTAAACTAATGGGCTTTTTCACAAATATACATTACAAGCTAACTTAGGGTACAAACTAACTTAAACAATTGTACATAACAAACAAGCCTAATTTGAAATGCTAACAACCCTAGCATTTAACACCCACATATTAGAACACAATTCAACTATAGTATGTAGGTCTTCGACACCAGCATGTGAACATACTCTGACGACATGCATAAATCCTATCGAACCAGAAGCTACTATTCAACCCAATAGAGTTTGATCCAATTCTAACAAAAAATAATAGAAAAGCGTTTTAGCGTCATATTCTGGAAACTCATTTAAAATAATTATCACGTCAGTTTTTAGAAAAAACCGAGATAATAGATTAATTAATAATTAAAAATAAAAAAGACATTTGAAATATTGGTGCAAAATATATTACCCCTCTGTTGGGAAATATAACCTAGGGTAATACAAATTTAAATAAATTTAATAAAAAGGGAAAAGGGAAAGGTGCCATGTGATCCTAAACTAATTAAAAATAAAAATAAAATATAAAATGCAGTATCTGGAATTCGTAGCGAGGTCTGTGGTAGTTATATTCCCTCGATTTTGGTAATAACTGAGGGTATATATTGTATATATTTTAAGAAATTAATCATGGTGTTCACAAAACATATACCTCAGTTATTGGTGGATTAAGGTGGTAGTTTTATCATGAAATATGTTATTTGTAGTAGTGATTCTAATGAGTTAGAAAACAAGCCCTGAAATTCAAGTGCAGCAGACCCAGATGTCCTATCAAATGTCGAGACATCCGGTCTGTCATAAAATACAAAGGCAAGATAAAAACAGTTTCATGCAGTACTGAAAAGTAAATAACACAATTGATTGTCAACCCAGGAAGAAGATTTCACTATCAATAGTACTATTTTATGTAAATAACCTCTGGTTTACAGATAAACAACCTCCGGTTTACCTAGTCCCTACCCAATGTAACTTTTTCTTAGAACTCCATCTAAGACAAGAGAACCTCCGCTCACTCCCTAGTGATACCTAACTGTTACAACCCTGCAACAGCTATTTAAACCACAACTAGAATACACACTTCCTTGACAATACCTAGCCAAGACTGTAACACCCATTTTCTAACCCCAAATTATAACATACAATTCACAGAGTAAGCATGCATAAAGGAAAGGGTTTTGGAAACGGTTTTGGCAACGGTTTTATTGAAAAAACCGTTGCCAAAAGGTAGGGAGGGGAAAAGCAAAATTCGCTAACATTACAGGGGGTGAATTACTATTAACCCTAAAGGAAAAAGGGCGCTACACGTTGATTTCCACAAAATGAAAATCCCAAACAACATATAAACATTCATAATATGCAAAGATCATATTGTAACACAATGATGTAAATCTCATGCTTCCATACATTATGCATAACGCTTGCAGAAAACCAAAGAATTGCTATCACATAATTTCAATGAATATGTCCCTTACCATATTCATCTACCAATTCAAAATAACATTAATATCCATGCTACTTGAATTTACAAATCTAGGCTACAAGACCTTTAAACAACATATCCAAATGTTAACACATACATCCAAAATATTCAACAAACATAAAGATAGCAAGGCTCAAAACATAAGCATACGTCAATACAAAAATCCAGAGCATATGACTCGCTACCTAATCAAACAACAAACTCGGAAGCTTTCCGGCTAACCACGAACAAGTTACTAAACATCTGAACCTGCACGTTACCAACAAAGGGCAACATTCAAACAAAAGGGTGAGAATTCAAATTATTATAGAAAACATAATAATGGGAAATGCAAAACATAAACAAGCATACATTTCACAATTAATCACTCTTCTCAAAATAGAAAATTCATATACCATATATCAATCATCATGCAAAGCAATCTCATAGATACAAAAATAATCACATAGCACATAATGTGACCCGAATGTATAAATGTGACTCAATGCATGTGGTACCATGTGAACCCAAAGTTTCACCGCTTTCCGATTCAATATTTAGAATCCAAGCCACGCTTCCGACCTAAACAAGATCAAAGTCAATACGCCTATCTCCAATTAAGGATCACGTCTTATACGCCTATTTCCATTCAAGGATCAACGTCTCTTACCGTGTGAACCCACAGTTTCACCGCTTCCACCATAAAGCCAACCATGCTATGAATGTATGTACAAATACCAACAATATATGCAATTAAAATTATCTCATCAACTTTAACTTACCGCATACCACAAGAATCCAACTCAATGAATTATCTGCAAATCGTACACAACATATACAACACAATTAAAAATTACGACAAAGTACTACCTGAAGGATAGAAAAACACTTAGAAAGGGGGGGGGGTTGAATAAGTGTAGCTTTAAAAACTTGACCGATAAAAATAAATTGCACAGTTATTTTTATCCTGGTTCGTTGTTAACTAAACTACTCCAGTCCACCCCCGCAGAGATGATTTACCTCAACTGAGGATTTAATCCACTAATCGCACGGATTACAATGGTTTTCCACTTAGTCAGCAACTAAGTCTTCCAGAGTCTTCTGATCACACACTGATTACTCCAGGAACAACTGCTTAGATACCCTCTAAGACTTTCTAGAGTCTTCTGATCCACACGATCACTCTAGTTACAACCTGCTTAGATAACCTCTAAGACTTCCTAGAGTATTCTGATCCACACGATCACTCTAGTTCCTTACAACTTAATGTAATCAAATCTAAGAGTATTACAATTGCTTCTTAAAAGCTATAATCACAAACTGTGATATTTCTCTTATCGTTTAAGCTTATTCTCACTAATATATTACAACAGCAATGTAGTGAGCTTTGATGAAGATGAAGATTCTGAGCTTTGAATAGAACAGTGTTTCAGCAAGTTAATATTCACAGAAATTGTGTTAGTTCGTTTTCCTTGCTTCTCATCAGAACTTCATATTTATAGGCGTTGGAGAAGATGACCGTTGAGTGCATTTAATGCTTTGCGTGTTCCGTACAGCATCGCATTTAATGTTATACGCTTTTGTCAACTACCTCGAGCCTTGTTCACGCTGTGTCTACTGACGTTGCCTTTAATAGCTTCTAACGTTCCTTTTGTCAGTCAGCGTAGCCTGCCACTTGTACTTCCTTCTGATCTGATGTTTGTGAATACAACGTTTGAATATCATCAGAGTCAAACAGCTTGGTGCAAATCATCTTCTGATCTTCTGACCTTGAAGTGCTTCTGTGCGTGATACCATCAGAACTTCAGTGCTTCTGATCTCATGTTCTTCTGATGCTTCCATAGACCCATGTTCTGATTCTGCTTCGACCATCTTCTGATGTCTTGCCAGACCATGTTCTGATGTTGCATGCTGAACCCTTGAGACAAAGCTTCTGAGCGCTGAATTATGCATACTCTTTATATATTTCCTGAAAAGGAAATTGCATTGGATTAGAGTACCATATTATCTTAAGCAAAATTCATATTATTGTTATCATCAAAACTAAGATAATTGATCAGAACAAATCTTGTTCTAACAATCTCCCCCTTTTTGATGATGACAAAAACATATATAAATGATATGAATTTGCGATCAGAAAGAGCAGACGGCAAAAGACAAATTACACAGCTATAGCATAAGCATGTGAATATGTCTCCCCCTGAGATTAACAATCTCCCCCTGAGATAAATAATCTCCCCCTGAAATAAATACTCGAAGAACTTTAATAAAAGACTTCCCTGATTATTTCGGTAGAGACGATCACATAAGCTTCTGTCTTCAGAGAATTCATAGCTTCTGACTTCTGCTTCCATTGGACAGCTTCAGAACTTGAATTTCTTTAGATCCCTAGAACACTCATAGCTTCTGATTCCCGCTTCCATTTAGGACAGCTTCAGAACTTGAATTTCTTTGATCATCAGAACATTCACAACTTCTGATTCCTGCTTCCATCTAGGACAGCTTCAGAACTTGAATTTCTTTGATCTTCAGAACATTCACAGCTTCTGATTTCTGCTTCCATTTAGGACAGCTTCAGAACTTGAGTTTTCTGGATCTTTAGAACATTCACAGCTTCTGATTTCTGCTTCCCTCGGATAGCTTCAGAGCTTTGAATTTTACCAACATCACTTCATGCTAGATTTGTATCAGAACATTGTTGAATGTACCAGAGCATCATCAGAGCATCTCTACATCCTGAAATGTTACAGAACAAAAACTAAACGACAAAAGTCAGCATGAACGAGTCAGAACATAAAATGTATATTAGAACACATGATATGTATCAGAGCCATATAGGCTAAAATAATGTATCAGAGCAAATAGAATTTTGTCAGAGCAAATAGACAAATATGGATCAAATTCTATTATCAGTGCTTCTGATCATTCTTCTTTCTTGCTTCTGATTTCTGAAGCTTGACAGCACTCAGCTTGCTTCAGTTTCCATAAGCTTATTCTTTTTACAGAATAACGCTTCTTATGGTTTTGCTTCTTGTGTTTGCTTTGAAGATTTTCTTCACTTCTTTATACCTGCAAAACACTTAAACCATATAGAACTTGCAGTTCTTGTTAGTAAATGTGTGGGAGCTTTACCCAGCAACTGATAGATTAATCAAATCATTTATCATTTATCTTCTCCCCCTTTTTGTCATAACATCAAAAAGAATATTTCAAAAGATTCAGATGTATAAAACGACAAATAAAATCAATGAAATTCAAAACAAAGAAACTTTTCATTGATAATCAAAAGATATTACATGAGAAGATGGGAGAGAGATTTTGACAAAAGATAAGATACGCACAGTTACCTATGGTCGGCGTCCCTTCAACTGCACGCGCGCTTATCCATGAACAGTAAAGACGGGTTTACCATCCCGAGATAAAACTTTACAGCTGTTTTGCTTTAAAAGAGGTTCTGAATCAACTTAGACAATGAAACGTTAGTAATAACCGAATCATAATTTCTAAAAGATTTCAATCAGAACTTCTGATTAAAAAATAATCCACTTTCATTACAGAAGATACTCATACATAAGAACTTCTCATCTTCTCATTCTGGGCATAAATCCATACTGATGTTCTTCAGAATGAACTTAAACCTATCTTCAGCCAGGGGTTTTGTAAAGATATCAGCCCATTGATGGTCTGTATCCACAAAGTTTAAAGATAGAACACCCTTCTGAACATAGTCCCTTATGAAATGATGTTTAATCTCAATATGTTTAGCTTTTGAATGAAGAATAGGATTCTTAGATAAACATATAGCAGAAGTATTATCACAGAATATAGGAATGTTACTCTCATATATCTGATAATCTTCTAGCTGACTCTTCATCCAGAGCATCTGTGTACTGCAACCAGCAGCAGCGACATATTCTGCTTCTGTTGTTGATAGAGCAATAGTTGCTTGCTTCTTGCTATACCAGGAGATCAAATGACTTCCAAGAAATTGGCAACTTCCTGAAGTACTCTTTCTTTCAATTCTGTCTCCAGCATAGTCAGCATCGCAGAATCCTACTAAGTTGTATTCTTTAGATTTTCTGTAAACTAAGCCAACATTAGTAGTACCTTTCAGATACCTTAGAATTCTCTTAACAGCAGTTAAATGAGATTCTCTAGGATCTGATTGGAATCTAGCACACAAACAAACACTGAACAGAATGTCAGGTCTAGAAGCAGTCAAATATAGAAGAGATCCAATCATACCTCTGTATAACTTCTGATCTACCTTCTTACTTACCTCATCCTTACCTAGGATGCATGTTGGATGCATAGGAGTTTTGGCTTCTTTGCAGTCTAGAAGATTAAACTTCTTCAGAAGTTCCTTCACATACTTGGTTTGGTGAACATACGTTCCTTCTGATGTTTGATTTATTTGTATTCCAAGGAAATACTTGAGTTCTCCCATCATGCTCATTTCAAACTCAGCCTGCATAGACTCAGCAAACTCCTTTCCAAGTGTAGCATTAGATGTTCCAAAAATAATATCATCTACATATATTTGACAAATTAAAATATCCCTTTTAAAGGTTTTACAAAAGAGAGTAGTGTCCACTTTTCCTCTAGTGAAACCATTATCCAGAAGGAAAGAACTTAAGCGTTCATACCAAGCTCTGGGAGCTTGTTTCAATCCATACAACGATTTCTTTAGTTTAAAAACATGATAAGGAGACATGGAGTCTTCAAAACCAGGAGGTTGATGGACATAAACTTCTTCATCTATATAACCATTTAAGAAGGCACTCTTAACATCCATCTGATAGAGAGTGATGTTATGTTGAGTGGCAAATGAAATTAATAGACGAATAGATTCTAACCTGGCCACTGGTGCAAAGGTTTCTGTATAGTCAATCCCTTCTTGCTGACTATAACCCTGAGCCACCAGTCTGGCTTTGTTCCTTACCACTTCACCTTTCTCACTGAGCTTGTTTCTGAAGACCCATTTTGTACCGATTATATTGAATCCATCTGGTCTAGGAACAAGATCCCAAACATCATTCCTTGTAAACTGATTCAGTTCTTCTTGCATAGCAATTATCCAGTCTGGATCTTCTAGAGCATGATCAACAGAAGTTGGCTCGATCAAAGATACAAGACCTAATTGACAGTCTGCATTGTTCTTAAGGAATGCTCTTGTTCTGATTGGATCATCCTTCTTTCCAAGAATGACATCTTCTGAATGACCAGAAATGAGTCTGGATGATCTTCTGACAGATGGTTCTTCAGAAATGCTTAGATTCTCCAGAGAAGCTGATACTTGATCTTCAGATTCTTTGCTTCTGAGAAGCTCTGCTTCTGATGCGTTGCTTCTTGGCTCAACAACTTCTGATATATCAATATCACAATCTGCAAAATTATCAAACTGCTTTGGTTTTTCAGAACCAAGCTTATCATCAAACCTGATATTGATTGATTCTTCTACAATCAATGTTTCAGTATTGTATACTCTGTAGCCTTTTGAGCGTTCAGAATATCCAAGAAGGAAACATTTTTGTGCTTTGGAATCAAACTTACCAAGATGATCTTTAGTGTTCAGAATAAAGCATACACATCCAAAAGGATGAAAATATGAAATGTTGGGCTTTATATTCTTCCACAATTCATAAGGAGTCTTATTTAGAATAGGTCTGATAGAGATTCTATTCTGAATATAGCATGCAGTGTTTATTGCTTCTGCCCAGAAATGCTTAGCCATATTGGTTTCATTGATCATGGTTCTGGCCATTTCTTGCAGAGTCCTATTCTTTCGTTCTACAACTCCATTTTGCTGTGGAGTTCTAGGACAAGAGAAATCATGGGCAATACCATTTTCTTTGAAGAACTCTTCAAAGAATCTGTTCTCAAATTCACCACCATGATCACTTCTGACCTTTATGATTTTACACTCTTTTTCAGATTGAATCTGAATGCAGAAATCAAAGAACACTGAATGAGACTCATCCTTGTGTTTCAAGAATTTTACCCACGTCCAGCGGCTATAATCATCTACGATGACTAATCCATATTTCTTCCCTCTGACAGATGCTGTTTTGACTGGGCCAAACAGATCAATGTGCAAGAGTTCTAATGGCCTTGAGGTAGAAACAACATTCTTGGACTTGAATGCAGGTTTGGAGAACTTGCCCTTCTGACATGCTTCACAAAGAGCATCTGATTTGAATTTCAGATTAGGGAGTCCTCTGACAAGATCCAGTTTGTTAATCTGAGAAATCTTTCTCAAACTAGCATGACCTAATCTTCTGTGCCAGACCCACTACTCTTCAGAAACAGACATAAGACAAGTCACCTTCTGACTCATAAGATCTTGCAGATCTGTCTTATAAATGTTGTTCTTCCTCTTGCCTGTAAATAGGATTGAGCCATCCTTCTGATTTACAGCCTTGCAAGACTTTTGATTAAAGATTATATCATAACCATTGTCACTCAATTGACTGATAGATAAGAGGTTATGTGTTAATCCTTCTACAAGAAGTACATTAGAAATGGAAGGAGAGTTACCAGACTTTATAGTTCCAGAGCCAATTATCTTGCCCTTCTGATCTCCTCCAAACTTGACTTCTCCTCCAGACTTAAGCACCAGGTCTTGGAACATAGACCTTCTTCCTGTCATGTGTCGTGAGCATCCAGAGTCCAGGTACCACGACATGTTGTGCTTTGTCCTTTTTGCAGCCAAGGATATCTGCAATAGGAATAATCTTATCCTTAGGTACCCACATCTTCTTGGGTCCTTTCTTGTTAGATTTTCTCAAGTTCTGATTGAACTTGGGTTTAACATTGTAAGCAATAGGAGGAACAGCATGATAATTCTTAATGTGAGTTTCATGATATTTCCTAGGTTGTGTCACATGCTTCTTAGTGTGTGTAATGTGAAAACTTTGAGCATGTGAAGTGTGCCTAATATCATGTGAGTGGCCATACTTGAACTGATCATACAATGGCTTGTATGTGATTTTCATCTTATCAACAGGTTCAAGTTTGTATGGGGTTTCACCCTCAAAACCAATGCCAACTCTACTGTTTCCAGACACAGCATATATCATAGAAGCTAGCTGACTTCTGCCAATACTTCTAGATAAGAACTTCCTGAAACTTAAATCATATTCTTTCAGAATATGGTTTAGACTAGGAGTGGATTTTTCTGAATTGGAAGGAGATCCAACATTATTGGATAATTTTAAAACTTTTTCTTTTAATTCAGAATTTTCCAACTCAAGCTTCTTCGTTTCAAATTCAAATAGCTTTTTCAGCTTTTTGTATTTGAGACTAATCTGAGACTTGAATTCCAGAAGTTCTGTTAGACTGGAAACTAACTCATCTCTAGTAAGTTCAGAAAATACCTCTTCAGAATCTGATTCTGATGTAGATTCTGATCCGTCATCTTCTGTCGCCATCAGCGCACAGTTAGCCTGCTCATCTTCAGAGTCTGAATCATCTTCTGACTCATCCCAGGTTGCCATAAGACCTTTCTTCTTATGAAACTTCTTCTTGGGATTTTCCTTCTGAAGTTTTGGACATTCATTCTTGAAGTGTCCAGGCTCATTGCATTCATAGCACATGACCTTCTTCTTGTCAAATCTTCTGTCATCAGAAGATTCTCCACGTTCAAATTTCTTTGAACTTCTGACGCCTCTGAACTTCCTTTGCTTGTTCTTCCAGAGTTGATTTAGCCTTCTGGAGATCAAGGACAGTTCATCTTCTTCTTCAGATTCTGATTCTTCAGGATCTTCTTCTCTAGCCTGAAAAGCGTTAGTGCATTTCTTGATATTGGATTTTAATGCAATAGACTTACCTTTCTTTTGAGGCTCGTTTGCATCCAGTTCAATTTCATGACTCCTCAGGGCACTGATCAGCTCTTCCAAAGAGACTTCATTTAGATTCTTCGCAATCTTAAATGCAGTCACCATAGGACCCCATCTTCTGGGTAAGCTTCTGATGATCTTCTTTACGTGATCAGCCTTGGTGTATCCCTTGTCAAGAACTCTCAATCCAGCAGTAAGAGTTTGAAATCTTGAAAACATCTTTTCAATGTCTTCATCATCCTCCATCTTGAAGGCTTCATACTTCTGGATTAAAGCGAGAGCTTTAGTCTCCTTGACTTGAGCATTTCCTTCATGAGTCATTTTCAAGGACTCATATATGTCATAGGCCGTTTCCCTGTTAGATATCTTCTCATACTCAGTATGAGAGATAGCATTCAGCAAAACAGTTCTGCATTTATGATGATTCCTGAAAAGCTTCTTCTGATCATCGCTCATTTCTTGCCTTGTCAGCTTTACGCCACTGGCATTTACCGGATGTTTGTAACCATCCATCAGAAGATCCCATAGATCACCATCTAGACCAAGAAAGTAACTTTCCAGTTTATCTTTCCAGTATTCAAAGTTTTCACCATCAAATACCGGCGGTCTAGTATAACCATTGTTACCGTTGTGTTGCTCAGCAGAGCCAGATGTAGATGTAGACTTTGCAGTTTCATCAGCCATCTTTTACTGAAGCGTTTTTCTCTTCCTGAATCTTTTCTAAACACGGTTAAGTGCTTGCACCTTAGAACCGGCGCTCTGATGCCAATTGAAGGATAGAAAAACACTTAGAAAGGGGGGGGTTTGAATAAGTGTAGCTTTAAAAACTTGACCGATAAAAATAAATTGCACAGTTATTTTTATCCTGGTTCGTTGTTAACTAAACTACTCCAGTCCACCCCCGCAGAGATGATTTACCTCAACTGAGGATTTAATCCACTAATCGCACGGATTACAATGGTTTTCCACTTAGTCAGCAACTAAGTCTTCCAGAGTCTTCTGATCACACACTGATCACTCCAGGAACAACTGCTTAGATACCCTCTAAGACTTTCTAGAGTCTTCTGATCCACACGATCACTCTAGTTACAACCTGCTTAGATAACCTCTAAGACTTCCTAGAGTATTCTGATCCACACGATCACTCTAGTTCCTTACAACTTAATGTAATCAAATCTAAGAGTATTACAATTGCTTCTTAAAAGCTATAATCACAAACTGTGATATTTCTCTTATCGTTTAAGCTTATTCTCACTAATATATTACAACAGCAATGTAGTGAGCTTTGATGAAGATGAAGATTCTGAGCTTTGAATAGAACAGTGTTTCAGCAAGTTAATATTCACAGAAATTGTGTTAGTTCGTTTTCCTTGCTTCTCATCAGAACTTCATATTTATAGGCGTTGGAGAAGATGACCGTTGAGTGCATTTAATGCTTTGCGTGTTCCGTACAGCATCGCATTTAATGTTATACGCTTTTGTCAACTACCTCGAGCCTTGTTCACGCTGTGTCTACTGACGTTGCCTTTAATAG